>NC_134353.1:339992976-340302504 GCF_048569485.1 Anomaloglossus baeobatrachus | reverse complement strand
AGTCATCGTTTAGTGCTAATCAATCACTCTCTTAAAGTTATGAATTCTGTGTTGTGCATTTCTTATTGAGGGGTTTGCATTGTGAAAATACTAAAGTGAATGCTATATGTTGTTTGGATGCTAGATGTCTCAGATAATATGTGGCGCCCCTGACCTGGTCAGGCACCACTGAGTACTGCACCCATGCTGGGGACAGTACAATACAGGTAATCCAGAAGGCTGACCGGGGTGTGGAACACAGGCGCATAGTGATCAGGTCTCACACATGTACCCATGAGAGGACCCCTGGGGATCCCAGGAGGGGGAAAAGCCTTCACCTTCACTGGAATAGTGGAGGGGGCCAAAAGCCTCCATCTCCTCTCAAGGGGTGTGGTAAGAGAGTCTGGTTGCTAGGTGGCGTAGGCAGGCACAAAAGGGAAAAGAGAAGGAGGAGTAAACAGTCTAGAGTCTGCAGCAGAGTGTGGAGGAGTGAGGAGCAGGAAAGTGAAGCTCAGACAGGAGCAGCAGTGAAGGTCCCAGATGTGAGCCGGTTCAGTGCAGAGTCCAGGGAGCTCGAGTGAGGAGCAGATCCCGTGGGCTGCTGTAGTCTGACAGCGTCCGTGCAGTGGCTACCGACGGGGGAGAACGGTCAACTAGGAGTGCTACCCGAAATCCATCTTCAGCTAGAGAGAGGGCAACGGAGTGGGAAGTAAGGAGACTGCTAGAGAGTACCAGGCCCAAACGGGCGGCAGATCCCGAAGCGGAGATAGATCCAGCTTTCTTTTGCTAAACCTGCCGGTGTGGGGCTCTCAAAGCCCACGCCACAACACCACAAAAGCCGCAGCCACGTAGCCACAGTTAGGGCCCATAGGTCACAGGAGGCAAGCAGCTGGAGTGGCCTGGTCCAGGCGACAAGCAAACGGCAAATGAAGGGGAGAGAGGCTGCAGCATCTTCCCTGGGTGACCCCCATAGGGACTCAAAGTCGGGGTTACCCCAAACCACCAAGGGCTAAGGAAGGCGAGTTAGTAGTCACCCTCACAAGTCAGCCTGAAGGACACCTGGTTCCCACTTGGTTCATCCCAGCTACGCCCGGGTCGCTCACCCTGCCATCAACTGTGAGTAAAAACCCTGAAAGACATCCTGCCTGTGTTGAGTCATTCTGCGCCTTGTAGTTCTACACACCTACACAGGGCCCTGGGACTTGCCTCACTCTCAGGAGGCTATTCCAACTAACTGCACCCACCATCAGCCCCAGGCGTCCCTCAACCTGCAGTGGCGGTCCCCACTGACCGCAATTCTGAGAGTGGCGTCACGACAAGAAGAAGATCTCCTACCTGTGACCAGATCCAGCTACGTGGAGTCCCTGAAGGTAATGCACCGACACAACACCTGTGGGGCTTCACATCTGGCGTCACGAACAGGATAAGGACTAGACCTGTCCAGACAGGTGACCATGTGCCTGGGCGGTCCGCTTGAAAAATTGGAAGCGCCGCCATATTGCCACCATGAAAAGCGCGCTGAAAAACAACAGCAGCCCGCGCTGGAAGAAGTTACCGCCCACGAAGAGGTGTGGCTACCCAGAGATCCCCTGCAGAGTTCTGACCTCGCTTGTGAAGAAAGCGGAAGCGTCCAGAGACGGCGGGAAGGACAGAGAGCCACAAGCCTGCTGCTGCAGAGAGAAGAAATGGAGTCCGGACGTGGATACCCAGAACCAGGCTCTGCTGCCTGGTGGTGCCGGGAGCTTGCTATCTTCTGCGATCAGCTGGAGGCCAGGATTATGCGACAGCTCAGTGAGGGACGCACGGAGCTTCTGGAGATGGCTGCGGCGGTTCGGACCTACGAAGAGGGAGCCGCGCGACGCATGCCAGATCGAGCGGCGACGACTCAGATCCCGATGGTGCCACCGATGGGTTAGTCCAGAGTTGCCCCGGCCAGCGCAAGTGCTCCGACCCCTGCTGCTACGACCGCGGTCCCAGAAGAGGCGCCTGGCGCGGCGACGCTGAGCGAGGCCGCAGCCACGCTAGGTGCGGCCCGCCAAATCCAGGCCGCCGCAGCGACACCCCGCCTGGCCCGCAAAGGTCCGACTGCCACGGCGATACTCATCCGTGCCGCAGGTGTGACGCTGACCCAGGCTGCCACCCTGCTGAGCCCAGTCCGCCAAGACCCCACCGCAGCAGCGACGCTCGTCCGAGCCGCAAGTGAGATGCTGAACCAGGCCGCAGCCCCGCCAGGTGCGGCCCGTCAAGCCCCGATCACTGCAGCGACGCCCAGCTCCACCTGCACGGACCCCATTGGGGATGCGACGCCAATTCAGACCGCGGCTGCAATGCCCAGTCCGGCCCACCAAGAACTGGCCGCAACAGCGACGCAGATCCAGGCCGCCGCCACGCCAGGCTCGGCCCGCACAGACCAGGCCGCCGCCACGCCAGGCTCGGCCCGCACAGACCAGGCCGCCGCCATGCCAGGCGCGGCCCGCCAAGACCAGGCCGCCGCAGCGATGCCCTGCGCGGCCCGCCAAGAAAAGACTACATCACCATTTACCCCGGCCTGCAAGGCCAGAGCAGACACCGCTCCCCAGTCTAAGGAGGTCCCTGCAAGGAAATCCCTGATAGGTGAAGACCCCGCGTACTGGCAGCTGAAGGCTGACATGGAGGCCAAGTTTCCACAGGAGATGGTGGACCAGTACATGCTCCCTCCGCACACCCCTAAGGCAACCCCTGCGGCAACCACGCCGAAGAGTCCACCGCCTGGGCCAGCTGAGGAACACTCATCCCTAGCGCTGCCACGACCAGAGTGCAGCGAAGAACTAAGGGGGAGAGGAGGGCAAGAAGTTGAGGAGTTGCCCCCGGAGCCAGCAGCAGTGCTAGTCCCAGAGCCGGAGATGCTGCCATATTCCCGCTGGGACGAGGAAGACCTGACACCTCCTGCTGAAGAAGACCTGCCCAACCGCCCCACCTGGGAGCTTGTAAGCTGCACTTCGCAGAATCCAGCCCGCAAGACACAGCGCCGCAGTAGAACCCAGTCTTTCCCTGCACCATGTTCTAGAAGTCCTTGCAGAAGCCCTGCAGTCACAACAGAAGATGAAGACAGAGACACTGAAGAAGAAAGAAAATACAACGAACCCACAGACGAAGAAAGAGATCAAGAAACCAGCAGGTGCCGCAGCCCTACAGGCCCAAGCCCTGGTATGGAAGAGTAGAGGAATCTGCATAAAGTAAAGCATACAGCAAGTTAAAGTTTTGAAAAGTTGGAAGTTTTGCAACGTTTACGTTTAAGTATGTGCCCACATAAACTTGTGTGAGAAAACCATAAACCTTAAGGCTATGAACTGGCTATAGCCACAAACTCTCGCAGTGTAAATAGTTACACCAGAGGGCACCACCACCACCAGAGTCAGCCTGTTTAGGGGCTTGGCTCGTCTGCAACCAGGAGGAGCCCGTCCGTATATAGGGCCTTGGCTCGCCTGCGACCAGAGAGCATGCCTGTTTATGTGGCCTGGCTCTCCACCACAAAGAGGGTACCTGGTCAGCACCAACTGTGGAGGCCGCCTCTACATCCTGCCAGAAGAGGCTGAAGGCGCGGATCCACCAGGCCAGGTATACCCTGAAACCACCAGCCCATGAAAGCCGCCTCTACATCCTGCCAGAAGAGGCTGAAGGCGCGGATCCACCAGGCCAGGTATACCCTGAAACCACCAGCCCATGAAAGCCGCCTCTACATCCTGCCAGAAGTGGCTGAAGGCGCGGCCAACGGGAGAGGCAGATTGGAGGAAAGGTCTGGGGAAGTAGATGGCCCAGATCTGGTTACCAAAAGGACCGGTGACCTGCCTCCTGAAAGGGTTTGGGTGGGTTAACGGACTTGTGGGTGGAGGGTGGTGATGTATGGTACCTGGTGCTTTTAAAATGTTTTATATGTTTTAATGTTTTATGCATTTTTAAAATGTTGTCTTGCAGCCCGAGGACGTGCTGGTGATAACTAAGGGGGAATGTGGCGCCCCTGACCTGGTCAGGCACCACTGAGTACTGCACCCATGCTGGGGACAGTACAATACAGGTAATCCAGAAGGCTGACCGGGGTGTGGAACACAGGCGCATAGTGATCAGGTCTCACACATGTACCCATGAGAGGACCCCTGGGGATCCCAGGAGGGGGAAAAGCCTTCACCTTCACTGGAATAGTGGAGGGGGCCAAAAGCCTCCATCTCCTCTCAAGGGGTGTGGTAAGAGAGTCTGGTTGCTAGGTGGCGTAGGCAGGCACAAAAGGGAAAAGAGAAGGAGGAGTAAACAGTCTAGAGTCTGCAGCAGAGTGTGGAGGAGTGAGGAGCAGGAAAGTGAAGCTCAGACAGGAGCAGCAGTGAAGGTCCCAGATGTGAGCCGGTTCAGTGCAGAGTCCAGGGAGCTCGAGTGAGGAGCAGATCCCGTGGGCTGCTGTAGTCTGACAGCGTCCGCGCAGTGGCTACCGACGGGGGAGAACGGTCAACTAGGAGTGCTACCCGAAATCCATCTTCAGCTAGAGAGAGGGCAACGGAGTGGGAAGTAAGGAGACTGCTAGAGAGTACCAGGCCCAAACGGGCGGCAGATCCCGAAGCGGAGATAGATCCAGCTTTCTTTTGCTAAACCTGCCGGTGTGGGGCTCTCAAAGCCCACGCCACAACACCACAAAAGCCGCAGCCACGTAGCCACAGTTAGGGCCCATAGGTCACAGGAGGCAAGCAGCTGGAGTGGCCTGGTCCAGGCGACAAGCAAACGGCAAATGAAGGGGAGAGAGGCTGCAGCATCTTCCCTGGGTGACCCCCATAGGGACTCAAAGTCGGGGTTACCCCAAACCACCAAGGGCTAAGGAAGGCGAGTTAGTAGTCACCCTCACAAGTCAGCCTGAAGGACACCTGGTTCCCACTTGGTTCATCCCAGCTACGCCCGGGGCGCTCACCCTGCCATCAACTGTGAGTAAAAACCCTGAAAGACATCCTGCCTGTGTTGAGTCATTCTGCGCCTTGTAGTTCTACACACCTACACAGGGCCCTGGGACTTGCCTCACTCTCAGGAGGCTATTCCAACTAACTGCACCCACCATCAGCCCCAGGCGTCCCTCAACCTGCAGTGGCGGTCCCCACTGACCGCAATTCTGAGAGTGGCGTCACGACAAGAAGAAGATCTCCTACCTGTGACCAGATCCAGCTACGTGGAGTCCCTGAAGGTAATGCACCGACACAACACCTGTGGGGCTTCACAAATATACTGTATATTTAAATTCTGTTGCTTTTTCTATGTTGGAGTCAATTTACTAAATTGTTCATAATCATGTCAAGACAAGAACAAGTGATGAAAAAGGCTGACATCATAAGAGAAGCCTAAAATAATGAATGAATTTAACCTCCAGGTTTCAAATCTGATAAACAGGAACCAGCTGGGGAAGGAAGTGGCCAACATTGTGACAAGGAGAATTGCAGATTGCATGTTGACCATAGTTAATTTAGGAGCCTCTTAAAGAATGTTGTTCTAGTTGAGGTTTTTGAGTACAAGAATTACGTTAGACTGATTTTCATAGACTGCATAATTTGAGCCTAAAAACTAGAATCCTAATGGCCAATGTTTATTAATACTTCAGTTCATCACCTTGTGAGCCTTTGACCCAAGACTTTCTTTTATAATAACTGCTTTTCACCAGCACTGATATAGCTAATCATCCTAATCTGGGATGGCAAGCATATAATGGAGGAAATGGGGAAGACAGACAGATGCTGGGCTATGTGGGACTGAGAAGGCCGGGAAACATGACACCTGGCAGGAAGGTCAGAGGAGTGAGTTGGGCGTCAGAGTCAGGCAGAGGTGAGTTCCTGTGATGTTGGCCATGTGCCTATTACAGTATTACAGATGAATCAAGAAGAGGGATAGTTTAACAATTCTGTCTAATATGATGAATAACTACATCTTATTCTCTGCTGTGCCTGATATACATTATATAAACCCTTTATTGGAAACCTAATTGTCAGTGGTGTACCACCAATGGCAGCAGACCATCTGGTTGAAATGGAGCCGGTGAGTTGCGGGTGCTCAGTGCCAGCACCGACACCGGGCCCCCCCCTGCTTGGCATTGTACTTTCAATTGTATCAACATTACAGATACCAATACAGTTGAAAAAAGAGATGAAAGAGAAAGTGGTCCACTTCCTCCTCCATCTTTCTCACTTTATGTCTGCACTCTGGCATCTCAGCACAGTAGCACAACAAAGTCACTACTGCCCGCCTGCTGTACCGAGATGTGCAGCACTGCAGAATGCTCGGCACGGAGACCAAAGCAGCAGGGGAAAGAAGAGAGGGGAGTACGTATGTATTTTAAAGTTAGTGAGTACACTGGTGACCAAAGGCCATAATACTATATGAAGGACTATGGGGGTGCATTATAATATATGGAGGACTATGGGAGTGCATTATACTATTTGGAGGGCTATGGATGGTGCAACCTAATATATAAAGCTGAGTGTATGTATGTATGTGTATGTGTATGTATGTATGTATGTGTGTCTGTATGTATGTCCGCTAAAGGAATCCGCACCAACGCATTTACAATCACAAAATTTTGCACAGACACCCCATGTGACTCAGGGAATGTCATAGACTATGTTTGGATGTGAAAATTTAACCCCGCGCTGTACAGTTACTCTCCAAAAAACCTGCTTCCATTAAAGTCAATGGAGCTGTGAGCTATTAAGTTATTAACAGGAGCTGTGAGTGGTTGCTATAGGAACAAAGGACATTGTTAGTATAAGAAGCTTATGTATGAGGTAATATGATGGACAGAAAGAGACAGAGAGAGATACAGACAGTCAAAGAGACAGACAGAGGCAGACAGACACAGACAGACAGGGAAAATGACAGACAGAGACAGACAGGGAAAGAGACAGGCAGACAGGGAAAGAGACAGAAGGACAGGGAAAGAGACAGGCAGACAGGGAAAGAGACAGGCAGAGAGACAGACACAGACAGACAGGGAAAGAGACAGGCAGACAGGGAAAGAGACAGACACAGACAGACAGTTAAAGTGACAGGCAGACAGGAAAAGTGACAGGCAGACAGGGAAAGTGACAGGCAGACAGGAAAAGAGACAGAGACAAGTTAAGAGACAGAGACAAGGAAAGGGACAGAGACAAGGAAAGAGACAGACAAGGAAAGAGATAGACAGGGAAAGAGACAGAGCGGGGAACGAGACAGACCGGTGAGACAGACAGGGAAAGAGACAGACCTGGAATGAGACAGATCTGGAACTAGACAGACGGGGAAAGAGACTGACAGACAGAGAGAGACAGACAGACACAGAGATAGAGAGAGACAGGCAGAGATAGAGAAAGAGACTCAGAGATACAGAGAGACTGATACAGACAGACAGAGATAGACACACAGACAGACAGAGACAGACAGAAACTTGAAGAGAGACAGAGAGACAGTTACTATCCCGGGCAACGCCCGAGTGCTATAGCTAGTATAATATATGAAGGACTATGTGAGTGCATTATAATATATGGAGAGCGGTCACCCGGTGTTTTGTTCTAAATTTGTTGAGTGTCATGGCGGCATCAGACGCTGTTCAGACCACAGACCCTAACTCTCCTCACTATACTTTCTCTGGTGCTTCTGAGTTACACAGGCAGGTTCGGGTGTTGACTAGCTGTGCGGTCATTAGTGATCAGATTAGCAGAAGTTAATTTCTCCTAGCCTGCTAGTTACTTTTTGGATCACATTTAATGCATTTTAAAGATGAAGGAATTTGTCTTCCTGTGCCGACTATAACTTTCTGCCATATCGGTTCGTGAGCTGTTTAGTGATGGGTGTACTCGGACTTTAAAAGTCCAGATTCGTGCATGTTCAAAAGTACCCATGCACCAACCCCAGACCTGGAGTTCTCAGGGAATTCTGGGTAACTATCCAGATATGGCATGTTGAGCATTTAAAAAATAAATAAAGAAAAAATAAAGAAAAAAAAGAGCAGGTGCATGATTCATATCAGTCTCCTGCGTGGCTGTATCAATACTTCCAGGAAGCTCAGGTGACCTCATTGAACCTGAACCTGACCTCAGGTGACCTCATTGAACTGATTGACCTCAAGTGAGGTTACCTGCGATCACAGGTCAACGACCATAGAAATCGTTGGGGGACCTTGTCTGGATTATGTCATACCTGGGTGTTTTGGGAGTTAAATAAAGGGGTGAAAGAGGGTGGGGATTTTTGTATTTTATTTCAAATAAAGGACTTTTTCAGTGTTTGTGTTTATTTCTTTTCACTTACAGATTTGTAATAGAGGGGTCTCATAGATGCCTCCCATTACTTATCCAGGTTTTAGTGGCAGCTGTGAGCTATTATTAACCACCTTAATACCCAGGGCAATTGAGATTGAGCCGGGTAATGTTCCGGGATTGTCGCACCTAATGGATGCCACAATCATGGCTGGCTGCAGGCTGCAATTTTAAGGATGGGGGGACCCTAATAAGCATGGACCTCCCTAGACTGAGAATAAAAGCTTGCAGCTGTCGGCTTTATCATGGCTGGGTGTCAAAATTGTGGGAGACTGCACAACTTTAAATAATTTAAAAAAAGCTGTATGCAGTTCCTCTTATTTTGATACACAGCCAAGATAATGGCTGGGGTTTGCTGCCTGTAGCTGTATGCTTTATTTGTGCTGGATATCATAATACAGGTGGACCCTATGCCAATTTATTTATTTTTACAGCAATAAAGATGCACACACAGTTCCTCTGATTGGTTACAGTCAGACGTGCTGTCACACAGGGTGAGGGTACATCTGACTGCAACCAGTCAGAGACTTGGGGACTGCCAGTGGATGGGGGATGCAGTGAATATGTATGAAGTATTTTGAGTGGCCTAGAAGTGGGATTAGAGCCATGCGGCGACTGATAAGTATCATGCGCCTGCTATAATCCACCTATCCCTTCTACCACCATTTTAAATCACTGAATTCTGGTCCCCATAGACTGATTTGGGGAACGGCGTCTGGCCAAATATCCAGGATCAATTCTGGGCTCAAACTGTTTTGTTTTTTTTAGCTCAGTTGGATCCGCCAATCCCTGGTATCTGTGAGTCTGTCCATCACTAATAATTATCCAATAATCATTTCATATCGCTACCACTTGAACCACAGCGTACCTGGTCTGCACCTTGGATACTCAAATCATTTGGATTGCAATTATGACAAGCCTTAAATTGTCTCGTGATAGTTTTAAGTGAGTTGATGTCATCAACCGTACGTACTGCCAGAATGTTTCTAGCATATACGCTAGTGCATACACGCAACTCGCGATATGTCAGACCTACGTAAAGTATTTTCCATGTGCACATTGTGTAATAAACAACATAAATGCTGCTGCATGAAATATATTCTGTAATTCTCTGGAGCTATCCACTGCTGTGAATGACATAGCATTAGAGATGAGCCACCCCCCTGGCGTTCGAGTTCGATTCGGTTCGTTGAATCTAGGACCTATCGTGACGTCAAAATAGCATGTGACCAGTCACGTGTCTATTATCTCATTGGCTACAGACTGGTCACATGGCTAGACGTCATGCTAGGTCCTGTCAGTGCATCTCTCCGGTATGCGGTGATCGTTCCAGCATCTCCTTCCCCGTCCATGCATGTGGGCACTCTTTACAGAGTCAGCCCACATGCAAGGACTATATGCCACAGCCGGTGAATTGCGGCATCGGGAATCACGTGATCGGAGCACTGTTGCTATGGTAACCCACCTGTCAGCGGTGACATCACCGCTTACAGCACGCAGCTTCTGCTCACTCACTGAGTGAATAGACTGCATGGGAAGCAGCAGCGTTCTTCCTCCCATCCAGTTCTGTCTGATGTAGCAGAGCTGCATGGGTTGAAGGAGAAGAAGACAGAAGAGCAGGATCGTGGAGGGCTGACAGGGACTAATAAACATGGAGTCTCTAAGTTTGTCTGTGTATTTATTTTATTAAAGTATTTTTTCTCTGTGTGGTGTTTTTTTTTAACCCTTTATTGGAGATTCTTAATGGCCAGGTCAAACTTGCCTGACATTAAGAATCTCTGGCTTAATACTAGCTAGTAAAACAAAGCTAGTATTAAATCATTATTACCCAGCAAGCCACCCGGCTTCAGGGCTGTTGGAAGAGTTGAATATAGCGCCAGATGATAGCGCTTCTATGAAAGCGCCATTTTCTGGGGCAGCTGCGGACTGCAATTCGCCGCAGAGGCGCCCAGAAAGCTCAGGCCAACCTGTGCTGCGGATTCCAATCGCCAGCTGCCTAGTTGTACCTGGCTGGACACAAAAATGGGGCGAAGCCCATGTCGGTTTTTTTTTATTATTATTTCATGATTTTCATGAAATAATTAAAAAAAGGGCTTTCCTATTTTTTTACTTCCCAGCCGGGTACAACTAGGCAGCTGGGGGTTGGGGGCAGCCGTACCTGCCTGCTGTACCTGGCTAGCATACAAAAATATGGCGAAGCCCACATCATTTTTTGGGGGGGGTAAAAAACTCCTGCATACAGTCCTGGATGGAGTATACTGAGCCTTGTAGTTCTGCAGCTGCTGTCAGCTCTCCTGCATACACTAGTGAATGGAGCATGCTGAGCCTTGTCGTTCTGCAGCTGCTGTCTGCTCTCCTGCATACACTACTGAATGGAGCATGCTGAGCCTTATACTTCTGCAGCTGGTGTCTGCTCTCCTCCATACAGACAGACAGCAGCTGCAGAACTACAAGGCTCAGCATACTCCATCCAGGACTATATGCAGGAGATTTTTGTCCCCCGCAAAAATTACGTGGGCTTCGCCATGTTTTTGTATGCTAGCCAGGTACAGCAGGCAGCTACGGGCTGCCCCCAACCCCCAGCTGCCTATTTGTACCCGCCTGTGAACCAAAAATATAGGGAAGTCATTTTTTTTTTTTTAATTATTTCATGAATTTCATGAGATAATTAAAAAAAACGACGTGGGCTTTGCCCAATTTTTGTGTCCAGCCGGATACAACTAGGCAGATGGGGATTGAAATCCGCAGCTCAGGGTGCCCAAGCTTTCTGGGCACCCCTGTTGCGAATTGCAGTCCGCAGCTGCCCCAGAAAATGGCTCTTTCATAGAAGCGCCGTCTTCTGGCGCTGTATCCAACTCTTCCAGCTGCCCTGGTGACGGGTGGCTCGCTGGGTAATAATGGGGTTAGGGCTAGCTATATATTATCAACTGACCCTAAGCCCGAAATTCATGGTGTAACGCCAATATTAGACATGGCCACTATGAATTTCTAGTACAGATAAAAAAAACACAACACACAGAAAAATATTTTTATTAGAAATAAAATACAACACAATTAGTGACTCCATCTTTATTGAAATAAAGAACCCCCCTCCGCAGTAATCCTGGGTCAAGGGTCCCGCGCCATCCAATCCGGATCCAATATCATCTGATCGGTTTGCTGGAAGGCAAAGCGATCAGATGATGTGTCAGGTTCAAGGGCCTGAATCACATGACACAGCAGCTGATTGTATAAACGGCTTTTATACAATCAGCTGATGCATCAGTGCAAAAAAAAAAAAAACTACACACTTCTGTGCAGACTCCTGTCCTACAGGATCAGCTGATAGTTTAGCCGGCCGGGCGGTAAAAAGCCGGTCTCACCGCTCGACTTGAAGTGTCAGCTGATTCCGTCAAGTGACCGCATCAGCTGATCATCGCCAGGTCTGAGAGAGAGGGAGAAAAAGAGAGAGAGAGAAAAAGAGAGAGAGAAGAGAGAGGGAAAAAGAGAAAAAGAGAGACTGAGAAAAAGAGAGAGGAGAGAGAGAGAAAGAAAGAGAGAAGAGAAGAGAGAGAGATGAGAGAGAGGAGAGAGAGGGAAAAAGAGAACAAGAGAGACTGGGAGAGAGAGAGAGAGAAGAGAGAGAGGAGAGAGAGAGGAGAGAGAGAGAGAGAGAGAGAGAGAGAGAAGAGAGAGTAGAGAGAGAGGGAAAAAGAGAAAAAGAGAGACTGAGAAAAAGAGAGAAAGAGAGGAGAGAGAGGAGAGAGAAGAGAGAGAAGAGAGGAGAGAACAGAGATAGGAGAGGAAAGAGAGAGAGAAGAGAGAGAAGAGAGAGAAGAGAGAGGTGAGAGAGGTGAGAGAGAGAGAGAGAGAGAGATGCAGCCTCATTCCGTGAACTGCTCTGATTTTAGAGGTGTGTCCAGCGGCTCACAGCTGATGCCCGGCTCCTCCCCTCAGTGCATAATTAAATTAAATTATAATTATAAATAAATAATTATAATTTAAAATTAAAAAGAAATTAAATTTTTTACCGGGACGGCCGGGACTCGAACTCGTGAACTATTGCTTCTTAGACGGGAGCTCTATCCATTGAGCTCACTTCAGGTGCTACATAGAGAGGACACTGATCGCTCCCTGTCATCTTCATGTAGCAGAGCTGACAGTGTCGTGTGGATTACTTCGGACCTGGAGGGGTATTTGGGGATTTTAATAAAAATTTTCGTTGTGTGTGTTTCTTTACTTTCATTTACAGTTTAATCATGGAAGGTGTCTCGGGGAGACGCCTGGCATGAATTACTTCTTATTACCCCGATTTCCACCGCACCAGGGCAATTCGGGATGAGCTGGGTAGAGTCCCGGGACTGCCGCATCTAATGGATGCGGCAATTCCGGGCGGCTGCTGGGTGATATTGTTAGGGTGGTGGGCTCCCCATAACGTGGCGCTCCCCATCCTGACAATACCAGCCTACAGCCGTGTGGCTTTATCCTGGCTGGTATCAAATATGGGGGGAACCGCATTTATTTATTTTTTTATTTATTTTACTGCACAATATAGACCCACCCGCCGGCGGCTGTGATTGGTTGCAGTGAGACAGCTGTCACTCAGCGTGGGGACGTGTCTGACTGCAACAAATCATGGGCGCCAGTGGGCGGGGAATGCACGAAATAACTAATTGAATAATGAAGCGGCAGCCATTTTCAAAAGAGGAAATGCCGCTGGAGATTTGTGACAGCCGTGCAGCGAGACGCCCGTGATCGGTGAGTAGGAAAGAGAGAGGGATTGTGCTGGGGACGCAGGACGTATGCAGATACGAAAGGTGCGCACATACTGTGAAAAGCTACGCTTTTGGTGCTCGAACCGTTCTCGAACGTAACTCGAACTGCCAAACTTTTACCAAATCGTTCTAGTTCGTCGAATGACTCGAACACCCCCCATAACCACTCGAACATGAAATTGACGAACCTCAAACATCGCTCATCTCTACATAGCATGCACCATGTTTGTACATGCAAAGCAGTTGCCACATGGATAAAATCCCCAAATTTTTTTTTACCTTCATTTTATATGTTTGAAGGTTGGGCCACATAAAGCTTCCTTTTTTTCTTACTACTTCTTACTATCATAAATGGAAATTCAGGGAGCAATTTGGATAAAGTAGGTTCAGTTTTGAGGATAGATCAGTATTTCTTTCAAATTGGTGATTGTATGTTGAAACATATTGGACTTTGGGGTTTTTGTTTGTTTTCTCTTTTGGATATTAGTAATTCGCATCTAGATGTGTTTTTTGCACAATTATATCCCTTATTATACTTTTTCTACTGTAGCCTCTTCCAAGGAAGAATTTCCTCAAATCTGCTGCATAGTTTTCAAAAAGTTCCTCCTAAGAGCATATCCTCCTCATTCTGAGGAACTGGCGCATGGGTACGACTCTAAGGGGTACTTTGCACACTACGACATCGCAGGTGCGATGTCGGTGGGGTCAAATTGAAAGGGACGCTCATCCAGCATCGCAGGCGACATCGTAGTGTGTAAAGCCTAGATGATATGATTAACGAGCGCAAAAGCGTCGTAATCGTATCATCGGTGTAGCGTCAGCGTAATCCATAATTACGCTGACGCGATGGTCCAATGTTGTTCCTCGCTCTAGCAGCAGCACACATCGCTGTGTGTGAAGCCACAGGAGCGAGGAACTACTCCTACCGGTGTCACCGCAGCTCCCGTAGGATATGCGGAAGGGAGAAGGTGGGCGGGATGTTTACATCCCGCTCATCTCCGCCCCTCCGCTCCTATTGGCCGCCTGCCGTGTGACGTCGCTGTGACGCCGTACGACCCGCCCCCTTAATAAGGAGGCGGGTCACCAGCCAGAGCGACGTCCCAGGACAGGTGAGTCCATGTGAAGCTGCCGTAGCGATAATCTTCGCTACGGCAGCTATCACAAGGATATCGCAGCTGTGACGGGGGCGGGGACTATCGCGCTCGGCATCGCAGCATCGGCTTGCGATGTCGCAGCGTGCAAAGTACCCCTAACAGTAGAGTCCAAATGTGCTGAGGAAGCATGAAGTAACGCATTAACAGAGGTCTCTTTCCAAAATTGAATGAATGGCACCATCATTTTGAACCAACAATTTGATGTCTGTTACGCTCACCGAGGAGCGGCGAGTGTCCGGAGGTGGACCCACTGGACCGTGCACCGGACTCCCCTGAGAAGGTGACCAGCAGCGAACCCCTATACAGGGACTGTGCGGCGCCTTCCCAGGAAACCTAAATGCACGGCAGCCAGGAACCGGTAGTAGGAGTCTCTGTAGGGCCAGGTGTAGCAAGGTTGTAACGTCCACAGCCGGCAGGACACGGAAACTGCACCGGAAATGTTCACAGCAGGTAACGTCCGCCGCAGGTATGGCACGGATAATGTCCACGGCAGGAAGGGCACGGTGACGTCCACTGTCGGTATGAGCGGTGACGTCCACAGCAGGCGCGGCACGGATAATGTCCACGGCAGGTAGGGCACGGTGACGTCCACTGTCAGTATGAGCGGTGACGTCCACAGCCGGAATGGTACGGATGGCACTACGGTGAGACAAGGGATTAGAACCAGGTATCAAAGCACAGAAAACAGATAACAGCACAAGGGGTCTGGACACTGGCAAGGCTCTAATGGAAGCGTTGCTCGGGCGCCTGCTGCTGGGGGAGGTGAACCTAAATACCCATTAGGTAACAGGTGACCTAAGAGGTTACTTCCAGAAAACGAGGCATACTGCTTTAAGAAACGGGGCGTGGCCTCGCACGCAGCCTAGAGTCACTTACTGCAGCTCTGTGTAAGGAAGGGGGACAGGAAGAGACTGCAGCATGCCTGGCAGCAGGAGCAATGTCTGCAGAGCCAAGGGACCGATAAGAGGAAGGCCGTCGCTGCCTGGGGCTATGACTGGGAGTGCTAGTGGGAGCCATGCTGGGACTGGGCACATGTGAGGGAGCGCGCCCCCCACGGGGTCTGGTGGGACCAGGCGCTACAGTACCCCCCCCCACTGAAGACTCCCCTCCTCAGGAAGCTCCGGAGGAGGCGAGGAGCATCCACGTCCTCCGCAGGTACCCACGTCCTCTCCTCAGGACCAAACCCCTTCCAGTCTACCAGATAGTAGGTTCTACCTCGGACCTCCTTAGCCGCAAGGATGGCTTTTACCTCATAGACGTCGTCATCACCAACAGGAGGAGGCGTAGTACCAGGATCACTGTGGAAACGGCTCAGGACCACCGGCTTGAGGAGGGACACATGGAAGGAGTTCGGGATGCGAAGTGTAGACGGCAGCTTCAACTTGTAGGACACCTCATTGATCCGTCGGAGCACTTCAAAGGGACCAATAAAGCGGGGACCCAGCTTGTAGGATGGCATCTTCAGGCGGACATACTTGGATGAGAGCCAGACTTTATCTTCGGGTTGAGAGAAAGGAACATCCAGACGTTTCTTGTCAGCGTGTTTCTTCATGCGGACCGAGGAATGTTCCAGAGCCGACTTGGTCTCAGCCCAGACGGCGGAGAAGGACCTCACAAGGTCATCAGCTGCAGGGTTGCCGGAAGAACATGTCACAGGGCACGGCACTTTGGGTCGCTGTCCATACACCACCTGGAACGGGGATTTAGCAGAGGACTCACTGTCATGATTGTTGTAAGAGAACTCGGCCCATGGAAGCAGGTTGACCCAGTTGCTATGGTGTTCGTCCACAAAGTGGCGGAGATAATTAGTCAAGACTTGGTTAATGTGCTCCACTTGCCCATTGGACTGAGGGTGGTAGGCAGAAGAAAAGTCCAATTGTACCTCCATCATTTTGCAGACTGCTCTCCAAAACCGAGCGGTGAACTGGACCCCTCTGTCGGACACGATATGGAGAGGCAAGCCGTGAAGCCGGAAGATATGTTGAATGAATAAGTCAGCAGGAACCGGAGCGGACGGTAGCCCGGAGAGTGGTGTGAAGTGGGCCATCTTGGAGAACCGGTCCACCACCACCCAGATGACTGTGCAGCCAGACGATTTTGGCAGGTCCGTGATGAAATCCATGCCGATATGTTGCCATGGAGCGGATGGTACGGGTAAAGGAAGCAAAGGGCCCGCCGGAAGAGTCTTCGGGACCTTGTTCCGGGCACAGGAGGAACAGGATGAAACAAAGTCCTGGACATCTTTACTAGAGATGAGCGAACCGGTCTCAGTTCGGCTCGAGGTCGGTTCGCCGAACGGAGGCCCCGTTCGAGTTCGGTTCGTCGAACGTTCGACGAACCGAACTCGAACCGCATAGGAAACAATGGCAGGCATTCACAAACACATAAAAAACACGTAGAAAACACCCTCAAAGGTGTCCAAAAGGTGACAAACAACTCACAACACAACACAAACACATGGGAAAGTGACAAGGACATATACTCATGCGAAAACAAAAGAGCAGGACAAGGAAAAAGAGGAGACACAGATATAGGCATGGCACGCCCTTCTAAAATCATGTAAAACACCGCAAGGTGACTCCAAGCGGAGTCTCCCTTTTTTCCAAAAATTGGGCCACACAGACACTCACCCCTTCAGTGGCAGCACTTGTGCCCCAGTTGTACACTTCACAGCTAGATTTGCAGCAAGCACATTCAAAAATACGCCATAATTAACCGTCCCCAGGATGACACCGGGGTAGGTAGCAAAGTCTTTCCTGATCCCAGCTCTGTTCATCTTGGCTCCTTTTAAAAAACACATCAAGCAAGGGTTACTCCAAGCGGAGTCTCCCTTTTTTCCAAAAATTGGGCCCCACACACACCCACCCCTTCAGTGGCAGCAGTTGTGCCCCAGTTGTACACTTCACAGCTAGATTTGCATCGAGCACATTCAAAAATACGCCATAATTAACCGTCCCTAGGATGACACCGGGGTAGGTAAAAGTCTTTGCTGAACCATGACTTGTTCATCTTGGCTCCTTTTAAAAAACACAGCAAGCAAAAGTTACTCCAAGCGGAGTCTCCCTTTTTTCCAACAATTGGGCCCCACACACACCCACCCCTTTCAGTGGCAGCACTTGTGCCCTAGTTGAAAACAGGATGTTTTGATTTGCATCAAGCACATTCCAAATCCACAAGCATTTACTCTCCCCAGGATGACACAGGGGTAGTAAATTCCTTCTGGATCCATGACTTGTTCATTTTGATGAACGTCAGTCTGTCCACATTGTCACTGGACAGACGCGTGCGCTTATCTGTCAGCACACACCCAGCAGCACTGAAGACACGTTCAGAGACAACGCTGGCAGCTGGACACGACAAAATCTCCAAGGCGTAACTGGATAGCTCTGGCCATTTTTCTAGATTTGAAGCCCAAAATGAACAAGGCTCCATTTGCAAAGTCATGGCATCGATGTTCATTTGGAGATACTCCTGTATCATCCTCTCCAGCCGTTGACTATGTGTCAGACTTGTTGTCTCTGGTGGCCTTGCAAAGGAGGGTCTAAAAAAATTATGACAAGATTCCATAAAATTGCTGTTACCAGCACCAGATACGGTCCTACTGGTACAGGTAGACTGTTGAAGATGACGAGACCGTCCCATGTTTGGCAAGTTACAACTGGGAGAATCACTCCCTGCACCTGCACGGTTGTTTGGTGGAAAAGCCGAGCTAAGATCGAGTAACAGCTTCTGCTGATACTCCTGCATACGTGCGTCCCTTTCTATGGCTGGAATTATGTCACAAAATTTGGACTTGTACCGGGGATCTAATAGTGTGGCAATCCAGTAGTCATCATCACTTCTAATTTTGACAATACGAGGGTCATGTTGGAGGTAGTGCAACAAGAAGGCACTCATGTGTCTTGCGCAGCCATGCGGACCAAGTCCACGCTGTGTTTGTGGCATAGAGGTGCTAACCGTTCTTTCTTCCTCTGACATCTCCCCCCAACCTCTTTCAACAGAAATTTGACCAAGGTCTCCCTCATCTGCTGAGTCTTCCATGTCCATGGACAGTTCGTCCTCCATTTCTTCATGTTGTCCTGCACCTTCCTCAACATTTAGCCTGCTACCATGCGCCCTTGTTGATCCCTGTCCCCCATGGTCCCATGCCTGCCGCGTTGGTGATGATGAACGTCTGGACCTTGGTAATGTTGTTGTCCCTTGCGCATATGAATCCTCCTGTAGTTCCTCCCCTTCCTGTTGTCCCACCCCCTGACTCCGAATAGTGTTTAGCGTGTGCTCCAGCATGCAAATGACTGGAATTGTCATGCTGATAATGGCATTGTCAGCGCTAAACATATTCGTCGCCATGTCGAAACTGTGCAGAAGGGTGCATAGGTCCTTGATCTGAGACCACTCCATCAGGGTGATCTGCCCCACCTCTGCATCTCGTTGGCCCAGGCTATACGTCATGACGTATTGCACCAGGGCTCGGCGGTGCTGCCACAGTCGCTGTAACATGTGGAGAGTTGAATTCCAGCGTGTCGCCACATCGCATTTCAGGCGATGAACCGGCAAGCCGAAAGACTTCTGGAGCGATGCAAGTCGCTCAGCTGCGGCGCTTGAACGGCGGAAGTGAGCAGACAGTTTTCGTGCCGTGTTCAGAAGGCCATCTAGGCCGGGATAGTGTGTTAAAAATTGCTGGACAACAAGGTTCAACACGTGAGCCATACAAGGCTCGTGTGTCACCTTGCCCAGGCGAAGGGCCGCACCCAGGTTTGCAGCATTGTCGCACACGGCCTTACCAGGCTGCAGGTTGAGTGGAGACAACCATTTATTAAACTAGGACCACAGAGCTGACCACAACTCCTCAGCTGTGTGACTCTTATTCCCAAGACATGTCAAGCTAAAGACCGCCTGATGACGTTGCGCTCTGCTGCCAGCATAGTAATGAGGCGTGCGTGATTCCTTCTGCGCAGTGAGAACGCTGGTGGCCTGACCAGGCAGGCTTGGGGTGGAGGTGGAGGACCCAGATGAGGTGGAGGAGGCAGAAGCAGTGGCGGAACTTGGACAGACAGAGGATTGACACACAAGTCGTGGGGACGGCAAGACTTGTGCAGCAGACCCTTCACCATCTATCACCATAGTTACCCAGTGCCCAGTCAGCGACATGTAACGTCCCTGTCCATGCTTACTGGTCCAAGTATCGGTGGTGAAATGCACCCGTTCACACACAGAGTTTCTCAAGGAAGCGGTGATGTTGTGTGCGACATGCTGGTGTAGCGCGGGCACACCTTTCTTAGAGAAGTAGTGGCGACTAGGCATCTGGTACTGGGGCACAGCGACAGACATAAGGTCTCTAAAATCCTGTGTGTCCACCAGGCGGAAAGGCAGCATTTCGGTAGCCAAGAGCTTACAGAGGGATAGAGTCAACCTCTTAGCTTTGTCATGGGTCGCAGGAAGTGGCCTTTTATTTGACCACATCTGAGGGACAGAGATCTGGCTGCTGTGTGTAGACGGTGTTGAGTAGGGTGTCCCTGGAAAAATGCAGGTTTGTGAGGAAAGTGCAGGCGGAGACATGATGTTGCCTTCATCCAACGTTGGTGCTATCGATGTCTGAGAGAGCTGTACACACTCACTTGTTTCCCCTTCCAAACCAACTGACGACCTACCAAGCAAAGTGCCTGTTGCGGTTACAGTGGTGGAAGTTGTGCGTGGAAAAAAAGGTGTGACAGCTGTCCCCACAGTCCTAGAAGATGAAGAGCGCGCGGATGCACTGGAAGGGGCAGGCGGTGGATGGTTCGCTCCGCTAGGCCGCATTGCAGCAAGGTGAGCTTCCCACCGGGACATATGATATTTATTCATGTGACGATTCATAGAAGAAGTTGTCAAACTGCTGAGGTTTTGACCTCTACTAATAGAACCATGACAAATTTTACAGATCACATAATTTGGGCGATCTTTTGCTATGTCAAAAAAGGACCAGGCTAGGCAAGGCTTAGAGGGCATGCGACATGTTGATCCACCCCGACTAGTGCTCAGAGGCAGAGTGGTGGCTGAGGATGCAGTTGTAGACGTGCTACCAGTACTCCGACTCTGTCCAGGAGGGCGCAAGGTAACTTCGTCATCAGTTGCATCCTCCTCCACCACCTCTGTTGACCTCCTCGAGTGCCTCACTGTGGGTTGACAGTAGGTGGGATCTAGAACTTCATCATCAATTGTTGTGTTTGCATTCCCCTCCCCCTCAGACCGAGCCTCTTCTTGCCCTGACCGAATATTTAAGTTGTCATCCCAATCGGGTATCTGCATCTCATCTTCATCAGTATGTTCCTCATTGTCTATAACCACAGGTGTTACAGTTTGTGACAAAGGGTCAACATTATGCTCAGAAACTTGGTCCTCACGGCCTGAATCAGAGTCACAAAGGTTCTGGGCATCACTGCAGACCATTTCCTGTTCTGTACTCACTGTAGCTTGGGAGCAGACCTCTGATTCCCAGGCTATAGTGTGACTGAACAGCTCTGCAGACTCAGCCATCTCAGTTCCACCATACTGTGCAGGGCTGATGGAGACTTCAGAGCTGGGAGAAAGCAAGTTTGATTGGGATGACAACTCAGAGGACTGCTGTTTTTTGGATGCGGTACTTGAAGTGGCTGAGAGGGCACTTGTGGGACCACTTGAGATCCATTCAAGCATTTTCCTTTTTTGGCCATCATCTACCTTTGTTCCTGTTGTTCGTGTCCGTAAAAAAGGGAGCACATCGGATTGTCCACGGTAAGTAGTACACATCTTACTTTTGCTGGTAGATGGTCTATCTTCAGCAGATGATAATGGAGCTTTGCCACCTTCCCCACGGACAAAACCTTTTTTTCCTTTTCCACCACGCCTCTTCCCCTTTCCACCAGCATCTGTCATTTTGCCACTCATGTTGATTGCGACAAGATTGTGCACTGAAAATGTGGTAGTAAAAATTGAGAGGTGGTGTAGATTGCAGCGGTGGTCTAGCTTTATTAACAGCAGAATAATAAAGAATAAATATCCCTGACAATGCAACTACGGCCCTTAAACTGGCAGCATAAATTGCTAGTATAATGGCTTAGTTATAATGAGTTGGAGTGTACAATGCAGGCAGACGTGCTGCAAATGTCTTTGCACTAATGGGACTAGACAAAAGTCCAATAGCCACGTTTAGGATGCCACTAGGTACACTGAGTGTTTGCTAGTATAATGGCTTAGTTATAATGAGTTGGAGTGTGCAATGCAGGCAGACGTGCTGCAAATGTCTTTGCACTAGTGTGACTAGACAAAAGTCCAATAGCCACGTTTAGGATGCCACTAGGTACACTGAGTGTTTGCTAGTATAATGGCTTAGTTATAATGAGTTGGAGTGTGCAATGCAGACAAACGTGCTGCAAATGTCTTTGCACTAGTGTGACTAGACAAAAGTCCAATAGCCACGTTTAGGATGCCACTAGGTACACTGAGTGTTTGCTAGTATAATGGCTTAGTTATAATGAGTTGGAGTGTGCAATGCAGACAGACGTGCTGCAAATGTCTTTGCACTAGTGGGACTAGACAAAAGTCCAATAGCCACGTTTAGGATGCCACTAGGTACACTGAGTGTTTGCTAGTATAATGGCTTAGCTATAATGAGTTGGAGTGTGCAATGCAGGCAGACGTGCTGCAAATGTCTTTGCACTAGTGGGACTAGACAAAAGTCCAATAGCCACGTTTAGGATGCCACTAGGTACACTGAGTGTTTGCTAGTATAATGGCTTAGTTATGAGTTGGAGTGTGCAATGCAGGCAGACGTGCTGCAAATATCTTTGCACTAGTGGGACTAGACAAAAGTCCAATCACCACGTTTAGGATGCCACTAGGTACACTGAGTGTTTGCTAGTATAATGGCTTAGTTATAATGAGTTGGAGTGTGCAATGCAGACAGACGTGCTGCAAATGTCTTTGCACTAGTGTGACTAGACAAAAGTCCAATAGCCACGTTTAGGATGCCACTCGGTACACTGAGTGTTTGCTAGTATAATGGCTTAGTTATAATGAGTTGGAGTGTGCAATGCAGACAGACGTGCTGCAAATGTCTTTGCACTAGTGTGACTTGACAAAAGTCCAATAGCCACGTTTAGGATGCCACTAGGTACACTGAGTGTTTGCTAGTATAATGGCTTAGTTATAATGAGTTGGAGTGTGCAATGCAGACAGACGTGCTGCAAATGTCTTTGCACTAGTGTGACTAGACAAAAGTCCAATAGCCACGTTTAGGATGCCACTAGGTACACTGAGTGTTTGCTAGTATAATGGCTTAGTTATAATGAGTTGGAGTGTGCAATGCAGACAGACGTGCTGCAAATGTCTTTGCACTAGTGTGACTAGACAAAAGTCCAATAGCCACGTTTAGGATGCCACTAGGTACACTGAGTGTTTGCTAGTATAATGGCTTAGTTATAATGAGTTGGAGTGTGCAATGCAGACAGACGTGCTGCAAATGTTTTTGCACTAGTGTGACTAGACAAAAGTCCAATAGCCACGTTTAGGATGCCACTAGGTACACTGAGTGTTTGCTAGTATAATGGCTTAGTTATAATGAGTTGGAGTGTGCAATGCAGGCAGACGTGCTGCAAATGTCTTTGCACTAGTGGGACTAGACAAAAGTCCAATAGCCACGTTTAGGATGCCACTAGGTACACTGAGTGTTTGCTAGTATAATGGCTTAGTTATAATGAGTTGGAGTGTGCAATGCAGGCAGACGTGCTGCAAATGTCTTTGCACTAGTGGGACTAGACAAAAGTCCAATAGCCACGTTTAGGATGCCACTAGGTACACTGAGTGTTTGCTAGTATAATGGCTTAGTTATGAGTTGGAGTGTGCAATGCAGGCAGACGTGCTGCAAATGTCTTTGCACTAGTGGGACTAGACAAAAGTCCAATAGCCACGTTTAGGATGCCACTAGGTACACTGAGTGTTTGCTAGTATAATGGCTTAGTTATAATGATTTGGAGTGTGCAATGCAGACAGACGTGCTGAAAATGTCTTTGCACTAGTGTGACTAGACAAAAGTCCAATAGCCACGTTTAGGAGGCCACTAGGTACACTGAGTGTTTGCTAGTATAATAGCTTAGTTATAATGAGTTGGAGTGTGCAATGCAGGCAGACGAGCTGCAAATGTCTTTGCACTAGTGGGACTAGACAAAAGTCCAATAGCCACGTTTAGGATTCCACTAGGTACACTGAGTGTTTGCGAGTATAATGGCTTAGTTATGAGTTGGAGTGTGCAATGCAGGCAGACGTGCTGCAAATATCTTTGCACTAGTGGGACTAGACAAAAGTCCAATAGCCACGTTTAGGATGCCACTAGGTACACTGAGTGTTTGCTAGTATAATGGCTTAGTTATAATGAGTTGGATTGTGCAATGCAGACAGACGTGCTGAAAATGTCTTTGCACTAGTGTGACTAGACAAAAGTCCAATAGCCACGTTTAGGATGCCACTAGGTACACTGAGTGTTTGCTAGTATAATAGTTTAGTTATAATGAGTTGGAGTGTGCAATGCAGGCAGACGTGCTGCAAATGTCTTTGCACTAGTGTGACTAGACAAAAGTCCAATAGCCACGTTTAGGATGCCACTAGGTACACTGAGTGTTTGCTAGTATAATGGCTTAGTTATAATGAGTTGGAGTGTGCAATGCAGACAGACGTGCTGCAAATGTCTTTGCACTAGTGTGACTAGACAAAAGTCCAATAGCCACGTTTAGGATGCCACTAGGTACACTGAGTGTTTGCTAGTATAATGGCTTAGTTATAATGAGTTGGAGTGTGCAATGCAGGCAGACGTGCTGCAAATGTCTTTGCACTAGTGGGACTAGACAAAAGTCCAATAGCCACGTTTATTATACCACTAGGTACACTGAGTGTTTGCTAGTATAATGGCTTAGTTATGAGTTGGAGTGTGCAATGCAGGCAGACGTGCTGCAAATATCTTTGCACTAGTGGGACTAGACAAAAGTCCAATAGCCACGTTTAGGATGCCACTAGGTACACTGAGTGTTTGCTAGTATAATGGCTTAGTTATAATGTGTTGGAGTGTGCAATGCAGACAGACGTGCTGCAAATGTCTTTGCACTAGTGTGACTAGACAAAAGTCCAATAGCCACGTTTAGGATGCCACTAGGTACACTGAGTGTTTGCTAGTATAATGGCTTAGTTATAATGAGTTGGAGTGTGCAATGCAGACAGACGTGCTGCAAATGTCTTTGCACTAGTGTGACTAGACAAATGTCCAATAGCCACGTTTAGGAAGCCACTAGGTACACTGAGTGTTTGCTAGTATAAAGGCTTAGTTATAATGAGTTGGAGTGTGCAATGCAGACAGACGTGCTGCAAATGTCATTGCACTAGTGTGACTAGACAAAAGTCCAATAGCCACGTTTAGGATGCCACTAGGTACACTGAGTGTTTGCTAGTATAATGGCTTAGTTATAATGAGTTGGAGTGTGCAATGCAGGCAGACGTGCTGCAAATGTCTTTGCACTAGTGGGACTAGACAAAAGTCCAATACCCACGTTTAGGATGCCACTAGGTACACTGAGTGTTTGCTAGTATAATGGCTTAGTTATGAGTTGGAGTGTGCAATGCAGGCAGACGTGCTGCAAATGTCTTTGCACTAGTGGGACTAGACAAAAGTCCAATAGCCACGTTTAGGATGCCACTAGGTACACTGAGTGTTTGCTAGTATAATGGCTTAGTTATAATGAGTTGGAGTGTGCAATGCAGACAGACATGCTGCAAATGTCTTTGCACTAGTGTGACTAGACAAAAGTCCAATAGCCACGTTTAGGATGCCACTAGGTACACTGAGTGTTTGCTAGTATAATGGCTTAGTTATAATGAGTTGGAGTGTGCAATGCAGGTAGACGTGCTGCAAATGTCTTTGCACTAGTGGGACTAGACAAAAGTCCAATAGCCACGTTTAGGATGCCACTAGGTACACTGAGTGTTTGCTAGTATAATGGCTTAGTTATGAGTTGGAGTGTGCAATGCAGGCAGACGTGCTGCAAATATCTTTGCACTAGTGGGACTAGACAAAAGTCCAATCACCACGTTTAGGATGCCACTAGGTACACTGAGTGTTTGCTAGTATAATGGCTTAGTTATAATGAGTTGGAGTGTGCAATGCAGACAGACGTGCTGCAAATGTATTTGCACTAGTGTGACTAGACAAAAGTCCAATAGCCACGTTTAGGATGCCACTAGGTACACTGAGTGTTTGCTAGTATAATGGCTTAGTTATAATGAGTTGGAGTGTGCAATGCAGACAGACGTGCTGCAAATGTCTTTGCACTAGTGTGACTAGACAAAAGTCCAATAGCCACGTTTAGGATGCCACTCGGTACACTGAGTGTTTGCTAGTATAATGGCTTAGTTATAATGAGTTGGAGTGTGCAATGCAGACAGACGTGCTGCAAATGTCTTTGCACTAGTGTGACTTGACAAAAGTCCAATAGCCACGTTTAGGATGCCACTAGGTACACTGAGTGTTTGCTAGTATAATGGCTTAGTTATAATGAGTTGGAGTGTGCAATGCAGACAGACGTGCTGCAAATGTCTTTGCACTAGTGTGACTAGACAAAAGTCCAATAGCCACGTTTAGGATGCCACTAGGTACACTGAGTGTTTGCTAGTATAATGGCTTAGTTATAATGAGTTGGAGTGTGCAATGCAGACAGACGTGCTGCAAATGTCTTTGCACTAGTGGGACTAGACAAAAGTCCAATAGCCACGTTTAGGATGCCACTAGGTACACTGAGTGTTTGCTAGTATAATGGCTTAGTTATAATGAGTTGGAGTGTGCAATGCAGACAGACGTGCTGCAAATGTTTTTGCACTAGTGTGACTAGACAAAAGTCCAATAGCCACGTTTAGGATGCCACTAGGTACACTGAGTGTTTGCTAGTATAATGGCTTAGTTATAATGAGTTGGAGTGTGCAATGCAGGCAGACGTGCTGCAAATGTCTTTGCACTAGTGGGACTAGACAAAAGTCCAATAGCCACGTTTAGGATGCCACTAGGTACACTGAGTGTTTGCTAGTATAATGGCTTAGTTATAATGAGTTGGAGTGTGCAATGCAGACAGACGTGCTGAAAATGTCTTTGCACTAGTGTGACTAGACAAAAGTCCAATAGCCACGTTTAGGATGCCACTAGGTACACTGAGTGTTTGCTAGTATAATAGCTTAGTTATAATGAGTTGGAGTGTGCAATGCAGGCAGACGAGCTGCAAATGTCTTTGCACTAGTGGGACTAGACAAAAGTCCAATAGCCACGTTTAGGATTCCACTAGGTACACTGAGTGTTTGCGAGTATAATGGCTTAGTTATGAGTTGGAGTGTGCAATGCAGGCAGACGTGCTGCAAATATCTTTGCACTAGTGGGACTAGACAAAAGTCCAATAGCCACGTTTAGGATGCCACTAGGTACACTGAGTGTTTGCTAGTATAATGGCTTAGTTATAATGAGTTGGATTGTGCAATGCAGACAGACGTGCTGAAAATGTCTTTGCACTAGTGTGACTAGACAAAAGTCCAATAGCCACGTTTAGGATGCCACTAGGTACACTGAGTGTTTGCTAGTATAATAGTTTAGTTATAATGAGTTGGAGTGTGCAATGCAGGCAGACGTGCTGCAAATGTCTTTGCACTAGTGTGACTAGACAAAAGTCCAATAGCCACGTTTAGGATGCCACTAGGTACACTGAGTGTTTGCTAGTATAATGGCTTAGTTATAATGAGTTGGAGTGTGCAATGCAGACAGACGTGCTGCAAATGTCTTTGCACTAGTGTGACTAGACAAAAGTCCAATAGCCACGTTTAGGATGCCACTAGGTACACTGAGTGTTTGCTAGTATAATGGCTTAGTTATAATGAGTTGGAATGTGCAATGCAGGCAGACGTGCTGCAAATGTCTTTGCACTAGTGGGACTAGACAAAAGTCCAATAGCCACGTTTATTATGCCACTAGGTACACTGAGTGTTTGCTAGTATAATGGCTTAGTTATGAGTTGGAGTGTGCAATGCAGGCAGACGTGCTGCAAATATCTTTGCACTAGTGGGACTAGACAAAAGTCCAATAGCCACGTTTAGGATGCCACTAGGTACACTGAGTGTTTGCTAGTATAATGGCTTAGTTATAATGTGTTGGAGTGTGCAATGCAGACAGACGTGCTGCAAATGTCTTTGCACTAGTGTGACTAGACAAAAGTCCAATAGCCACGTTTAGGATGCCACTAGGTACACTGAGTGTTTGCTAGTATAATGGCTTAGTTATAATGAGTTGGAGTGTGCAATGCAGACAGACGTGCTGCAAATGTCTTTGCACTAGTGTGACTAGACAAAAGTCCAATAGCCACGTTTAGGAAGCCACTAGGTACACTGAGTGTTTGCTAGTATAAAGGCTTAGTTATAATGAGTTGGAGTGTGCATTGCAGACAGACGTGCTGCAAATGTCATTGCACTAGTGTGACTAGACAAAAGTCCAATAGCCACGTTTAGGATGCCACTAGGTACACTGAGTGTTTGCTAGTATAATGGCTTAGTTATAATGAGTTGGAGTGTGCAATGCAGGCAGACGTGCTGCAAATGTCTTTGCACTAGTGGGACTAGACAAAAGTCCAATACCCACGTTTAGGATGCCACTAGGTACACTGAGTGTTTGCTAGTATAATGGCTTAGTTATGAGTTGGAGTGTGCAATGCAGGCAGACGTGCTGCAAATGTCTTTGCACTAGTGGGACTAGACAAAAGTCCAATAGCCACGTTTAGGATGCCACTAGGTACACTGAGTGTTTGCTAGTATAATGGCTTAGTTATAATGAGTTGGAGTGTGCAATGCAGACAGACATGCTGCAAATGTCTTTGCACTAGTGTGACTAGACAAAAGTCCAATAGCCACGTTTAGGATGCCACTAGGTACACTGAGTGTTTGCTAGTATAATGGCTTAGTTATAATGAGTTGGAGTGTGCAATGCAGGCAGACGTGCTGCAAATGTCTTTGCACTAGTGGGACTAGACAAAAGTCCAATAGCCACGTTTAGGATGCCACTAGGTACACTGAGTGTTTGCTAGTATAATGGCTTAGTTATGAGTTGGAGTGTGCAATGCAGGCAGACGTGCTGCAAATATCTTTGCAATAGTGGGACTAGACAAAAGTCCAATAGCCACGTTTAGGATGCCACTAGGTACACTGAGTGTTTGCTAATATAATGGCTTAGTTATGAGTTGGAGTGTGCAATGCAGGCAGACGTGCTGCAAATATCTTTGCAATAGTGGGACTAGACAAAAGTCCAATAGCCACGTTTAGGATGCCACTAGGTACACTGAGTGTTTGCTAGTATAATGGCTTAGTTATAATGAGTTGGAGTGTGCAATGCAGGCAGACGTGCTGCAAATGTCTTTGCACTAGTGGGACTAGACAAAAGTCCAATAGCCACGTTTAGGATGCCACTAGGTACACTGAGTGTTTGCTAGTATAATGGCTTAGTTATAATGAGTTGGAGTGTGCAATGCAGGCAGACGTGCTGCAAATGTCTTTGCACTAGTGGGACTAGACAAAAGTCCAATAGCCACGTTTAGGATGCCACTAGGTACACTGAGTGTTTGCTAGTATAATGGCTTAGTTATAATGAGTTGGAGTGTGCAATGCAGACAGACATGCTGCAAATGTCTTTGCACTAGTGTGACTAGACAAAAGTCCAATAGCCACGTTTAGGATGCCACTAGGTACACTGAGTGTTTGCTAGTATAATGGCTTAGTTATAATCAGTTGTAGTGTGCAATGCAGGCAGACGTGCTGCAAATGTCTTTGCACTAGTGGGACTAGACAAAAGTCCAATATCCACGTTTAGGATGCCACTAGGTACACTGAGTGTTTGCTAGTATAATGGCTTAGTTATGAGTTGGAGTGTGCAATGCAGGCAGACGTGCTGCAAATATCTTTGCAATAGTGGGACTAGACAAAAGTCCAATAGCCACGTTTAGGATGCCACTAGGTACACTGAGTGTTTGCTAGTATAATGGCTTAGTTATAATGAGTTGGAGTGTGCAATGCAGACAGACGTGCTGCAAATGTCTTTGCACTAGTGGGACTAGACAAAAGTCCAATAGCCACGTTTAGGATGCCACTAGGTACACTGAGTGTTTGCTAGTATAATGGCTTAGTTATGAGTTGGAGTGTGCAATGCAGGCAGACGTGCTGCAAATATCTTTGCACTAGTGGGACTAGACAAAAGTCCAATAGCCACGTTTAGGATGCCACTAGGTACACTGAGTGTTTGCTAGTATAATGGCTTAGTTATAATGAGTTGGATTGTGCAATGCAGACAGACGTGCTGCAAATGTCTTTGCACTAGTGTGACTAGACAAAAGTCCAATAGCCACGTTTAGGATGCCACTAGGTACACTGAGTGTTTGCTAGTATAATGGCTTAGTTATAATGAGTTGGAGTGTGCAATGCAGGCAATCGTGCTGCAAATGTCTTTGCACTAGTGGGACTAGACAAAAGTCCAATAGCCACGTTTAGGATGCCACTAGGTACACTGAGTGTTTGCTAGTATAATGGCTTAGTTATGAGTTGGAGTGTGCAATGCAGGCAGACGTGCTGCAAATATCTTTGCACTAGTGGGACTGGACAAAAGTCCAATAGCCACGTTTAGGATGCCACTATGTACACTGAGTGTTTGCTAGTATAATGGCTTAGTTATAATGAGTTGGATTGTGCAATGCAGACAGACGTGCTGCAAATGTCTTTGCACTAGTGTGACTAGACAAAAGTCCAATAGCCATGTTTAGGATGCCACTAGGTACACTGAGTGTTTGCTAGTATAATGGCTTAGTTATAATGAGTTGGAGTGTGCAATGCAGGCAGACGTGCTGCAAATGTCTTTGCACTAGTGGGACTAGACAAAAGTCCAATAGCCACGTTTAGGATGCCACTAGGTACACTGAGTGTTTGCTAGTATAATGGCTTAGTTATAATGAGTTGGAGTGTGCAATGCAGGCAGACGTGCTGCAAATGTCTTTGCCCTAGTGTGACTAGACAAAAGTCCAATAGCCACGTTTAGGATGCCACTAGGTACACTGAGTGTTTGCTAGTATAATGGCTTAGCTATAATGAGTTGGAGTGTGCAATGCAGGCAGACGTGCTGCAAATGTCTTTGCACTAGTGTGACTAGACAAAAGTCCAATAGCCACGTTTAGGATGCCACTAGGTACACTGAGTGTTTGCTAGTATAATGGCTTAGTTATAATGAGTTGGAGTGTGCAATGCAGACAGACGTGCTGCAAATGTCTTTGCACTAGTGTGACTAGACAAAAGTCCAATAGCCACGTTTAGAATGACACTAGGTACACTGAGTGTTTGCTAGTATAATGGCTTAGTTATAATGAGTTGGAGTGTGCAATGCAGACAGACGTGCTGCAAATGTCTTTGCACTAGTGTGACTAGACAAAAGTCCAATAGCCACGTTTAGGATGCCACTAGGTACACTGAGTGTTTGCTAGTATAATGGCTTAGTTATAATGAGTTGGAGTGTGCAATGCAGGCAGACGTGCTGCAAATGTCTTTGCACTAGTGGGACTAGACAAAAGTCCAATAGCCACGTTTATTATGCCACTAGGTACACTGAGTGTTTGCTAGTATAATGGCTTAGTTATGAGTTGGAGTGTGCAATGCAGGCAGACGTGCTGCAAATATCTTTGCACTAGTGGGACTAGACAAAAGTCCAATAGCCACGTTTAGGATGCCACTAGGTACACTGAGTGTTTGCTAGTATAATGGCTTAGTTATAATGTGTTGGAGTGTGCAATGCAGACAGACGTGCTGCAAATGTCTTTGCACTAGTGTGACTAGACAAAAGTCCAATAGCCACGTTTAGGATGCCACTAGGTACACTGAGTGTTTGCTAGTATAATGGCTTAGTTATAATGAGTTGGAGTGTGCAATGCAGACAGACGTGCTGCAAATGTCTTTGCACTAGTGTGACTAGACAAAAGTCCAATAGCCACGTTTAGGAAGCCACTAGGTACACTGAGTGTTTGCTAGTATAAAGGCTTAGTTATAATGAGTTGGAGTGTGCAATGCAGACAGACGTGCTGCAAATGTCATTGCACTAGTGTGACTAGACAAAAGTCCAATAGCCACGTTTAGGATGCCACTAGGTACACTGAGTGTTTGCTAGCATAATGGCTTAGTTATAATGAGTTGGAGTGTGCAATGCAGGCAGACGTGCTGCAAATGTCTTTGCACTAGTGGGACTAGACAAAAGTCCAATACCCACGTTTAGGATGCCACTAGGTACACTGAGTGTTTGCTAGTATAATGGCTTAGTTATGAGTTGGAGTGTGCAATGCAGGCAGACGTGCTGCAAATGTCTTTGCACTAGTGGGACTAGACAAAAGTCCAATAGCCACGTTTAGGATGCCACTAGGTACACTGAGTGTTTGCTAGTATAATGGCTTAGTTATAATGAGTTGGAGTGTGCAATGCAGACAGACATGCTGCAAATGTCTTTGCACTAGTGTGACTAGACAAAAGTCCAATAGCCACGTTTAGGATGCCACTAGGTACACTGAGTGTTTGCTAGTATAATGGCTTAGTTATAATGAGTTGGAGTGTGCAATGCAGGCAGACGTGCTGCAAATGTCTTTGCACTAGTGGGACTAGACAAAAGTCCAATAGCCACGTTTAGGATGCCACTAGGTACACTGAGTCTTTGCTAGTATAATGGCTTAGTTATGAGTTGGAGTGTGCAATGCAGGCAGACGTGCTGCAAATATCTTTGCAATAGTGGGACTAGACAAAAGTCCAATAGCCACGTTTAGGATGCCACTAGGTACACTGAGTGTTTGCTAGTATAATGGCTTAGTTATAATGAGTTGGAGTGTGCAATGCAGGCAGACGTGCTGCAAATGTCTTTGCACTAGTGGGACTAGACAAAAGTCCAATAGCCACGTTTAGGATGCCACTAGGTACACTGAGTGTTTGCTAGTATAATGGCTTAGTTATAATGAGTTGGAGTGTGCAATGCAGACAGACGTGCTGCAAATGTCTTTGAACTAGTTTGACTAGACAAAAGTCCAATAGCCACGTTTAGGATGCCACTAGGTACACTGAGTGTTTGCTAGTTTAATGGCTTAGTTATGAGTTGGAGTGTGCAATGCAGGCAGACGTGCTGCAAATGTCTTTGCACTAGTGGGACTAGACAAAAGTCCAATAGCCACGTTTAGGATGCCACTAGGTACACTGAGTGTTTGCTAGTATAATGGCTTAGTTATAATGAGTTGGAGTGTGCAATGCAGACAGACATGCTGCAAATGTCTTTGCACTAGTGTGACTAGACAAAAGTCCAATAGCCACGTTTAGGATGCCACTAGGTACACTGAGTGTTTGCTAGTATAATGGCTTAGTTATAATGAGTTGTAGTGTGCAATGCAGGCAGACGTGCTGCAAATGTCTTTGCACTAGTGGGACTAGACAAAAGTCCAATAGCCACGTTTAGGATGCCACTAGGTACACTGAGTGTTTGCTAGTATAATGGCTTAGTTATGAGTTGGAGTGTGCAATGCAGGCAGACGTGCTGCAAATATCTTTGCAATAGTGGGACTAGACAAAAGTCCAATAGCCACGTTTAGGATGCCACTAGGTACACTGAGTGTTTGCTAGTATAATGGCTTAGTTATAATGAGTTGGAGTGTGCAATGCAGACAGACGTGCTGCAAATGTCTTTGCACTAGTGGGACTAGACAAAAGTCCAATAGCCACGTTTAGGATGCCACTAGGTACACTGAGTGTTTGCTAGTATAATGGCTTAGTTATGAGTTGGAGTGTGCAATGCAGGCAGACGTGCTGCAAATATCTTTGCACTAGTGGGACTAGACAAAAGTCCAATAGCCACGTTTAGGATGCCACTTGGTACACTGAGTGTTTGCTAGTATAATGGCTTAGTTATAATGAGTTGGAGTGTGCAATGCAGGCAGACGTGCTGCAAATGTCTTTGCACTAGTGTGACTAGACAAAAGTCCAATAGCCACGTTTAGGATGCCACTAGGTACACTGAGTGTTTGCTAGTATAATGGCTTAGTTATAATGAATTGGAGTGTGCAATGCAGGCAGACGTGCTGCAAATGTCTTTGCACTAGTGTGACTAGACAAAAGTCCAATAGCCACGTTTAGGATGCCACTAGGTACACTGAGTGTTTGCTAGTATAATGGCTTAGTTATAATGAGTTGGAGTGTGCAATGCAGACAGACGTGCTGCAAATGTCTTTGCACTAGTGTGACTAGACAAAAGTCCAATAGCCACGTTTAGGATGCCACTAGGTACACTGAGTGTTTGCTAGTATAAAGGCTTAGTTATAATGAGTTGGAGTGTGCAATGCAGACAGACGTGCTGCAAATGTCTTTGCACTAGTGTGACTAGACAAAAGTCCAATAGCCACGTTTAGGATGCCACTAGGTACACTGAGTGTTTGCTAGTATAATGGCTTAGTTATAATGAGTTGGAGTGTGCAATGCAGGCAGACGTGCTGCAAATGTCTTTGCACTAGTGGGACTAGACAAAAGTCCAATAGCCACGTTTAGGATGCCACTAGGTACACTGAGTGTTTGCTAGTATAATGGCTTAGTTATAATGAGTTGGAGTGTGCAATGCAGACAGACATGCTGCAAATGTCTTTGCACTAGTGTGACTAGACAAAAGTCCAATAGCCACGTTTAGGATGCCACTAGGTACACTGAGTGTTTGGTAGTATAATGGCTTAGTTATAATGGGTTGGAGTGTGCAATGCAGGCAGACGTGCTGCAAATGTCTTTGCACTAGTGTGACTAGACAAAAGTCCAATAGCCACGTTTAGGATGCCACTAGGTACACTGAGTGTTTGCTAGTATAATGGCTTAGTTATAATGAGTTGGAGTGTGCAATGCAGGCAGACGTGCTGCAAATGTCTTTGCACTAGTGGGACTAGACAAAAGTCCAATAGCCACGTTTAGGATGCCACTAGGTACACTGAGTGTTTGCTAGTATAATGGCTTAGTTATGAGTTGGAGTGTGCAATGCAGGCAGACGTGCTGCAAATATCTTTGCAATAGTGGGACTAGACAAAAGTCCAATAGCCACGTTTAGGATGCCACTAGGTACACTGAGTGTTTGCTAGTATAATGGCTTAGTTATAATGAGTTGGAGTGTGCAATGCAGACAGACGTGCTGCAAATGTCTTTGCACTAGTGGGACTAGACAAAAGTCCAATAGCCACGTTTAGGATGCCACTAGGTACACTGAGTGTTTGCTAGTATAATGGCTTAGTTATGAGTTGGAGTGTGCAATGCAGGCAGACGTGCTGCAAATATCTTTGCACTAGTGGGACTAGACAAAAGTCCAATAGCCACGTTTAGGATGCCACTAGGTACACTGAGTGTTTGCTAGTATAATGGCTTAGTTATAATGAGTTGGATTGTGCAATGCAGGCAGACGTGCTGCAAATATCTTTGCACTAGTGGGACTAGACAAAAGTCCAATAGCCACGTTTAGGATGCCACTATGTACACTGAGTGTTTGCTAGTATAATGGCTTAGTTATAATGAGTTGGATTGTGCAATGCAGACAGACGTGCTGCAAATGTCTTTGCACTAGTGTGACTAGACAAAAGTCCAATAGCCACGTTTAGGATGCCACTAGGTACACTGAGTGTTTGCTAGTATAATGGCTTAGTTATAATGAGTTGGAGTGTGCAATGCAGGCAGACGTGCTGCAAATGTCTTTGCACTAGTGTGACTAGACAAAAGTCCAATAGCCACGTTTAGGATGCCACTAGGTATACTGAGTGTTTGCTAGTATAATGGCTTAGTTATAATGAGTTGGAGTGTGCAATGCAGGCAGACGTGCTGCAAATGTCTTTGCACTAGTGTGACTAGACAAAAGTCCAATAGCCACGTTTAGGATGCCACTAGGTACACTGAGTGTTTGCTAGTATAATGGCTTAGTTATAATGAGTTGGAGTGTGCAATGCAGACAGACGTGCTGCAAATGTCTTTGCACTAGTGTGACTAGACAAAAGTCCAATAGCCACGTTTAGGATGCCACTAGGTACACTGAGTGTTTGTTAGTATAATGGCTTAGTTATGAGTTGGAGTGTGCAATGCAGGCAGACGTGCTGCAAATGTCTTTGCACTAGTGTGACTAGACAAAAGTCCAATAGCCACGTTTAGGATGCCACTAGGTACACTGAGTGTTTGCTAGTATAATGGCTTAGTTATAATGAGTTGGAGTGTGCAATGCAGACAGACGTGCTGCAAATGTCTTTGCACTAGTGTGACTAGACAAAAGTCCAATAGCCACGTTTAGGATGCCACTAGGTACACTGAGTGTTTGCTAGTATAATAGTTTAGTTATAATGAGTTGGAGTGTGCAATGCAGGCAGACGTGCTGCAAATGTCTTTGCACTAGTGTGACTAGACAAAAGTCCAATAGCCACGTTTAGAATGACACTAGGTACACTGAGTGTTTGCTAGTATAATGGCTTAGTTATAATGAGTTGGAGTGTGCAATGCAGACAGACGTGCTGCAAATGTCTTTGCACTAGTGTGACTAGACAAAAGTCCAATAGCCACGTTTAGGATGCCACTAGGTACACTGAGTGTTTGCTAGTATAATGGCTTAGTTATAATGAGTTGGAGTGTGCAATGCAGGCAGACGTGCTGCAAATGTCTTTGCACTAGTGGGACTAGACAAAAGTCCAATAGCCACGTTTATTATGCCACTAGGTACACTGAGTGTTTGCTAGTATAATGGCTTAGTTATGAGTTGGAGTGCGCAATGCAGGCAGACGTGCTGCAAATATCTTTGCACTAGTGGGACTAGACAAAAGTCCAATAGCCACGTTTAGGATGCCACTAGGTACACTGAGTGTTTGCTAGTATAATGGCTTAGTTATAATGTGTTGGAGTGTGCAATGCAGACAGACGTGCTGCAAATGTCTTTGCACTAGTGTGACTAGACAAAAGTCCAATAGCCACGTTTAGGGTGCCACTAGGTACACTGAGTGTTTGCTAGTATAATGGCTTAGTTATAATGAGTTGGAGTGTGCAATGCAGACAGACGTGCTGCAAATGTCTTTGCACTAGTGTGACTAGACAAGAGTCCAATAGCCACGTTTAGGAAGCCACTAGGTACACTGAGTGTTTGCTAGTATAAAGGCTTAGTTATAATGAGTTGGAGTGTGCAATGCAGACAGACGTGCTGCAAATGTCATTGCACTAGTGTGACTAGACAAAAGTCCAATAGCCACGTTTAGGATGCCACTAGGTACACTGAGTGTTTGCTAGTATAATGGCTTAGTTATAATGAGTTGGAGTGTGCAATGCAGGCAGACGTGCTGCAAATGTCTTTGCACTAGTGGGACTAGACAAAAGTCCAATACCCACGTTTAGGATGCCACTAGGTACACTGAGTGTTTGCTAGTATAATGGCTTAGTTATGAGTTGGAGTGTGCAATGCAGGCAGACGTGCTGCAAATGTCTTTGCACTAGTGGGACTAGACAAAAGTCCAATAGCCACGTTTAGGATGCCACTAGGTACACTGAGTGTTTGCTAGTATAATGGCTTAGTTATAATGAGTTGGAGTGTGCAATGCAGACAGACATGCTGCAAATGTCTTTGCACTAGTGTGACTAGACAAAAGTCCAATAGCCACGTTTAGGATGCCACTAGGTACACTGAGTGTTTGCTAGTATAATGGCTTAGTTATAATGAGTTGGAGTGTGCAATGCAGGCAGACGTGCTGCAAATGTCTTTGCACTAGTGGGACTAGACAAAAGTCCAATAGCCACGTTTAGGATGCCACTAGGTACACTGAGTCTTTGCTAGTATAATGGCTTAGTTATGAGTTGGAGTGTGCAATGCAGGCAGACGTGCTGCAAATATCTTTGCAATAGTGGGACTAGACAAAAGTCCAATAGCCACGTTTAGGATGCCACTAGGTACACTGAGTGTTTGCTAGTATAATGGCTTAGTTATAATGAGTTGGAGTGTGCAATGCAGGCAGACGTGCTGCAAATGTCTTTGCACTAGTGGGACTAGACAAAAGTCCAATAGCCACGTTTAGGATGCCACTAGGTACACTGAGTGTTTGCTAGTATAATGGCTTAGTTATAATGAGTTGGAGTGTGCAATGCAGACAGACGTGCTGCAAATGTCTTTGCACTAGTTTGACTAGACAAAAGTCCAATAGCCACGTTTAGGATGCCACTAGGTACACTGTGTGTTTGCTAGTTTAATGGCTTAGTTATGAGTTGGAGTGTGCAATGCAGGCAGACGTGCTGCAAATGTCTTTGCACTAGTGGGACTAGACAAAAGTCCAATAGCCACGTTTAGGATGCCACTAGGTACACTGAGTGTTTGCTAGTATAATGGCTTAGTTATAATGAGTTGTAGTGTGCAATGCAGGCAGACGTGCTGCAAATGTCTTTGCACTAGTGGGACTAGACAAAAGTCCAATAGCCACGTTTAGGATGCCACTAGGTACACTGAGTGTTTGCTAGTATAATGGCTTAGTTATGAGTTGGAGTGTGCAATGCAGGCAGACGTGCTGCAAATATCTTTGCAATAGTGGGACTAGACAAAAGTCCAATAGCCACGTTTAGGATGCCACTAGGTACACTGAGTGTTTGCTAGTATAATGGCTTAGTTATAATGAGTTGGAGTGTGCAATGCAGACAGACGTGCTGCAAATGTCTTTGCACTAGTGGGACTAGACAAAAGTCCAATAGCCACGTTTAGGATGCCACTAGGTACACTGAGTGTTTGCTAGTATAATGGCTTAGTTATGAGTTGGAGTGTGCAATGCAGGCAGACGTGCTGCAAATATCTTTGCACTAGTGGGACTAGACAAAAGTCCAATAGCCACGTTTAGGATGCCACTAGGTACTCTGAGTGTTTGCTAGTATAATGGCTTAGTTATAATGAGTTGGAGTGTGCAATGCAGGCAGACGTGCTGCAAATCTCTTTGCACTAGTGTGACTAGACAAAAGTCCAATAGCCACGTTTAGGATGCCACTAGGTACACTGAGTGTTTGCTAGTATAATGGCTTAGTTATAATGAGTTGGAGTGTGCAATGCAGGCAGACGTGCTGCAAATGTCTTTGCACTAGTGTGACTAGACAAAAGTCCAATAGCCACGTTTAGGATGCCACTAGGTACACTGAGTGTTTGCTAGTATAATGGCTTAGTTATAATGAGTTGGAGTGTGCAATGCAGACAGACGTGCTGCAAATGTCTTTGCACTAGTGTGACTAGACAAAAGTCCAATAGCCACGTTTAGGATGCCACTAGGTACACTGAGTGTTTGTTAGTATAATGGCTTAGTTATGAGTTGGAGTGTGCAATGCAGGCAGACGTGCTGCAAATATCTTTGCACTAGTGGGACTAGACAAAAGTCCAATAGCCACGTTTAGGATGCCACTAGGTACACTGAGTGTTTGCTAGTATAATGGCTTAGTTATAATGAGTTGGAGTGTGCAATGCAGACAGACGTGCTGCAAATGTCTTTGCACTAGTGTGACTAGACAAAAGTCCAATAGCCACGTTTAGGATGCCACTAGGTACACTGAGTGTTTGCTAGTATAATGGCTTAGTTATAATGAGTTGGATTGTGCAATGCAGACAGACGTGCTGCAAATGTCTTTGCACTAGTGTGACTAGACAAAAGTCCAATAGCCACGTTTAGGATGCCACTAGGTACACTGAGTGTTTGCTAGTATAAAGGCTTAGTTATAATGAGTTGGAGTGTGCAATGCAGACAGACGTGCTGCAAATGTCTTTGCACTAGTGTGACTAGACAAAAGTCCAATAGCCACGTTTAGGATGCCACTAGGTACACTGAGTGTTTGCTAGTATAATGGCTTAGTTATAATGAGTTGGAGTGTGCAATGCAGGCAGACGTGCTGCAAATGTCTTTGCACTAGTGGGACTAGACAAAAGTCCAATAGCCACGTTTAGGATGCCACTAGGTACACTGAGTGTTTGCTAGCATAATGGCTTAGTTATGAGTTGGAGTGTGCAATGCAGGAAGACGTGCTGCAAATGTCTTTGCACTAGTGGGACTAGACAAAAGTCCAATAGCCACGTTTAGGATGCCACTAGGTACACTGAGTGTTTGCTAGTATAATGGCTTAGTTATAATGAGTTGGAGTGTGCAATGCAGACAGACATGCTGCAAATGTCTTTGCACTAGTGTGACTAGACAAAAGTCCAATAGCCACGTTTAGGATGCCACTAGGTACACTGAGTGTTTGGTAGTATAATGGCTTAGTTATAATGAGTTGGAGTGTGCAATGCAGGCAGATGTGCTGCAAATGTCTTTGCACTAGTGTGACTAGACAAAAGTCCAATAGCCACGTTTAGGATGCCACTAGGTACACTGAGTGTTTGCTAGTATAATGGCTTAGTTATAATGAGTTGGAGTGTGCAATGCAGGCAGACGTGCTGCAAATGTCTTTGCACTAGTGGGACTAGACAAAAGTCCAATAGCCACGTTTAGGATGCCACTAGGTACACTGAGTGTTTGCTAGTATAATGGCTTAGTTATGAGTTGGAGTGTGCAATGCAGGCAGACGTGCTGCAAATATCTTTGCAATAGTGGGACTAGACAAAAGTCCAATAGCCACGTTTAGGATGCCACTAGGTACACTGAGTGTTTGCTAGTATAATGGCTTAGTTATAATGAGTTGGAGTGTGCAATGCAGACAGACGTGCTGCAAATGTCTTTGCACTAGTGGGACTAGACAAAAGTCCAATAGCCACGTTTAGGATGCCACTAGGTACACTGAGTGTTTGCTAGTATAATGGCTTAGTTATGAGTTGGAGTGTGCAATGCAGGCAGACGTGCTGCAAATATCTTTGCACTAGTGGGACTAGACAAAAGTCCAATAGCCACGTTTAGGATGCCACTAGGTACACTGAGTGTTTGCTAGTATAATGGCTTAGTTATAATGAGTTGGAGTGTGCAATGCAGGCAGACGTGCTGCAAATGTCTTTGCACTAGTGTGACTAGACAAAAGTCCAATAGCCACGTTTAGGATGCCACTAGGTACACTGAGTGTTTGCTAGTATAATGGCTTAGTTATAATGAGTTGGAGTGTGCAATGCAGGCAGACGTGCTGCAAATGTCTTTGCACTAGTGTGACTAGACAAAAGTCCAATAGCCACGTTTAGGATGCCACTAGGTACACTGAGTGTTTGCTAGTATAATGGCTTAGTTATAATGAGTTGGAGTGTGCAATGCAGACAGACGTGCTGCAAATGTCTTTGCACTAGTGTGACTAGACAAAAGTCCAATAGCCACGTTTAGGATGCCACTAGGTACACTGAGTGTTTGTTAGTATAATGGCTTAGTTATGAGTTGGAGTGTGCAATGCAGGCAGACGTGCTGCAAATATCTTTGCACTAGTGGGACTAGACAAAAGTCCAATAGCCACGTTTAGGATGCCACTAGGTACACTGAGTGTTTGCTAGTATAATGGCTTAGTTATAATGAGTTGGAGTGTGCAATGCAGACAGACGTGCTGCAAATGTCTTTGCACTAGTGTGACTAGACAAAAGTCCAATAGCCACGTTTAGGATGCCACTAGGTACACTGAGTGTTTGCTAGTATAATGGCTTAGTTATAATGAGTTGGATTGTGCAATGCAGACAGACGTGCTGCAAATGTCTTTGCACTAGTGTGACTAGACAAAAGTCCAATAGCCACGTTTAGGATGCCACTAGGTACACTGAGTGTTTGCTAGTATAAAGGCTTAGTTATAATGAGTTGGAGTGTGCAATGCAGACAGACGTGCTGCAAATGTCTTTGCACTAGTGTGACTAGACAAAAGTCCAATAGCCACGTTTAGGATGCCACTAGGTACACTGAGTGTTTGCTAGTATAATGGCTTAGTTATAATGAGTTGGAGTGTGCAATGCAGGCAGACGTGCTGCAAATGTCTTTGCACTAGTGGGACTAGACAAAAGTCCAATAGCCACGTTTAGGATGCCACTAGGTACACTGAGTGTTTGCTAGTATAATGGCTTAGTTATGAGTTGGAGTTTGCAATGCAGGAAGACGTGCTGCAAATGTCTTTGCACTAGTGGGACTAGACAAAAGTCCAATAGCCACGTTTAGGATGCCACTAGGTACACTGAGTGTTTGCTAGTATAATGGCTTAGTTATAATGAGTTGGAGTGTGCAATGCAGACAGACATGCTGCAAATGTCTTTGCACTAGTGTGACTAGACAAAAGTCCAATAGCCACGTTTAGGATGCCACTAGGTACACTGAGTGTTTGGTAGTATAATGGCTTAGTTATAATGAGTTGGAGTGTGCAATGCAGGCAGACGTGCTGCAAATGTCTTTGCACTAGTGTGACTAGACAAAAGTCCAATAGCCACGTTTAGGATGCCACTAGGTACACTGAGTGTTTGCTAGTATAATGGCTTAGTTATAATGAGTTGGAGTGTGCAATGCAGGCAGACGTGCTGCAAATGTCTTTGCACTAGTGGGACTAGACAAAAGTCCAATAGCCACGTTTAGGATGCCACTAGGTACACTGAGTGTTTGCTAGTATAATGGCTTAGTTATGAGTTGGAGTGTGCAATGCAGGCAGACGTGCTGCAAATATCTTTGCAATAGTGGGACTAGACAAAAGTCCAATAGCCACGTTTAGGATGCCACTAGGTACACTGAGTGTTTGCTAGTATAATGGCTTAGTTATAATGAGTTGGAGTGTGCAATGCAGACAGACGTGCTGCAAATGTCTTTGCACTAGTGTGACTAGACAAAAGTCCAATAGCCACGTTTAGGATGCCACTAGGTACACTGAGTGTTTGCTAGTATAATGGCTTAGTTATAATGAGTTGGAGTGTGCAATGCAGGCAATCGTGCTGCAAATGTCTTTGCACTAGTGGGACTAGACAAAAGTCCAATAGCCACGTTTAGGATGCCACTAGGTACACTGAGTGTTTGCTAGTATAATGGCTTAGTTATGAGTTGGAGTGTGCAATGCAGGCAGACGTGCTGCAAATATCTTTGCACTAGTGGGACTAGACAAAAGTCCAATAGCCACGTTTAGGATGCCACTATGTACACTGAGTGTTTGCTAGTATAATGGCTTAGTTATAATGAGTTGGATTGTGCAATGCAGACAGACGTGCTGCAAATGTCTTTGCACTAGTGTGACTAGACAAAAGTCCAATAGCCACGTTTAGGATGCCACTAGGTACACTGAGTGTTTGCTAGTATAATGGCTTAGTTATAATGAGTTGGAGTGTGCAATGCAGGCAGACGTGCTGCAAATGTCTTTGCACTAGTGGGACTAGACAAAAGTCCAATAGCCACGTTTAGGATGCCACTAGGTACACTGAGTGTTTGCTAGTATAATGGCTTAGTTATAATGAGTTGGAGTGTGCAATGCAGGCAGACGTGCTGCAAATGTCTTTGCACTAGTGTGACTAGACAAAAGTCCAATAGCCACGTTTAGGATGCCACTAGGTACACTGAGTGTTTGCTAGTATAATGGCTTAGTTATAATGAGTTGGAGTGTGCAATGCAGGCAGACGTGCTGCAAATGTCTTTGCACTAGTGTGACTAGACAAAAGTCCAATAGCCACGTTTAGGATGCCACTAGGTACACTGAGTGTTTGCTAGTATAATGTCTTAGTTATGAGTTGGAGTGTGCAATGCAGGCAGACGTGCTGCAAATATCTTTGCACTAGTGGGACTAGACAAAAGTCCAATAGCCACGTTTAGGATGCCACTATGTACACTGAGTGTTTGCTAGTATAATGGCTTAGTTATAATGAGTTGGATTGTGCAATTCAGACAGACGTGCTGCAAATGTCTTTGCACTAGTGTGACTAGACAAAAGTCCAAAAGCCACGTTTAGGATGCCACTAGGTACACTGAGTGTTTGCTAGTATAATGGCTTAGTTATAATGAGTTGGAGTGTGCAATGCAGGCAGACGTGCTGCAAATGTCTTTGCACTAGTGGGACTAGCCAAAAGTCCAATAGCCACGTTTAGGATGCCACTAGGTACACTGAGTGTTTGCTAGTATAATGGCTTAGTTATAATGAGTTGGAGTGTGCAATGCAGACAGACGTGCTGCAAATGTCTTTGCACTAGTGTGACTAGACAAAAGTCCAATAGCCACGTTTAGGATGCCACTAGGTACACTGAGTGTTTGCTAGTATAATGGCTTAGTTATAATGAGTTGGAGTGTGCAATGCAGGCAGACGTGCTGCAAATGTCTTTGCACTAGTGGGACTAGACAAAAGTCCAATAGCCATGTTTAGGATGCCACTAGGTACACTGAGTGTTTGCTAGTATAATGGCTTAGTTATAATGAGTTGGAGTGTGCAATGCAGACAGACGTGCTGCAAATGTCTTTGCACTAGTGTGACTAGACAAAAGTCCAATAGCCACGTTTAGGATGCCACTAGGTACACTGAGTGTTTGCTAGTATAATGGCTTAGTTATAATGAGTTGGAGTGTGCAATGCAGACAGACGTGCTGCAAATGTCTTTGCACTAGTGGGACTAGACAAAAGTCCAATAGCCACGTTTAGGATGCCACTAGGTACACTGAGTGTTTGCTAGTATAATGGCTTAGTTATAATGAGTTGGAGTGTGCAATGCAGGCAGACGCACTGCAAATGTCTTTGCACTAGTGGGACTAGACAAAAGTCCAATAGCCACGTTTAGGATGCCACTAGGTACACTGAGTGTTTGCTAGTATAATGGCTTAGTTATGAGTTGGAGTGTGCAATGCAGGCAGACGTGCTGCAAATATCTTTGCACTAGTGGGACTAGACAAAAGTCCAATAGCCACGTTTTGGATGCCACTAGGTACACTGAGTGTTTGCTGGTATAATGGCTTAGTTATAATGAGTTGGAGTGTGCAATGCAGACAGACGTGCTGCAAATGTCTTTGCACTAGTGTGACTAGACAAAAGTCCAATAGCCACGTTTAGGATGCCACTAGGTACACTGAGTGTTTGCTAGTATAATGGCTTAGTTATAATGAGTTGGAGTGTGCAATGCAGACAGACGTGCTGCAAATGTCTTTGCACTAGTGTGACTAGACAAAAGTCCAATAGCCATGTTTAGGATGCCACTAGGTACACAGAGTGTTTGCTAGTATAATGGCTTAGTTATAATGAGTTGGAGTGTGCAATGCAGGCAGACGTGCTGCAAATGTCTTTGCACTAGTCGGACTAGACAAAAGTCCAATAGCCACGTTTAGGATGCCACTAGGTACACTGAGTGTTTGCTAGTATAATGGCTTAGTTATAATGAGTTGGAGTGTGCAATGCAGGCAGACGTGCTGCAAATGTCTTTGCACTAGTGGGACTAGACAAAAGTCCAATAGCCACGTTTAGGATGCCACTAGGTACACTGAGTGTTTGCTAGTATAATGGCTTAGTTATAATGAGTTGGAGTGTGCAATGCAGACAGACGTGCTGCAAATGTCTTTGCACTAGTGTGACTAGACAAAAGTCCAATAGCCACGTTTAGGATGCCACTAGGTACACTGAGTGTTTGCTAGTATAATGGCTTAGTTATGAGTTGGAGTGTGCAATGCAGGCAGACGTGCTGCAAATATCTTTGCACTAGTGGGACTAGACAAAAGTCCAATAGCCACGTTTAGGATGCCACTATGTACACTGAGTGTTTGCTAGTATAATGGCTTAGTTATAATGAGTTGGATTGTGCAATGCAGACAGACGTGCTGCAAATGTCTTTGCACTAGTGTGACTAGACAAAAGTCCAAAAGCCACGTTTAGGATGCCACTAGGTACACTGAGTGTTTGCTAGTATAATGGCTTAGTTATAATGAGTTGGAGTGTGCAATGCAGGCAGACGTGCTGCAAATGTCTTTGCACTAGTGGGACTAGCCAAAAGTCCAATAGCCACGTTTAGGATGCCACTAGGTACACTGAGTGTTTGCTAGTATAATGGCTTAGTTATAATGAGTTGGAGTGTGCAATGCAGACAGACGTGCTGCAAATGTCTTTGCACTAGTGTGACTAGACAAAAGTCCAATAGCCACGTTTAGGATGCCACTAGGTACACTGAGTGTTTGCTAGTATAATGGCTTAGTTATAATGAGTTGGAGTGTGCAATGCAGGCAGACGTGCTGCAAATGTCTTTGCACTAGTGGGACTAGACAAAAGTCCAATAGCCACGTTTAGGATGCCACTAGGTACACTGAGTGTTTGCTAGTATAATGGCTTAGTTATAATGAGTTGGAGTGTGCAATGCAGGCAGACGTGCTGCAAATGTCTTTGCACTAGTGGGACTAGACAAAAGTCCAATAGCCACGTTTAGGATGCCACTAGGTACACTGAGTGTTTGCTAGTATAATGGCTTAGTTATAATGAGTTGGAGTGTGCAATGCAGACAGACGTGCTGCAAATGTCTTTGCACTAGTGTGACTAGACAAAAGTCCAATAGCCACGTTTAGGATGCCACTAGGTACACTGAGTGTTTGCTAGTATAATGGCTTAGTTATAATGAGTTGGAGTGTGCAATGCAGGCAGACGTGCTGCAAATGTCTTTGCACTAGTGTGACTAGACAAAAGTCCAATAGCCACGTTTAGGATGCCACTAGGTACACTGAGTGTTTGCTAGTATAATGGCTTAGTTATAATGAGTTGGAGTGTGCAATGCAGACAGACGTGCTGCAAATGTCTTTGCACTAGTGGGACTAGACAAAAGTCCAATAGCCACATTTAGGATGCCACTAGGTACACTGAGTGTTTGCTAGTATAATGGCTTAGTTATAATGAGTTGGAGTGTGCAATGCAGGCAGACGCACTGCAAATGTCTTTGCACCAGTGGGACTAGACAAAAGTCCAATAGCCACGTTTAGGATGCCACTAGGTACACTGAGTGTTTGCTAGTATAATGGCTTAGTTATGAGTTGGAGTGTGCAATGCAGGCAGACGTGCTGCAAATATCTTTGCACTAGTGGGACTAGACAAAAGTCCAATAGCCACGTTTTGGATGCCACTAGGTACACTGAGTGTTTGCTGGTATAATGGCTTAGTTATAATGAGTTGGAGTGTGCAATGCAGACAGACGTGCTGCAAATGTCTTTGCACTAGTGTGACTAGACAAAATTCCAATAGTCACGTTTAGGATGCCACTAGGTACACTGAGTGTTTGCTAGTATAATGGCTTAGTTATAATGAGTTGGAGTGTGCAATGCAGACAGACGTGCTGCAAATGTCTTTGCACTAGTGTGACTAGACAAAAGTCCAATAGCCATGTTTAGGATGCCACTAGGTACACAGAGTGTTTGCTAGTATAATGGCTTAGTTATAATGAGTTGGAGTGTGCAATGCAGGCAGACGTGCTGCAAATGTCTTTGCACTAGTCGGACTAGACAAAAGTCCAATAGCCACGTTTAGGATGCCACTAGGTACACTGAGTGTTTGCTAGTATAATGGCTTAGTTATAATGAGTTGGAGTGTGCAATGCAGGCAGACGTGCTGCAAATGTCTTTGCACTAGTGTGACTAGACAAAAGTCCAATAGCCACGTTTAGGATGCCACTAGGTACACTGAGTGTTTGCTAGTATAATGGCTTAGTTATGAGTTGGAGTGTGCAATGCAGGCAGACGTGCTGCAAATGTCTTTGCACTAGGGGGACTAGACAAAAGTCCAATAGCCACGTTTAGGATGCCACTAGGTACACTGAGTGTTTGCTAGTATAATGGCTTAGTTATAATGAGTTGGAGTGTGCAATGCAGACAGACGTGCTGCAAATGTCTTTGCACTAGTGTGACTAGACAAAAGTCCAATAGCCACGTTTAGGATGCCACTAGGTACACTGAATGTTTGCTAGTATAATGGCTTAGTTATAATGAGTTGGAGTGTGCAATGCAGGCAGACGTGCTGCAAATGTCTTTGCACTAGTGGGACTAGACAAAAGTCCAATAGCCACGTTTAGGATGCCACTAGGTACACTGAGTGTTTGCTAGTATAATGGCTTAGTTATAATGAGTTGGAGTGTGCAGAGGACAGGAGGGTACAGTGCCAGGGTTGTGGGGCTCTGGGTAGAGGAAAGGAAGCCTGCCTTTCTATTCCCTCCTAATGGGGAAATGCAGCGACGAAATCCCTGACCTTAGCTACACAGACGCTGTCTCTGTTTTCAGGACCTGTCATCTATGGCTCTGACCCTGCCGGTACGAGCCCTTAAAAGGACTTATAGAAAGTGCTATCCCTAAGCTGTCCAGCGCTGTGTATGGAGCGCATACAGCAGTATCGGCGATAGGACAAAGGACGGAGCTGCGCCAGTGATGTCTGACACCAAGGACGCAGAAGGCAGATAATGGCGTGCTGGAGGAAAATGTCCGGTTTTATAATGCAGGGACATGTGACATGGACATCCTATCACACATGCCGTTGCTTCTCTGGCTAAAAGTCCACTTAGCTGTGTGTGTGTCTGGGATTGGCTGACATGCTGGCCCGCCCCACAAGACGCGCGCGCTTAGGGAAGGAAGACAAGGAAAAAAAAAAAATGGCGATCGCCATTATACAAACAGCAGTGATCTGAAGGCGCTGTTCACGCACACTATACACTGAAATTTCATAATAGTGTGAGTCACAGAGAGACTTACACTATTACAGCGGAAAGCCAGCTAGGAATTAGCTGTTTTTTTTGCTGCTAGAACCATTATCGAACGTTTCTAGAACTATCGAGCTTTTGCAAAAAGCTCGAGTTCTAGTTCGATCTAGAACAGGCCCCAAAATCACTCGAGCCTAGAACTGGAGAACCTCGAACCTAGAACCGTGCTCAACTCTAATCTTGACGTAGCCCTGGCCACCAATAATATCGGGATATCAATTGCAGAGATTTCTTTTGACCCACATGACCTGCTATTCGGGAAGAGTGTCCCCACCGGAGTACACGTTCCCTATCGACCTCAGCAACAAACGTCTTACCGGGAGGAAGGTGGTGCATGTCAACTGGTGCCGCCATTTGCTTGGAAGGTTCAATGATGTGCCGAGGTTCATCTTCCTGATCCTCTAACAGGAATGATCGAGACAGCGCATCGGCCTTCAGGTTCTTCTCGGCTGGACGGAAATGCAGGACAAAATCAAAGCGGGCGAAGAATAATGACCATCGGGCTTGCCGGGGGTTTAGCTTGTGGGCTGTCTGGAGATATGCCAGATTTTTGTGGTCAGTATAGATGGTAACTGGATGTAATGACCCTTCCAGCAGGTATTGCCACTCTTCCAGGGCCAGCTTGATTGCCAGCAACTCACTGTCTTCGATTGAGTAGTTTCGTTCTGCTGGGGAGAAAGCCTTAGAAAAGAAGCCACAGGTTACTGTCTTACCCTCTGACGTTTTCTGTGTAAGAACCGCACCGGCTCCGGATGAGGAGGCATCTACCTCAAGGATAAACGGCTTGTAAAGGGGGCTTTACACGTTAGTGATATCGCTAGCAATTTCTAGCGATAGCGAGCGTGTAAGTACCCGCCCCCGTCGCGCATGCGATTGTTTGTGATCGCTGCCGTAGCGAACATTATCGCTACGCAGCGTCACACATACTTACCTGGTCGGCGTCGTCGCTGTGACTGCCGAACAATCCCTCCTTCAAGGGGGAGGGACGTTCGGCATAACAGCGACGTCACCGCAACGTCACACAGCGGCCGGCCAATCAAAGCAGAAGGGCGGAGATGAGCAGGACGTAACATCCCGCCCACCTCCTTCCTTCCTCATTGGGGCCGGCGGCAGGTAAAGAGACGTTCCTCGCTCATGCGGTGTCACAAATAGCGATGTGTGCTGCCGCATGAGCGATGAACCACAACGCTAAACAACCCTTACCGATTTTTGAGTTTGGGACGACCTCTCCATGGTGAACGATTTTCACCATTTTTGAGGTCGCCTAAGGTCGCTGGTAAGTATTACACGCTGCGATATCGTTAATGATGCCGGATGTGCATCACTAACAACTTGACCCCGGCGACCAAACATTAACGATATCGTAGCGTGTAAAGCCCCCTTTAGTGTCGGGTCTGTGTAAGGCTGGAGCAGAAGCGAAGGCTCATTTAAGGGAAATGAATGATTCTTCAGCTTCCAGGGTCCATTTCTTAGGGTTCTCCCCTTTGCGAGTGAGAGAGGATATGGGACGCACCAGAGATGAGAAGTGTGGAATGAATTGCCGGTAATTGTTGGCGAATCCCAGGAATCGCTGGATAGCCTTCAACCCTTCCGGACGGGACCAATTCAGTACGGCTGATACCTTATCGGGGTCCATCTTCAGGCCAGTATCAGAGACTATGTGGCCAAAGAAGGGTAGCGAGGTCTGCTCAAACAGGCATTTCTCGAATTTGGCGTAAAGGCGATTCTCTCTCAATCTCCGCAGGACAAGACGGACATGTCTTCGGTGGGTATGCAAGTCCGGAGAGAAGATAAGGATGTCATCTAAATACACAACCACACAGGTGTATAGAAGGTCACGTAAGACGTCGTTCACGAACTCCTGGAAGATCGCAGGAGCGTTACTGAGCCCGAAGGGCATCACTCGATATTCATAGTGCCCATCCCAAGTGTTGAACGCAGTCTTCCATTCGTCTCCCGACCGAATGCGGACCAGATTGTACGCACTCCGGAGATCTAATTTGGAGAAGATGTTGGCACCTTGAAAGCGGTCAAACAGTTCCGGTATCAGGAGTAGCGGGTATCTGTTCTTCACCGTTATCTTATTCAATCCGCGGTAGTCAATGCAGGCCGTAGACCCCCGTCCTTTTTCCCCACAAAGAAGAAACCCGCTCCGGCAGGAGAGGAGGATTTTTGGATGAAGCCTCGTGCTAGATTTTCCTTTATGTAATCAGACATGGCTTGGGTCTCTTTTTGGGACAGAGGGTAGATGCGCCCACTCGGAGGGGTTGCCCCGGGGAGCAGGTCGATGGGACAATCGTAGGGTCTGTGTGGCGGCAACGTCTCAGCCTCCTTCTTGTCAAAGACATCGGCATAGGCCCAATAGGCAGGGGGTAACCCGGGAAGGGTGACTGGTTCAACGGGTCGGTGCGGAGGATGCACTGGTTTCAGGCAGTTGCTGTGGCAAGACGCACCCCATTGCAGGATGTCTCCAGAATCCCAGTCCAGTACTGGCTTGTGCGACCGAAGCCAGGGTATTCCCAGTAGTAGGGCATGCGTCATGCCAGTGAGTACGTGGAAGGCGATGGTCTCAGAGTGTAGCAACCCCACTTGCATAGTACAGTTCTCCGTGAGATACCGGATGGGTTCGGATAGCGATTTTCTATCCACGGAAGAAAGACTGATGGGGGTAGCAAGACATCGGACGGGAATCTGGTGTAGGTCCACCACGGCTTGTTGGATAAAGTTCCCGGCAGAGCCTGAATCCAGGAACGCATGCTCTGATAACCGGATGGAACCACAGGACAGGGATACAGGTACATGGAGAAAAGGAGAGGACTTGGCATGACCTAGGGTGGCCTCTCCGATGGACCCTAGGCTCTGTAGTTTCCCGTCTTTACTGGACAGTCCTGAATCAGATGTTTGGCACTTCCGCAGTAGAAGCACTCTCCTGCCATTCTTCGATTCCTCTGTCGCAGTCTGGACTCACTGATGTGATCGACCTCCATGGGGTCGTGCGGAGCAGTAGGCCGGGTGGAGGGAGGTGACATCGGCCTTTGGAAGGTGGGTGCAAGGCGCGGGGTGACTTCTCTGGCACGCTCTTGGAAACAGAGATCAATACAGGTAGCCAGAGAGATCAGCTCTTCCAGGGTGGTAGGTACATCCCGGCCGGCCAGTTCATCCTTGATTTTACCGGATAACCCTTCCCAGAAGGCAGCTACCAAGGCGTCATTGTTCCACTTGAGTTCGGAGGACAGAGTGCGGAATTCGATTGCATACTGTCCCACGGTGAGATTCCCCTGGTGGATTCTCATGAGCAAAGAGGCAGTAGACGAGAGACGGCCTGGCTCATCGAACACCTTACGGAAGGTGGTCAGAAAGATGAACAGGACTTGAACGGTCGGGTCATTCCTCTCCCAGAGCGGATTCATCCAAGCCAGAGCCTGACCAGTCAGATGAGACATGATAAATGTGATTTTCAAGCGATCAGTCGCTCGCTGCAGTGGCGACAGCTCAAAGTGCAGGGAGCACTGGTTTAAGAAACCGCGACACAAACGGGGATCCCCTCCATACATGGGTGGGGAGGCCAGGCGGGAAGGAGACATGCATATCGATAATCCCGCAGAGTCGGGGGTTGTTGAGGAGGCCAGATTCTGCAGGGCGTATAGACGGGAATCCACGGACGCCATATATTCGGCCATGCGTCTCTGGGCCTCATGCTGGCGGGACAGTTCCTTCTGTAGTTCACTTAACTGGGAGCCGTCGGAGGATCCGGAGGTTTGCATGGATGCCAGACGGGATTCCACAGACTTCATGTAAGCCACTAATCTTGCTTGGGTCTCGCGTTGGCGGGAGAGCTCCTGTTGCAGGTCAGTCAGCGGGTTAACCTTGATCCCGGCGGAGCCCATGGCCCGAGCAAACTGTTACGCTCACCGAGGAGCGGCGAGCGTCCGGAGGTGGACCCACTGGACCGTGCACCGGACTCCCCTGAGAAGGCGACCAGCAGCGAACCCCTATACAGGAACTGTGCGTCGCCTCCCCAGGAGGCCTAAATGCACGGCAGCCAGGAACCGGTAGTAGGAGTCTCTGTAGGGCCAGGTGTAGCAAGGTTGTGACGTCCACAGCTGGCAGGACACGGAAACTGCACCGGAAATGTTCACAGCAGGTGACGTCCGCCACAGGTACGGCACGGATAATGTCCACGGCAGGTAGGGCACGGTGACGTCCACTGTCGGTATGAGCGGTGATGTCCACAGCAGGTACGGCACAGATAATGTCCATGGTAGGTAGGGCACGGTGACGTCCACTGTCAGTATGAGCGGTGACGTCCCCAGCCGGAATGGTACGGATGGCACTACGGTGAGACAAGGGATTAGAACCAGGTATCAAAGTACAGAAAACAGATAACAGCACAAGGGGTCTTGACACTGGCAAGGCTCTAATGGAAGCGTTGCTCGGCGCCTGCTGCTGGGGGAGGTGAACATAAATACCCATTAGGTAACAGGTGACCTCTGAGGTCACTTCCAGAAAACGGGGCATACCGCTTTAAGAAAGGGGGCGTGGCCTCGCACGCAGCCTAAAGTCACTTACTGCAGCTCTGTGTAAGGAAGGGAGACAGGAAGAGGCTGCAGCATGCCTGGGAGCAGGACCAACGTCTGCAGAGCCATGGGACCGGTAAGAGGAAGGCCGTCGCTGCCTGGGGCTATGACTGGGAGTGCTAGTGGGAGCCATGCTGGGACTGGGCACATGTGAGGGAGCGCGCCCCCCACGGGGTCTGGTGGGACCAGGCGCTAAAATGTCCAAAGTGAATCTTATGTTGGAGTCGTTGTGATTCAAATTCATCATAAATAACTGAAGATCAATACTAGATCCCTGCCAAGTATTAGAAAATTATCAATATAGCAGTACCACCCAACTACTTGTGAAATGGCATGCATGCCATCATGAAATATGCTCCTTTCCAGAACCGTAGGAAAAGGTTGGCAAAAGATGGTGCTCATTCAGCATCCCAGTTTTTGTGGGAAAAAAATCTGTCCTTAGAAATGAAAAAAAAATGTAATGATGAATTGCAATTACTCAAACACAAGACTCACCAATCTCTGTCCAGATTGCTCATACTAAGAAAATATTGGGAAGCTTCCAACCCATCATGATGCAGATACTGGTATAAAGGGATTCCACATCTGTATTGACTAAAAGCATGTCAGTTTCTCAGTTTCCAAAGGCACTTTATCAAGACATTCTAGGACTCCCATAGTGTCCCTGACATAGAAGGGCAAGGTCTCAAAAAGTGGATATAAGTAATCTAATATATAAAGCTGAATGTGTGTGTGTGTGTGTGTGTGTGTGTGTGTGTGTGTGTGTGTGTGTGTGTGTGTGTGTGTGTGTGTGTGTATGTGTGTGTGTGTATGTATGTCCGGGATTGGCATCCGCACCATCGCAGCTACAGCCACAAAATTTTGCACACTCACACTTCTGGACTCCGAGAGCGTCATAGACTATGTTTTGAGGGGAAACTTTAACCCCGCTCTTTACAGTTATTCACCAAAAAACCTGCCTCCATTAAAGCGAATGGAGCTGGGAGCCACAGTGCAGCCAGAACTTCAGAAGAATGCGCAGCCACACCCTTATATGGAATGTTGGCGTGTCACAATGCAGCCAGGGAAAGAGACAGACACAGACAGGGAAAGAGGCAGACACAGACAGGGTAAGAAACAGACATAGACAAGGTAAGAGACAGACACAAAGAGACAGACACAGACAAAGAGACACAAAATGGATACAGCCGCACACTAAATACCATCAATGTATAAGGGAACTCTGGTACTGCATTACTGCTATATGAAAAAATGAGATTTTTAGTTTATGAATTGGCCAATGCATGTAAGCCCGGAAACCAAACGGCAAGGTAAATCTCAATATTCCGGGTCCCTAACTAAAATGCCACTATCTAGGTTAAAAACATCCTTGTCTGGGCAGCTAGACTAAAAATCTAACTTGAAATGCCACTATCTGGACTAACCTCCATGTCTGAGCAGCTAGGACTCCTGGTATAAGGATTGTGAACACAGCCTGGTTTATAGGGCGGAGTGCTCAGTCAGAAAAAAACTCACTGCAAATATTTCAAAAGACTGACCTGCACATCCTACAAGCGTGTATAGGTGCCAGCTGAAAAAACCTAGCAAATACAAAATGGATACAGCCGCACACTAAATGCCATCAATGTATAAGGGAACTCTGGTACTGCATTACTGCTATATGAAAAAATGAGATTTTTAGTTTATGAATTGGCCAATGCATGTAAGCCCGGAAACCAAACGGCAAGGTAAATCTCAATATTCCAGGTCCCTAACTAAAATGCCACTATCTAGGTTAAAAACATCCTTGTCTGGGCAGCTAGACTAAAAATTTAACTTGAAATGCCACTATCTGGACTAACCTCCATGTCTGGGCAGCTAGGACTCCTGGTATAAGGATTGTGAACACAGCCTGGTTTATAGGGAGGAGTGCTCAGTCAGAAGAAAACTCACTGCAAATATTTCAAAAGACTGACCTGCACATCCTACAAGTGTGTATAGATGCCTATACACACTTGTAGGATGTGCAGGTCAGTCTTTTGAAATATTTGCAGTGAGTTTTTTTCTGACTGAGCACTCCTCCCTATAAACCAGGCTGTGTTCACAATCCTTATACCAGGAGTCCTAGCTGCCCAGACATGGAGGTTAGTCCAGATAGTGGCATTTCAAGTTAGATTTTTAGTCTAGCTGCCCAGACAAGGATGTTTTTAACCTAGATAGTGGAATTTTAGTTAGGGACCCGGAATATTGAGATTTACCTTGCCGTTTGGTTTCCGGGCTTACATGCATTGGCCAATTCATAAACTAAAAATCTCATTTTTTCATATAGCAGTAATGCAGTACAAGAGTTCCCTTATACATTGATGGCATTTAGTGTGCGGCTGTATCCATTTTGTATTTGCTAGGTTTTTTCAGTTGGCACCTATACACACTTGTAGGATGTGCAGGTCAGTCTTTTGAAATATTTACAGACAAAGAGACAGACTGACAGGGAAAGAGACAGACAGGGAAAGAGAGGGAAAGAGAGAGACAGGTAAAGAGACAGATACAGACAGGTAAAGAGACAGACACAGACAAAGAGACAGACACAGGGCAACAGACAGACAGGGAGAGGGAAAGAGACAGACAAAGAAAGAGAGGGAAAGAGACAGAGATAGATAGACAGACAAGGAAAGAGATAGATAGACAGACAGACAGGGAAAGAGATTGAGACAGACGGAGAAAGAGACAGAGACAGTCAGAGACAGACAGGGAAAGAGACAGACAGACAAAGATAGAGAGAGAGACAGAGAGATATATACAGAGGGGGAGACAGCCAGAGAATGGGAGAGAAACAGAGACAGTTACTATCCCGGGCGTTAATACATTCTATTTATACATTCTATCTCGGGAATTTTAAAACATTCTATTTTGTTAACAACAGTTATTAACCCGGGCGAAGCCGGGTATTACAGCTAGTCTAATATATAAAGCTGAATGTGTGTATGTGTGTATGTATGTATGTGTGTATGTCCGGGATTGGCATCTGCACCGTCGCAGCTACAGCCACAAAATTTTGCACACTCACACGTCTGGACCCTGAGAGCGTCATAGGCTATGTTGTAAGGTGAATTTTTAACCCCGCGCTTTCCAATTTACCAATCAATTTTGCCCCTATCTACATAATGGGGAAAAAGTGAAACGAAAAGTGTATCCGCACCGTCGCATTTACAATCACGAAATTTTGTAGACACCTCATGTGACCCAGGAAACGTCATACACTATGTTTTGACAGGAAAATTTAACCCCGCGCTTTACAGTTACTTTCCAAAAAACATGCCCTCCATTAAAGTAAATGGAGCCTGGAACTACAGGTTATTAGTAGGAGCTGTGATTGGTTGCTATAGGAACAAAAGACATTGTTAGTATAAGAAGCTTATATGTGAGGTAATAAGATGTCGGTGGAGAGACAGACAGAGAGACAGACAGGGAGATAGAGACAGACAGGGAAAGAGACAGACGGTGAAAGAGACAGACAGAGACAGACGGTGAAAGAGACAGACACAGACGGTGAAAGAGACAGACAGAGACAGACGGGGAAAGGGACAGACAGAGACAGACGGTGAAAGAGACAGACAGAGACAGACGGTGAAAGAGACAGACAGAGACAGACGGTGAAAGAGACAGACAGAGACAGACCTGGAAAGAGACAGACCTGGAAAGAGACAGACAGAGACTGACCTGGAAAGAGACAGACCTGGAAAGAGACAGACCTGGAAAGAGACAGACCTGGAAAGAGACAGATGGGGAAAGAGACAGACGGGGAAAGAGACAGATGGAGAAAGAGACAGACAGACATGCAGACAGGGACAGAGACAGGCAGACAGGGAAGGAGGAGAAAGCCAGAGAGACAAAGATAGATGGGGAAAGACACAGACCTTGATAGAGACAGATGGGGAAAGAGACAGAGAAATAGAGACAGACAAGGAAAGAGATAGACAGAGACAGGCAGACAGGGAAAGAGACAGACAGGAAAAGACACAGACAAAGAGACGGGGAGACAGACGGGGAAAGAGACAGACCTAGAAACAGACAGATGAGGAAAGAAACAGAGATAGAGACAGACAAAAAAAGAGACAGAGACAGGCAGACAGGGAAAGAGACAGACAGGGAAAGAGACAGACAGGGAAAGAGACAGACGGGGAAAGAGACAGACCTGGAAAGAGACAGACGGAGCACATTAGTTGGCCAATTTAGTTAAATCTGTGTGGAATATCTGTGGTGTTGAAATATATGTTGTGAAATGCTTCTATTAGCTTAGTTTTTGCCTTTTAATAATAACATTTCTGTTTGTTTTGTGGTTTTTGTGTGCAGAATACATTTTTGTTAATACATTCTATTTTGTTAACAACAATTATTAACCCAGCCGAAGCCAGGTAGTTAATGCTTAATAAATTTGTATATTGGATCACATAGCCCTCTAACACCAGAGAAAATCTGTGGACCACTTTTCCTCTGTCCACACAACATGCTCCTCACCAAAAGTGAGCCTAGTCTTTTGATTCTTTCGGCTAATGAGAGGTTTGGTCACCGCAGAGTGGACTTTCACTCCAAATGCTCTTAAGCAACACTACACTGTATGAGGAGACAGATCCTTACACTTTTCAATGCTGAACTGCCGAACAATTCTATCTGCAGTGTTGAGACGATTATCCATGGAGATTCTCCACATTGTCCTGTCCTCTTTTGCATTTGACTTTGGAGGGCGACTAGCCTTCTTGGGGTACTTGAAAGAGTTTATGATGTTGTAAAGATGCAATATTCTCGGAATCACAGATTTGGAACAATCAACTTCTCTTGCTATGGCTGACAGTTTCACTCCTTTGGCCTTCATCTGGACAACCTGCTTCTGGAGAGTTTCAGACACTTGGAAACGGCACACAATTTTTTGCAAAGTCAGTCCAAACTGGAAAGTTAGGCTGTCAGATAATTAAGTAAATCAACACTAATAATTTGCAGGTGTCTGAATGTGTTAACTAATTTTGATCGGTGTTCTTTTACATTTATCTTATTTACATTTATATTATGTGCTTTTGAATAAATTCACTTTATGAAATAAGCTTAAAGTACTGCTAATTTATTCAAGTTGGGATATAATCACATAGGAAATTGTGTGTTGTCCTCTAAGTTTGATCTCCAGTGTATACCCATCAAACATATAAAATGCAAAAGCACATAGTTACAGATTATAAAATGGCGGTGTTCAAAGTCTTTATTCACTGACAGTGTCTCTAGGAGTATAAAGAAGCAAAAAATATGAAAGTATATAAAGTATATGCATATATATATATATATGTATATATATATATATATATATATATATATATATATATATATATATATATATACAGTACAGACCAAAAGTTTGGACACACCTTCTCATTCAAAGAGTTTTCTTTATTTTCATGACTCTGAAAATTGTAAATTCACATTGAAGGCATCAAAACTATGAATTATCACATGTGAAATGAAATACTTAACAAAAAAGTGTGAAACAACTGAAAATATGTCTTATATTCTAGGTTCTTCAAAGTAGCAACCTTTTGCTTTGATTACTGCTTTCCAGGTGGTTGGCCCCACCCACCGAGGAGTTCACAGACCTGGAGGCGGGAAAACAGACGGAGTTTCATTTAGGAGGTGAAAGTGTGAGGAGTGAAACATCTGCGTGTGCCTGGGTAGGAGCCCAGGCACTGACAGCAAGGTTGGCAGACTGTGGTGGCCGTCTGCAGGAGTTAGTGAATCTCTGCAGAGCCGTAGGACCGGGGTCAGGCGTTGGCCCGCCGGTACCGAACCGGGGATCGAAGTGAAGCTAAGCACACAGGCAGGGCCATCGGACCCCGACCAGGCTTGGAGCCGCCGACAATAGTCAAATCTGATTGTGACAGGAACCCCAGTGGTTTCCCAACAACCAAGACCCAATAGAAGGCAACAGTCCACACCGAGAGGATATACAGCCACCACCATAGGCTAGAGATCCAAGGGCCAGCGCCTGAGGGCAAAACGGGCTCCTACAGCACCTATACGCCGGGGAGCGGACTACCGGTGGGCAACCACAGGAGTCAGAACATTCTAACAGGTGCAGGGAAAGACAGCCACCATCAGCCATCCGGGGAGAGCACAACAACACTGCAGCCGGCTGCGGGACCCCTCCATCTGGCCGTTTGGTTTACCAGAGACTCTGTCATTGATTGTCTGAGTGAGTACACCAGTGCCATCCGGCACCGCACCGCGCTGTCCCTGCAACCCTGCCCCTTCAGCCATCCAGCTTGCCCGTTACACCACCGGGCCCCGGGATCACCAACCCCTACCCATGGAGGGGACAACATCCTAGCTGCTCCCTACCATCTCTCCCGGGATCCCCGTCACCAGCAGCGGTGGTGCCATCATCACCACATTCCGTGGGTGGCGTCACGAACCATCTCCTAAAAACATGCCATCCCTTTTCACTCACGGGTGAGGAGCGCTGCTCGAGTCCCCGGGTCCGGCCCACCGCTTGAGCCACCGAGCAGCAGCAGCAGAAGCCCCGGACCCGAGCATGGCGAGCGCGTCCCCTCCGCCCACGACATGTGTGCAATCCGATGTTTGTGTGTGTGATTTGATGTTTGCGTGTGATTTGATGTCTGTGTGTGATCCGATGTTTGTGTGTTCGATCTGATTATGTGTGCGATCTGACTGTGTGTGCGATCCGATGTTTGTGTGTGAGATCTGGTGTGTGAGTGAGATCTGATTGTGTGTGTGTGTGTGTGTGTCAGAGATCTGATGAGTGTGGGTGTGTGATCACTGCAGGTCCTGCCGCTCAGCAGCGGGTGAGTGTAATTGCCGGGTGCCGCTGTCTATAATGAAGTGTCCTGTAGTATTTTTAACCTTTTTTTAGCTGCAAGGACACTTCATTATTGATATGAGACTAGAGCTTATTTTCGGGGGAGGGCTTATATTTAATCCTTGCTCCGAAAATGCTGAAAATCCCTGCATGGGCTTATTTTTGGGGGAGGGCTTATTTTTGGAAAAACACGATAGTTGGATAGTGCTGCATAATGTTAACGTTTAATGTTATGGTAATTGATAAGTGTTAAAGTGGACAGCTGGGCCATCGAACCTGGTATGGCCAGGACTCTCGTTGTAAATAATTTGCACCTATTATGAACCCTACCAGAATTAACAGGACCCAAAAACCTGTCGGTGTGCTGAAGAGGAGAAGCAGGGTCTAGAGCGCTCTGAGCACATCTGGAGCCTACATTGGGGGTTCAGGGCAGGTCACCCATAATGTTATTGCTGCTAAATTGTTGCACTTAAGTGAAAAAGTTTTATGCAAATTGGAAAAACTTTTATGTCCTATAGAGAATTTTATGCTAAGTGGAACGTTTATTTCAAGTGAACGCTTCATAAAGGGGAATGTCTATTGCCCTAAAGGGAAGGTAATATATTGCGAGCCAATGTTGCCTGCATTTACAGTGTCAAAAGGTTTTTTTATGTGACAAATGTGAAATGTATGGAAAGTTGTAACGTTCACGAACCCATGAAATGTTATTATTCTTTTGCTTAGACAAATTTTGCAGTTTCCATTGTAATGCCTTATTTACAGCCCGCAGACGTTCTGTGATTCGCTGTGAGGGTGTGTGCTGCCCCAGCAGCTTCAGGCGCCACAGGGTACTGCACCTCACCCAAGCTGCGGTATTCATCTCGGATACAGAGGAGGTCGACACTGGTTACAACTACCAAACACACTCAAACAGCACATAACCGGGGGCTCTTCCACTGGTATTGAGCTAGGGTAGATGCTGGGGTGGCCATCACAAGGTATGAGACCTCTTGCCCACTAGTTCAGGAACCCGGGAGGTGGGGCACCAACAGGGGAGTTATGAGCCATCTCACACAGTAGTCAGTCAGCTCCGGGCGCGGCAAGCGCCAGGTCACATTCAGGAGGAGGGCAGCAAAGATATGGACAGTTTGGATCCTGTGGTCTAGAGCTGGACGTTAAGCTATGCCATTTTTATATATTGCATGTCGTGTTCTGTATTGTTTATCATCACCTATGTTTTGTTTCTATATTTGTTCTCACACATTGCTAGCTGTGTTTTTTCACCCTCACATGCCTTTTTTTTCGGGGGGGGGTTGCACCTATGTATGTATGTATTTATTTATTTTTCCTTGTTTGACAAAGATTTTTGGCGACCGGAGAAAGCCTGTCTCCGCTGCACTTCCAGTTTTCAAGTTGGGATTTCCACGGCATCTGGAATTGTGAGAGACCTGCCAGGCTTTGTGGGAAGTGCTACAGCCAGAATTTATCCCCCATCCAACCACAGAGCAATGGCTGTCAGTCTCTGAGAAATTTATGGAATTACGTCAATATCCGAACTGTCTTGGTGCGGTGCATGGGAAACATATAAGGATTCAAAAATCATGTGGCAGTGGGTCGCAATATTATAATTATAAAAAATATTTTTCAGTCGTATTAATGGCAATAGCCGATGCCCAATACTATTTTGTTGCTGTAAACATTGGAGCATACGGCCGATCCAATGACTCACAGGTCTTTGAGCTGTCTGCAATGGGCCGCCGTGTATATGGGAACGATTTTAATGTCCCACCACCGAGATCCCTTCCTCACACATCAGAACCACCACTGCCTTTTGTACTAGTCAAAGATGAAGCTTTCCAAATGTGTTCAAATCTTCTAAAACCGTACTCAATCACAGTAAACAGATTTTCAACTACCAGCTCACAAGGGAAGAATGGTGGGATGTGAGTTTGGTCTACTAACTGCAAAGTGGTGCATTCTAAACACAGCCATTCAACTGAAATCAGACACGGTGGATGATGTGGTGAAAGCATGTGTTGTTCTACACAATTATGTATTGAGTAAAGAAAGACTTGTTGTGGCCTCTGCTGATGTGGAAATGACTTTGGACGATTATGCCAATGTTGGCCTTCGGACCATGGCCGCTGTTTGCGCAATGAGGGACCGTTTTGCGAATTATTTTATCTCTGACGCCGGTCGAATGTCATGGCAGGATGAATATCTGTGAAGGTGATGACCAATTTAACTCCCTCCACCCTTGCTGAAACCCGTGTTTTAAATGTTATTGTCGAATTTATATATGTTGTATAACACCCTTTTAATTTTTTTAAATATTTGCCTTGGTCTGCTATCATTTACATAGCCCCTCACATTTGTTCACTTTTGGATTTATTTTCCCTATATTTATATAAAACTGTATATATAAAGATATGTGTGTGTGTAGTATATAGTATATATATATATATATATATATATATATATATATATACACACACAGTGCCTACAAGTATTATTCAACCCCCTGCAGATTTGATAAGATGCAAATAAGTTAGAGCCTGCAGACTTCAAACAAGAGCAGGATTTATTAACAGATGCATAAATCTTACAAACCAACAAGTTATGTTGCTCAGTTAAATTTTAATAAATTTTCAACATAAAAGTGTGGGTCAATTATTATTCAACCCCTAGGTTTAATATTTTGTGGAATAACCCTTGTTTGCAATTACAGCTAATAATCGTCTTTTATAAGACCTGATCAGGCCGGCACAGGTCTCTGGAGTTATCTTGGCCCACTCCTCCATGCAGATCTTCTCCAAGTTATCTAGGTTCTTTGGGTGTCTCATGTGGACTTTAATCTTGAGCTCCTTCCACAAGTTTTCAATTGGGTTAAGGTCAGGAGACTGACTAGGCCACTGCAACACCTTGATTTTTTCCCTCTTGAACCAGGCCTTGGTTTTCTTGGCTGTGTGCTTTGGGTCGTTCTCTTGTTGGAAGATGAAATGACGACCCATCTTAAGATACTTGATGGAGGAGCGGAGGTTCTTGGCCAAAATCTCCAGGTAGGCCTTGCTATCCATCTTCCCATGGATGCGGACCAGATGGCCAGGCCCCTTGGCTGAGAAACAGCCCCACAGCATAATGCTGCCATCACCATGCTTGACTGTAGGGATGGTATTCTTGGGGTCGTATGCAGTGCCATCCAGTCTCCAAACGTCACGTGTGTTTTTGGCACCAAAGATCTCGATCTTGGTCTCATCAGACCAGAGAACCTTGAACCAGTCTGTCTCAGAGTCCTCCAAGTGATCATGAGCAAACTGTAGACGAGCCTTTACATGACGCTTTGAAAGTAAAGGTACCTTACGGGCTCGTCTGGAACGGAGACCATTGCGGTGGAGTACGTTACTTATGGTATTGACTGAAACCAATGTCCCCACTGCCATGAGATCTTCCCGGAGCTCCTACCTTGTTGTCCTTGGGTTAGCCTTGACTCTTCGGATAAGCCTGGCCTCGGCACGGGTGGAAACTTTCAAAGGCTGTCCAGGCCGTGGAAGGCTAACAGTAGTTCCATAAGCCTTCCACTTCCGGATGATGCTGCCAACAGTGGAGACAGGTAGGCCCAACTCCTTGGAAAGGGTTTTGTACCCCTTGCCAGCCTTGTGACCCTCCACGATCTTGTCTCTGATGGCCTTGGAATGCTCCTTTGTCTTTCCCATGTTGACCAAATATGAGTGCTGTTCACAAGTTTGGGGAGGGTCTTAATTAGTCAGAAAAGGCTGGAAAAAGAGATAATTAATCCAAACATGTGAAGCTCATTGTTCTTTGTGCCTGAAATACTTCTTAATACTTTAGGGGAACCAAACAGAATTCTTGTGGTTTGAGGAGTTGAATAATAAATGACCCTCTAAATAAACTTTTCACAATTTAAAAAAAAAATAAAAAAAGAAATAACATTCTTTTCTGCTGCAGTGCATTTCACACTTCCAGGCTGATCTACAGTCCAAATGTCACAATGCCAAAGTTAATTCCAAATGTGTAAACCTGCTAAATCTGCAGGGGGTTGAATACTACTTGTAGGCACTGTATATATTCATACATACGTATAATTGTGCATATATATATTGTGAGACTGTGACCGGGGTTATCTATGACGGCCGGTATGTCTCGCCCCGGTTGTGCTCACTCCATGATAGAAAGTAAATCCACTCTAGGGTTAATGCTGTTTCCCTACAGGCTGAAGGAAGGGTTAAATAGAATCAGGAACAAGGGCAGGTGTGCCGGGTGTGGGGGAGTGAACACAACTCCCTGAGTTCTCTGCTGGAGAGGCACATGTATATTGTTGTGGACTTTTGTTTGGACATTAAAACCCTGTGCTGTGAACCTTAATGCCTGGATCCCGTGTCTTCTGCTGTGCAGCCGACCACGCTACCTCACATATGGTGGAGAATGCGGGCATGACAGCTGGTGAGGTGTAGCATCCATCCCTGGTGACCCAGCAGCACATGTCCTGGATTCGAGCGGCTATACTACAGCCCAAACCCGGTGACGCCATGGAGGACATACTAAGGCAGCAGCAACAGACTAATGCACAGCTACAAGAGGCTAATGCACAGCAGAAACAGACCAATGCACACCTGCTCCGGGCATTGGAACGTCAACAGCAATCCTTGCAAGCGCAGGACACAAGGCACCAAGAACAGCTGGTTCAGGCCAATGCACGTCAGCAGCAATCCTTACAAGCGCAGGAAAAAAGGCACCAAGAACAGATGGTTCTCCTGGCCAAGTCGATCCGTGCCGGACCGGCAGCAACAACCCCGGGACCGGGTGACGACGGCAGCGTCCGGAAAGCGGTGAGACAAGCATTACAAAAGATGACCCCGGGGGATGATGTGGAAGCGTTCCTGGCGGTGTTTGAGCGGGTGGCCGAGCGGGAAAAGCTGCCGACCCCCCAGTGGGCTGAGGTATTGTCGCCCTATCTGACGGGGGAACCCCAAAAAGCGTACCTGGACCTCTGTACCGAGGACGCCATTGACTATGTGACCCTGAAAGCCGAAATACTGGCTCGGTTGGGGGTGAATACCTATGTACGGGCTCAGCGGGTAAATCAGTGGTTCTATGAGGAAGCCAAACCCGTACGCTCCCAGGCCTATGACTTGTTGCATCTTGTAAAAAAATGGTTGCAGCCTGACACTCTGAGCCCGGCGCAAATGGTGGAAAGGGTAGTAGTGGATCGTTTTGTGCGCACTTTACCCGTCACCGTTCAACGGTGGGTAGGACAGGGTGACCCGAGTACCCTGGACCAATTAGTGTCCCTGGTAGAGCGGCATGTGGCTACGCAGGACTTGATACGGGACACTGAGACTTTGCGTACCGCCCGTCGGTCCGGCCCCTCCAAGCCTAGGGCCAAGGACCCACCGCTGACACCGGTGCAGGAGTCCCCTACCGTCCCGTCTGAGGCCGCGGCCGCCATTCCTGAGGTCCGGAAGGTTCTGTACCCTAAACGACAACCCGTCAAGGGGGTTTCCGTCTCCATTAGATGTTGGCGGTGCCAGCGGGTGGGACATATGGAAGCCCAGTGTCCACTCACCACGGAACCCATGGATTGTGGGGTTACCCGGCGGGGTTCAATGTATGCTCAGGTGGTGTGTACTGCTGACCTGGTCTCCCCAGAGACGGAGCCCCACTTGTGCCAAATACAGGTGAATGGATGTCCGGTTACAGGATTGTTGGATTCCGGAAGCTTAGTGACCCTTGTGCGATCCACCTTGAGGGCTAAAGTAAAGGCCACAGGACGTACCGTGGGGGTGGTTTGCATACATGGGGACTGCCGAGACTATCCCACGGGGATTGTCACCATCACAGCACCTTGCGGTCAGGTGCAACATGAGGTGGGACTTTTTAACACTCTTCCCTATGACGTGATCCTAGGAAGGGATCTGCCCTATTTTTGGACTTTATGGAAGGGACCCCCTAAGTCTCCTCAGATATTGGTCAGTCCGGGACCTGAGCCCTACAATCCTGAATCCGGGACACCTGCCGTAGGGGTCCCCATGATAGGGACAGAATGTGAACCCGATAGGTCGCCCCTAGAGGTATTGGCAGGAGAGACTGAGACGGTCGAACCCATCCCGGAGTTGGAGGCGTCCCCGGATACGTTTGGGACTGCCCAACTCCAGGACCCTACATTAATACATGCCCGGAGTCGGGTGACAGTAATTGACGGGGTGGCACAGCTGCCCGGTGTCCAGGTAAGGTACCCCCATTTCGCTCTTAAGCAGAATTTACTCTACCGGGTAGATGAAATACGGGGCGTGGGGGTAGAGCAGTTGGTGATGCCCCAGCCGCATCGTCGGCGGGTCCTCGACTTGGCTCATAAACACCTGATGAGTGGCCACCTAGGGGTCAAGAAAACGCAGGAGCGAATATTGCAAAGGTTCTATTGGCCCGGAGTCTTTGGGGAGGTAAAACGGTTCTGCGAAACCTGCCCGGAGTGTCAGCTTACCGCACCCCTGACCCATTTTCGCAGTCCGTTGGTACCGTTACCCATTATAGAAGTCCCTTTTGAACGGATAGGGATGGATCTGGTGGGGCCCCTCGTAAAGTCCGCTCGAGGGCACCAACACATCCTAGTGATCGTTGACTATGCCACCCGGTATCCCGAGGCGATACCTCTCAGACATACTGCAGCAAAGCTTATAGCTCGGGAGTTGTTTGCTGTGTTCTGCCGGGTGGGGTTGCCCAAGGAGATCCTTACGGATCAGGGGACCCCATTCATGTCTAAAGTGACCAAAGAGCTATGCCGGCTACTCCAGATCAAGCAGTTGCGTACGTCTGTGTATCATCCTCAAACGGACGGTTTAGTCGAGCGTTTCAATAAAACCCTGAAAACCATGCTCAAAAGGGTAATTTCAAAAGACGGGAAAGACTGGGATATGATGCTTCCCTATTTGATGTTTGCCATCCGTGAGGTGCCACAGGCATCCACGGGGTTTTCGCCTTTTGAATTGTTATACGGGCGACATCCCCGGGGATTGTTGGACCTGGCAAAGGAAACATGGGAGCAAGAGCCCACCCCCCATAAAAGTGTGATTGAACACATTTTGGGTATGCAGAACCGCATAAGCGCGGTCATGCCAATTGTGAAGGAGCATTTACAGGAGGCTCAGGCCGCGCAAAGCGGCCGCTACAATAGACAAGCCACCGTGCGGACCTTTAAACCCGGGGATCGGGTGTTGGTATTAATCCCCACGGCAGAGAGTAAATTCCTGGCTCAGTGGCAAGGCCCCTACGAGATAAAGGAAAGAGTCGGGGTGGTCAACTATAAGGTATTGCAGCCCGGTAGGCGGAAACCTGAACAAATATACCATGTCAACCTATTAAAACCTTGGCAGGAACGGGAAAGCCTGATGGCTGTTTTTTCCCCATCTCCCTCCTCTTCGGGTCGTTCACCTCCGGCTCCAGCGACCTCCGGAGAGGACGAACCGGAAGTAAGGATTGGAGAAGCCCTCACCAAGACTCAGAGGCGAGAGGCCAGACGGTTGGTTCAGCAGAACCCCGATGTCTTCTCCGAGCTGCCCGGTAGGACCAGTCTGATACGACATGATATTGTCACCGAGCCCCACCTGAAGGTACGCCTGAAGTCATACCGGGTACCGGAGGCTCGACGACAAGCCATATCGGAGGAAGTAAAGACAATGTTACGCCTGGGGGTCATCGAAAAATCCCGGAGTGAATGGGCTAGTCCGATTGTCCTAATACCAAAACCCGATGGCTCCTTAAGGTTCTGCAATGACTTTAGGAGATTGAACGAAATATCCAAGTTCGATCTCTACCCCATGCCCCGGGTGGATGAGCTGATTGATAGGCTGGGACAGGCGCGATATTTCACCACGCTCGACCTGACCAAGGGGTACTGGCAGGTGCCACTGACTGAGTCCGCTAAGGAGAAAACCGCTTTTGTTACGCCGGAGGGTCTCTTCCACTATGTTGTCTTGCCTTTTGGGTTACATGGCGCTCCGGCCACGTTCCAGAGGTTGATGGACTTAGTGCTGGAACCCCACCAGGCGTATGCATCAGCGTACCTTGATGACATCATTATTTACAGCTCCGATTGGCAGACCCACTTGGAACAGGTACAAGCGGTGGTGGACGCGCTTCGAACAGCCGGATTGACAGCCAATCCCAAGAAATGTGCGTTGGGACTCACGGAAGCCCGCTACTTGGGCTACGTGATAGGCCAAGGAGTGATTAAGCCCCAAATTAACAAGGTTGAGGCGATCCAGAAGTGGCCTAGACCCCTGACCACGAAGCAGGTTAGGGCCTTCCTGGGGATCGTGGGATACTACAGGAGGTTTGTAAAGGATTTTGCTTTTGCGGGACTATCAGCCCCCTTGACGGACCTTCTCAAAGGCAAGAAGTCCGTCATGGTGCGCTGGACTCCGCATGCCGAGGACTCCTTCCGGGCCCTGAAGGGGGTCCTGTGCGGACAGCCCGTTCTCGTACACCCTGATTTCCGGAAGGAGTTCATAGTACAGACTGATGCCTCAGAGGTCGGCCTGGGGGCAGTGTTGTCTCAGGTGGTTCAGGGGGAGGAACACCCCGTCACCTTCTTAAGTAGGAAGCTCACCCCTCCCGAGCGGAATTATAGCGTAGTGGAGAAGGAGTGCCTGGCGATCAAGTGGGCCTTGGAGTCCCTACACTATTACCTGCTGGGACGGCAGTTTCACTTGGTGACGGATCACTCTCCACTGGTCTGGATGAGGTCCGCCAAGGAACGGAATGCCCGGGTTACCCGGTGGTTCCTTTCTCTGCAGAACTTCCGGTTTACGGTTGAACATAGGGCCGGTGGGTTGCAGGGCAACGCCGATGCCTTGTCCCGCGGCCCGTGTTTGATGGCGGGAGTTCAACCCCGCACGCTTGAACTGAGGGGGGGGTATGTGAGACTGTGACCGGGGTTATCTATGACGGCCGGCATGTCTCGCCCCGGTTGTGCTCACTCCATGATAGAAAGTAAATCCACTCTAGGGTTAATGCTGTTTCCCTACAGGCTGAAGGAAGGGTTAAATAGAATCAGGAACAAGGGCAGGTGTGCCGGGTGTGGGGGAGTGAACACAACTCCCTGAGTTCTCTGCTGGAGAGGCACATGTATATTGTTGTGGACTTTTGTTTGGACATTAAAACCCTGTGCTGTGAACCTTAATGCCTGGATCCCGTGTCTTCTGCTGCGCAGCCGACCACGCTACCTCACAATATGTACACATAGAGATACACTGTATATATATATAAAGATATATAGAGAATTATATATAGAGAAAGATAGATAAGATATATAGATTGATAGATAGATAGATAGGTGTGCATATGTAACGCCCCAGCAGCGGTCGAACCGCTCGGATACGGACGTCGCTACTTTTGGCTTGAGGGTCTCCGGACCCGGGGGCTAAAGGGTCACACCCGCATGAAGAAGGGGGGTATTTACAGGGGAGATATAGTTTGTGACGCCACCGATGGTGTGCGGTAATAGAGAGTACTGCCGCTGCCGTTGGGAATACACGGGGTGATGGAGTGGGGCAGCTAGATGACGTTACCCTCCACGGGTAGGGAAAGGCCCTGGGATTCTGGATGGTTGGGGACAGTGCAGGGGGAGCACAGGCTTGCTGGTCGCAGGGATTAATCAGGTACTCAGCAAAAAGCGGACGCTGACAACGTGGCACCGTATTTTAGAGTGTTCATTTGGCCCGTCAGCTTGGAGCTTTCCGGGCCCCGCTCCCTACTAGGAGTAGCAGAGGAGCTTGCTCTCAGGAGCTCACGCTTGGGATTTCAGTGGGCTGCTTTGCTTGGAAAGCCCTATCCCCCTCATTGTGCTAATGCCCCCGATCTCTGAGCTTCGTGGGAACAGTCCATATAGTCCCTGTCCTCCGCAGGTTAATTGCCGGGTCGCTTGAAGCTTCTCCCCGACCTAGGATCCATGTACCCCGACGTGCTTTCAGTCCCAGCCCGGCTATTGAACTGCGGCTGCTGGCTATCCTCCAAGGCTAGCCAAGCACACAGTCCCAATCTCCCGCGACCGGGTCTCCTACTCCTCTAGTCCAGACCACCGTCTGCGACCTAGTCTGCTTCTCCCCTGGGAGCTCCAACTCCCAGCTTCCTCCGAGCTCCTCACAGCTCGAGGGCTACCACTATTCTCTTTGCTCCCTTGGAGCCGACTGACTTGTCACCTCCCACCTCCCTGCCTGACCCCTAGGTGGGCGGCCTTATTCCAGCTTAGCAGCCCACTGGTGTGCCTGACAGGGTGTGGTGCGAGGTGTAACTAGGATTTGTGAATGCTGGTGGAGGCAGTACCGCAAGATGGGGACCCAGAACCATGGGGGGTTAAGTCCTGCACGGGGAGATAAAGATTGTGCAGAACCCTGTGACGACCTGACTAGTCCAGGGCGTCACATATACTCACCTAAGTATATAATATAGATATAATTATATATATATATAAATATATATATATATATATATATATATTACATACATATGTGACGCCCTGGCCTATCAGGTCGTCACAGGGTATTGTACAATCTGCCCTTCTGCATAGTATCCACCCACCTTGGTTAACGGATCCCAGTCCTTTGGTGTTGTTAACAGCTTGTCCATTCAAAATACTAGGAACACTTCCCACTTGAACCTACCAGACACACCATTGGGGGGTCTGAAGGGAATAGGGTTTCCCACATGGGGGGTTGGTGAGGAGAAGGTGAGGACAGTGACAGTTGAGAGTTGAGAGTGAAGGGGAGAGGAGGGGAAGTGGCTCTCGTGAGGAGAGGCCACGGAGGAGAGCTCCTGCATACTAGTTGGCAGACATTGGTCTGGGCCTGGTAGGAGCTGGAACCCCGGTCGCAGGGAACAGTGTCAAGGGGCACGGACTGCCGAGGAGGGCAGCCGGCGGCCTTGAGCTATCACCGGGTATGGGCTAGGGTAAGACGGGGTACGTGGACCCCAGGCCGGAAAGTAGCTTCACGCGTTCCGGTAATTTACCCGACAGGGTGAAGACTTAAAGTGTCATCCCCAACCCGCTCCAAAATCGGGGTACTAGCACACCGAAGGGATAGGACTTTCCCAATACAGTCCAAAGAAATCCTACGCATGAACCCTGAGAGCAAGCGACATCAATCTCGAGATTTGATGTTTCTTGCCAGTCTGTCCTGAGGAAGGGAGCTGTGCCTCCCGAAACTCGTTGACCTGTGCATTGAATAAAAGCAACATTAATCCACAATCTTCATGATCGGCTAGTCATTGGCGCGGCTTGGACACCCCATTCTACTACTCTCTGTTATCTTAGAATATATTTGTATGCTGCTATCACTTTCATGTCAGGAGAACCACTGAGCCATGCAAAAGAATACATTCATGGTAATAAACCAAGTTTTATCTGCGTAACAACCGGTCAGATGCAGTTTGCATTTTTTTGCCCGCCCGGCAAAAAAACGCTGATGTGAAAGCACCCTAAATTAGCTATTTATGCAACTTTTTGAGAGAAAAGTTGCATATTGTTTGAAATATCTCACAAATGCAACTTTTACAGTGGAGTACATAAAATCTCCATAAAGGGGGACTGGAGTAGAGTTTCCCTAAATTTTGTGACTTTTTAAAAACGTTTCTAATGACGGATCAGGTGAAAGCATCTAGAAGTACACAACTTTGCCCAAAATATGTCAACTTAGGAAAACGCAGTAAACTTTAAAAAGCCGCAAACTAAAAGAAACTGGTCTGCTTCACACTATTAAGCTGCTGCAACACTGTGTAATCTTTCTACTAGCATCTATTCACTTTGTCTGTTCATCACTTCTGCCAGCAGTTAACCATTTGATTGCTGATTGCCAGTAACAAAGATATAGGCAATCTCTTTGTGGATAGCATACATCCTGGACTGATTATATATATAACTCCACACTTTTTGTTTATCGTGCTCCACTTGTTTGACTACCATCCTGGTCCATGTTAATCTATGTTTTGTGTGGCAAGTCCTGCCTGCAATGCCAGCACCTTTATATGTTTCTCAGCCTGATTTATGGCTTAGAGCAGTTTTCCCCAATAGAAATGAGCGAACCCAAAGTTTGGTGTTCGGATCGAACACAGTCTTTCAAAAAAAAAAAAAAAACATAGTTTGGGGTAGGAGTTTGACGCTTTACATATACAAAGCACTCATGTGAGCATCGCTGTACTCAGCGTTCGGTGCTCGGCCCAGTGTGAGCCGCTTGTAGTGTTTGAATGACCTACATGTGGCGCCCCTGAGCTTCAGTCGCCACAGGGTACTGCACCTCACTTAAGGTGCGGTACTCATCCTGGGTCCAGAAGAGGTCGGTACTGGTTCCACAACACACAAACTCATACATACTATCAGGTTGCCCTCCCCATTGGGGACAGGGCTAGGGTCGTGTCTTAACGTAGTCACCAAACATGGGCTGCGGCCACCCACTAGTGACAGAGAACCATCCTTGCTGCGACACCACCAGACCCAGAGGACATCACCCGCAGTGGCGGCTAATCTCTGGCCGCATACCACAGGTGGTGTCACAAAACAACCACTACTCCCATCATCCTCATCCTCAACATCACCATCCCATCATCCACTGCCTTTTATTGTACACCTCGGGGCCACAAAGCCAGGCAGGGCCACCCATGACATTCCAGACCTGACATCACCGGCCCGGCGACGAGTATATTTAACCCCTTGCCCCGTGGGTGCTACAACTTTGGAGTGTTAGAGCTGTGCTCTATTCCTTCTCAGGTAGATGTGGGTGGATCGGCCGATTCTGAGAGTAACGCTTCACACACTAAGACAAGACAAGTCCGTAGTGTATCATGAACAGGATTGCGTGCCCATGCTAACGAGAATCCCGGAGCACAGTGGCACATAGGGTCAGGAGTCGTGATCAAGGTCAGGCCCCACCACGGACCTGCGTCACCAGCACATGAGACGGGAGCTAACACTACAAGAACTGGGGTCCCCAAGTAGCTTCAGGCCACGGGGATACATCTTTAAAAGCGCAAGAAGGAAGGGCGCACAGACTACCGCACCGGTTCTGAACTCCAATGGATCCAGGATCAGCTGGGGCCCATGACGGCAGAGATCAGCACCCTAAGGCAGCACTTGAACTGTAAGTAAATAGACCTGGAATCGCAACAGCTGACTCAACTACTTATTGCCGGCGCCGGCGCCCCACACTTCGGCGCCAACGACCACCACCACCTCCATCATCCTCTGTGGGGCTCACTCCACCTGTGGGGAGCAAAACCATCCTTGCTGTGACACCACCAGACCCGGAGGACATCACACGCAGCGGCGGCTAATCCCTGGCCGCATACCACAGGTGGCATCACAAAACAACCACTACTCCCAATATCCTCAACATCACTATCCCATCATCCACTCCCCTTTTATTGTACACCTTGGTGCCATGAAGCCGGGCCGGGCCACCCGTGACATCCCAGACCCAACATCACGGGCCCAGCGATGAGTATATTTAACCCCTTGTCCCGTGGGTGCTACATACACTGGGGGTAACAACAGCATGATTAAATGTAGTGTGCACCCCCCTAAAAAAATGGAAACAGCTGCCCACCCGCCCCTGGAAGTGTTCTGATTATGGCTGGCAGCATGTGGGTGGAGACCCGAACTGCACAATTAGTGACTTCCATTGGGATTCAGGTCAAGCCCGGGTCCCAAACCAAACTTTTTCTAAAGTATAGCTGAACCCGCAGAAACAAACTTCCACGGGTCCGCTCAGCTCTAGTACCCAACCTTTCTGATCTTGAGAACCACATTTGGCTCTGAGAGAGGGTCGGGAGACACATTTAGCTCCTGCTCCTCACAGTAGTGACACCAGGAGCCACCATTACTAGTATAATGTCAGCCATAGCTTTTCCACGTAAAAAACATTTAGACAGTATACCAATTTCAAGGGGTTCCTACCTCCATTCAGATCTGCTTTTCTGTGTGGGGTCACCCACAAATGTCACCATCTGCAGACCTGTTCTACATACTATAGCTGTTTGCAAAACTTTGTGTAAATGCACCTAGCTGGCAAACAGCCACGAGCCACTCATCATGGGCCCATGGCTCCCGAGCCATAGGTTGGGGACCCCAGGCTTAGAGGAGCCACCTCACTAGGTGAGCCCATAACAATATACGTTATCTATATCAAAATACATATTCTTGTGTAATATCATATGTTCTGCTATTATTTCTTTAAATCCCATAAACTTTACTGTTATTTCATGTTTCATCACTTATTATTTATTTGCCATGCTTCTTTTTAGCCACCATAAAAATACGTTCCGCAGGGAATGAGAGATAAACTTTGCACTCTTGACTTTCTGGGAATAGTCTTCTATACCGATTCTCAGCAATTTGTGGCAGTTCAGCATTCTTCAACACTACTTTCATCAACAATGTCCTAACACGCCCATAACTGGCAGACAACCGAAACGTTCACTGTCACAAGAAGGCCACTGTCCTGCCCTCTAAACAAACCTGAAGACATCATCCCACTAGCTGGAACAAGAGGAACACATGACAACTTATTACACAGTGATTCTATGCTGTGAGACTGGGAACAATGTAAAGATTATTTTGTCACGAGAACACAGGCCCTATACAATCACAGAGTGGTGGTGTGGGAAAATCAGGCAATGACTCCTGTAGGTATGGCGGTATTGATGGGGAGATAATACACTTAGCTTTAACCTCTGGTGACCTGGATTGCCAACCGTCTAGAAATTCCAGGCCAGTCCATAAAAATAGGGCACTTATATGCCCTGTCCGTAAAAAGAAATTTAAGGCGTCCATGATTTTTTTTTAAGCTGAAAAAACTTAGACATATTATTTTGGCTGTAATTATTATTTTACAGTTTTCATAACAGAACTGTGTGCTGCAGACATGGATCACTTATAATAATAATGATTTATTTTTTTTATGGTTTTCCATTGTATCTGTAAAATATATTGTCTGTCACTGAGTTTTTTTATAAGCTGTCCAGGAAAAATAAAGAATCAAGTGACCCCAACATAAATACTATATATTAGGGAACTGCTAAAATAGCAATTTCTTTACATGAACCTGTCATGTACCCAAATGCTTTTAACCTGTAGATATAGGGGTAATCTGAAGCTTTATAGCGTTACAGTCCTTAGTGAAAATGTGGCTGCAGGGAGAAAATTAACTTTATTCGTCCAGGGAGGCGCCAGTGTTCAATCATAAAGGTTGTAAAAATAACGGAGTAGCGGTCTGATAGAAGCGCTAGGGAACAGGAAGATAGGGAGGATTTTAAAATTACAAACCTTTTATTTCGTTTTTAAAACCTAATGGCCACCACGCGTTTCAACAGCTGATTGCTGTCTTCATCAGGTGAATAGCATGGGTGCACAACCATTTGAGGTGAGCAGCCTCCGGGCAATACCATAATCCCCCTCACCACCGGGTGCTACTTAGTGCATCTCCCTCCCTCCTTTGTTACAATCATAAAGGTTGACCAATAAGCAGTTAAAGTCATTTTCACAGCATTGGTTGAACGCGCACCCGGGCACTTTGATTGACAGTTCACTGAGCACACACTGCAGAGCGAGCTGTTAGAGTGCTCACTGTGACTTAACCCTCTCTGGCACGCCTCTATGACTTAAAGTGTGCTGGGGTTGATATAAAATGTCAGAAGAATGTCAGAAGAGACACGTTTATAACCATTTGACCATCTGGAAAGAAAGGAATTTTGCAAATGGTCATAATAAAAATTAGTTTTTTGTAACTATGGCTTATGTATTCAAACTGAAGTCATGGTTCTCGCATAGTCTGGGCCCTAGATCAAAGGTACTGCAATGTTATGCAAAGAACAGTGGCTTCCACATTGTTTAGGGGCTGCAACAGGGCCGAAATGCCTGATTAATGGTGGCACCTGTTTTCAGACCCCTATCATTCAGCTACCAAGGATCAGAGTTGGCAAGGCCACACAAATGTCACTGTGAGACCACTCTCGTTCACTGCTCTGGCTTGTGGTTCCCCGGCCATGTAGTTTCTCTGGACGGTAGGAGACATCACACATGACAGCAGCTAAGTTCTTACTGCCATGTAGATTTTCATCTAGCAGAAGTAAAAGACAGGCTCTTCCAGTACATTACTCCCTGGATTCCTCAACATATTTAATTCATTCTCAACTTCTATTCATGGCACATCTCTATCAGTACTCCAACCTTTGTCCCGTTGCATAGAAAACTTGGACAAAACAGCCAGAGGCTGCATTGTGTTATATGAAGGTATTTTTTTCTGCCATAAAGGGAATCTGTCACCAGGTTTTTGCTACCCCATCTGAGAGCAGCATAATATAGAGACAGAGACCCTGATTTCAGCAATGTGTAATTTACTGAGTTGCATGCTGTAGTCTTAATAAAATCCCTGTAGATTTACCAGTTTTCTGAATAATCAGTTCTGTATAACCCCGCCCACACCACTGATTGGCAACTTCCTGTGTACACTGTGTATAAGCAGAAAGCTGCCAATCAGTGATAAGTGCATGGTTATACAGAACTCATGAATATGGAGGACTAAACGGTAGCAGTTTTACTAGTCCTCTATGATAATTGCCTGCTGATAAAAATAGTGATTTCATCACAATTACAGCACAGTAAATGATACATCGCTGGAATCATCAGCTTTGTCTCTACATCTTATTGCTCTCATATTACTGTGGCATAACTAAAGTCTGATTTGCAAAATTTGATCTGCATGTTGGTCAGATTTATAGGTCCTTGTAGCATTCTGGGCAAAATATAGATAAATATTTTACTGCAGATTTTTTTTCATTTTTATGCAGGATGCAGCTAGGTCCAACTATGTTGGTCTTGTAAACTAGGGTGCCTATCCCTGTGGGGTGCACTTATATAATGCTGGGCAGCCCGAACAATTGAATAGTATGGGCGTCACTAATAGGCTGTAAGGCAGACACCGTGCACTACATCATTTTGACTGGTGCCCTATACAAGCCATATCTGTGTCCAATTCTAATACTAGGCACCCATTCTTTCCATGAATTGGTAAGGGTTCATTTAGACTTCCCGTTTCAAAATAATAAAGCGGATACTCATCTCCAGTGCCATTGCTGTTCCAGCAGTGCCAGCACTGTCTCTCCAGGTATCGTGCACCAGTGTGACGTCACATGATCTCTGCGGACAATCAGCAGATGCGTCACTGTTTTCTCTCTTTTGCAGATGTTTCACTCTCCCTGCAGTCACTGATTGGCCGCAGGGATCGTGTAACCTCACAATGTTGCATGATTCCGGGACAGATAGTGCTGACACTGCCGAATCTGTGCTGCCACTGGAGGTGAGTTTAAACTTCCTTACTTTAAAAGGGGGAAAAAATACAGATTGTGAATGAGTCGTCTGAGTAGTGGATAATCCCTTTAAGATATTATTTTATAGCAGCTTACTTTTACGTTTATCTTTTATTACCTAGAAAAACATTTTGACTAACTTTTACATAGCCAACTAGAAGAGAAGGCTAAAATCTGAACCTTTAGGGTATAAGCCAGTCCTGCACAACATACAGCCCCAAAGGCTTTGTTGTGGCCTGCTGACCTGTTTGGCAGACATCGCTCCCTGCTTCTAATATTCACATGTATTTGCGTCTCTCAGACATGAGCGTTGGCACTGGAGCAAAGCAGAAAAGAACTTGTCAGTCCCTGCTCTGATGTACTGCAGCATGATGAGGTCAGCACACTGCTGACATCATCACGCTGCTTCTGTTGCCGGAAAGGCAGCGGACACATCGTCCCCGGTAAGCGATCCATGGAGGAGCTGAAGATTAAATTTTTGAAAAGGCACACACTATAGGGAAATATTGTGAAAGGGAGCACAATGCCGCAAGAGGCAATGGGGTGTCGGGAGAATATTATGGAAAGGGGCAAGTTGAGGAGATATTTGGAGTATGTGTGGGGTGGTAATATGGAGTGGCTCAGTATGGGGGGAAGAATATGGAGAGGGGCAGTGTGGGGGACAGTATGGAGAAAGGCAGTGTGGGGGAGGAATATCATGGAGTGACAGTATGCAGGGGTATTATGAAGAGGCACAGTGTGAGGGCATATGGGGAGGTGCAGTGTAGGGGTATATTATGGAGAGGGACAGTGTAAGGGAGGTAAATTTGGCGCAGGAAGCACAGTGAGGGGTTGAATAATTATTTATTTTAGGATGAAGCATGTGTGATATTTTTATTTATAGGCAGTATAATGATACTTTTGTTTTTAAGCAAATTGTGCTGGGATGTGCTGCTGAAGGCGGAGAAGACTAGTTCTGGGCATGAAATTTCATCATGGCATTGTGGAGACAAAAGTGACGAAAACTACTTAAATCAGAGAAAATGTCACAGAGGACTTGCCAACAGGGAAAAGGGAAATCCCCCAGTGGGCTCTAGTGCTGGAGTGAGCCACTTACTGCCCATTATGAGTAGTATTTGGCCCCACTATATTATTCTCTTTGTACATAAAAAAGCAACTCATCATTCACTCAACAAACTAACCAGTTCATTATTACATAGAAGTACAGAAAAATGCATGAATGAGACATGCTGAACTGTGAGCCCTCAGACTCAGTATTACTGATGGGCCCTTGACAGCTCAGTCTGACACTGATGTCACCTATAAGGTACCTGCATGTAAATGTTTATTTGTGATACTGACTATGTCTCGTCAATACAGAGTTTCCTTATGGACGGCTGTCTAATCATGACTGGTTACAACAACTCCCAGCATTTCCTTACCATTGTTAAAGGACATATTAGGAATTGTAGGTTAAAGTAATACAATTCTAATGGGGCTGACCTGTCATTACAATTGATTGCTGATCTATGCTTCGTGCTGTATACATGTACTGAGAGTGTTTCTGAACTTCTACACATATAACAATTCATAACGTGCTTCATGTCTAAGTTTTGAGCATTTTTATGAGGAGAATTTCTTGAGTTTCTGCTTCAAAAACTCTGTTAACATTAGTGTGTGTTCACATGGATTTTTTAGGAGCAGAAACTGAGCAGAAACTCTCCAAATCCTCCATAGATATGGAAAACGTGCTTCTGGTGGTGTATTAATGTACTGATGGTGGTTCTTAAATTTTTATTGCAGCCCTTGGGGCTTGTTCAGTATGGCAATGTGGCTCTTGGACCAAAAAATATTGTGCATCCCTGGTATAAACCTTAATCCTAACTCAGTATTCTGACAATTTAGTTTTGAGTTTATAAAAATTACATCACAACTATGAGTAAAACTATAGTAATATTTCTACCTACAGTACGTGTATAGTATACATTGTATATGTATGTATATACTGTATGTGCACAATAAACAGGAAAGAAAGGGTAGAGCATGCCCACAGCTATAACATCTTCGCTCTTCTACTTTCTCTCCTCGGCGCATTCCAGAAAATGTGGTAGAAACAACTGGAGGCACATACACAAGGGTATCCACATGAGGTGGTGATCTAGGAGGTTGAGGAACATTGGGCACTGAAGGACAAGGAACCTCTGGTGTTGGGGAGCTGGTCATTTTTTCTCCCTCTGCTAGCAGCTTCTTCCAATGAGGTTTGATAGTGAGCACCTCTTCAGCTAGAGCAGCAGCTTGTTCCACTGTCTCTGGTCTCCTCGCGCAACCATTCCCGGATCTCAGTAGGGATCTTGGCATAAAACTGTTATTTTAGGATGACCTGGACGAACGTCTTTCAAGTTAAGGCCCCCTCTCCCTCCAGCCAGAGATGGCATACTTGTTTCAGTCTGTGGGCATACATCTTGAAAGACACTTCCCCATCACAGGCTAACGTACGGAACTGAGTCCTATAAGTATCTGGGGTCATGGCATAATGTTCTAGAATGGTCTGTTTTATCTCCCCATACTCACAATTCCACTGAGGGTCCATAGCTCTAAAGGCGTCGGCAGCTCCACCCTCCAGGAGGCCCACCAGGTGTCTGACTCGCTCTCTTTCTAGGACTTCCATTAATCGGCACTGATGCTCAAAGTCCTGGAAGAAGCTCTCAATGTCGCCTGCAGCTTCATTAAATGGCTTAAAGTCCTTGCGGAACACTCTGGATAATTCCCTCATAGTGGGTGCTGTGGGTACAGTCTGTCTGGAGCCTCTAGCTGCTTCCACAACAAACCTCCTCTCCAGCAGTGCCCTCTCTTGAGGTCTGCGAATGGCATCCATCTTATATTCAATGGTGACCTCATCTCCAAGCAGTGCCATCTCCTCCTCATAGCATACAACCCATTGACTTTTTTGGGTATTTACCTCCAGCTCTCATCTTTCCTCCCCTTGCTGTGGAAATTGTTCCTCGGTGCCATCTTGCAGGCAAGCGTTATCCAAAGCCTCAATTAGTTGCTCCTTGGAGAGTCCTTTGTAGCCAACTCCTAATTCACAGGCCTTTGTTTTGAGGTTCGACATAGTCCAGTTCCTGTATCCTGAGGTTCTGGTTTCAGACGTTGATGGGCCATTGTCCCCCATTCTTTCTGCTGGGGATTTCTTGGACCATATTTGTGGAAAGTCCTATCCCTCTCGTTGCACTAGTACCCCGATTTTGGAGCGGGTGGAGGGTGGATCTTGAAGGCTCCGTTCTCGTAGGGTAAATTGTCAGGTTGCCTGAAGCTACTCCCTGACCTAGGGTCCACGTACCCCGTCGTGCCCTTGTCCCAGCCCTGTGATGGTACAAGGCCGCTGGCTGCCCTCCACGACAATGCCGTGTCCCTTGTCACGATCCCCTGCAACCGGGGGTCCAGCTCCTACCAGGCCCAGACCAACGTCTGCTACCTAGTACTACAAGGAGCCCAGCTCCTGACCTCCTCTCACTTTCACCTCCAACTTCAACTACTCTACTCCTGACACTCCTTGCCTCCCAATAACCAAGCACCCAAGTGGTCGACCCTATTCCACTCATGCCGTCCACTGGTGTGTCTGGTGGGTGGGGTGCAAAGTGTTCCTAGAATTTTGATTTGCTGGTCTTTGGCAACACCATTTGGTTAGGGACCTGTAACCAATGAGGAGGTGGATATTGCACAGAAGGGCAGATTGCACAATACCCTGTGACGACCTGATAGGCCAGGGCGTCACAAACAGATTAGCTAAAGCTGCAGGTCTTTGGACAATATAACTATACATATATTCATGAATTAATATTTTAACTCCTAACAAAACAGAGTAATGATGTTATCTGACACTGCGCTACTATGCATTGACTGTGTGATACTTTATTCAATATAGTATGCAAACATCTACCCATTGAATACATAAAGAAAACAGCCACATAATATCCTGTTGATGTCAAGGCGCAAAAGAACAGGATGTAGATTACTGATTGTTCAAGGAGAAGTTTTTTAAATAGGTAAATAGGAAGCAGCTAAAGAAATAGTCATGAGAAAGACAGGTGCAGAGGGCTGGAATAAGAGAAAACACTGACCCGACTCTGGATATGCGACAAGAACTCATATATTGATACATTAAGTACAGTAGTGTACAAAGGATAAAGGTGTGGAAAAAATGCTACAAAGATTGCTTTAAAAAAGAAAAGAGTTATTAGCTTATTTTTATCGAATAACCTCTTCTCAACATTCGTCGAACATCTAATGTGAATGTCAGGAGTGGGTGTATGGAAATGTTTCACAGGCTGAGCATCCTCCATATCAGGCAGATAATGGCTGTGTGATACAGCCAGGATCTGAATCTAATAGCCACAGGGGGAGTGGAACAGTGGAGTTAATCTGTAAGGCTAGGTTCACACACTTCGTTTTTTTGACGCTGCATTTGTGTGCGTTTTTTGCAGCAAAAAACGCACGCGTTTTTGCCGCTTTTTGCTGCGCTTTGCTGCGTTTTTGCTCACTGCGTCTTTATGCGTTTTTTATCAGTGAACAAAAAAAAAAGGTCTGATGTAATTTCCTTCTTCAATATGTTCTTCATTCTCCACTGGTGTATGCAGGAGAGCAGACAGCTGCAGAACTACAAGGCTCAGCATACTCCATCCAATAGTCGAAAAAAGGAGGGGAGCCAGCGCTGCTTATGAATGGCATGCAACAATGAAGAAATAAAAAGTGTAATATTCACAAATTCATTCCTACTGTAACAATGAGATTTTTTGCAAATGATTGATCAATGATTTGAGCCCCCCTGCCCCGTCACGGCAAATCTCTATAGGGGGGTCCCTAATGCTATATTATAAATTATTATGTACCATAAGGTCTCATAATGAGCAGGACCATATGAAAACACCACTTACCCGAGACATGTCTGAACCGCTCCCATGCTGCCAGGTGTTCTTATATGGTCCTGTTCAAGTCATTATATGAGACCTTATGGTACGATATTAATTTATGACATAGTGTAGGGACCCCCCTATAGAGATTTGCCGTGACGGGGCAGGGGGGCTCAAATCATTGATCAATAATTTGCAAAAAATCTCATTGAATTATTACAGTAGGAATGAATTTGTGAATTTTACCCTTGTTACCTTTTCATTGTTGTATGCCATTCATGAGCAGTGCTGGCTCCCCTCTTCTTTGCGTTTACTGGTCGGTGGTTGACCGCCACCTTGCCGTGCATGCCCAGTGTGGTTTGCAAATTCCTTCTGTTGCCATCAAAATTCATGTTGGTGCCTGTTCACACACAGCCACCGCCCCCTGGTCCATAGGCATCATTATTTAAGCACCACCTGCCTGAGGCTGTTCCGCCCTTCATCCATGCTTGCTGGTCTGGCGCTGTGAGGGCCAGTTCTGACATTGTGCTGGTGTGTGTGGTTCTGCCACACACACTGGCACCTGGGCTGCCTTTATTCGCAGTTGTCAGTCCTTGCAGCATGGGAGCGGTTCTGACATTCCCCGGGTAAGTGGTGTTCTTATATGGTCCTGTTCAAGTCATTATATGAGACCTTATGGTACGATATTAATTTATGACATAGTGTAGGGACCCCCTATAGAGATTTGCCGTGACGGGGCAGGGGGGCTCAAATCATTGATCAATAATTTGCAAAAAATCTCATTCAATTGTTACAGTAGGAATGAATTTATGAATTTTACACTTTTTATCTTTTCAATGTTGCATGTCATTCATGAGCAGTGCTGGCTCCCCTCTTCTTTCCATCCAATAGTGTATGCAGGAGAGCAGACAGCAGCTGCAGAACTACAAGGCTCAGCATGCTCCATCCAGGACTGTATGCTGGAGGGAGAGTCAGAGGGAGCAGACCTACAAGGCTCAGCATCCTCCATCCAATAGTGTATGCAGGAGAGCAGACAGCAGCTGTTGAACTACAAGGCTCAGCATCCTCCATCCAATAGTGTATGCAGGAGAGCAGACAGCAGCTGTCAAACTACAAGGCTCAGCATCCTCCATCCAGGACTGTATGCAGGATTTCTTTGCCACCCCAAACAAAAAAAATTACGTAGGCTTCGCCATACTTTTGTATGCTAGCCGGGTAAAGCAGGCAGGTACGGGCTGCCACCAACCCCCAGCTGCCTGTTTGTACCCGGCTGGGAACCAAAAATATAGAGAAGCCCTTTTTTTTTAATTATTTCATGAATTTCATGAAATAATTTTAACAAAAATGACGTGAGCTTCGCCTAATTTTTGTGTCCAGCCAGGTACAACTAGGCAGCTGGGGATTGGAATCCACAGTGCAGGGTGCCCATGCTTTTTGGGCACCCCCACTGTGAATTGCAGTCCGCAGCCACCCCAGAAAATGGCGCTTTCATAGAAGCGCCATCTTCTGGCGCTGTATCCAACTCTTCCAGCTGCCCTGATGCCGGGTTGCTCGCTGGGTAATAATGGGGTTAGGGCTAGCTGTATATTATCAGCTGGCCCTAAGCCCGAAATTCATGGTGTCACGCCAATATTAGACATGGCCACCATGAATTTCTAGTAAAGATAAAAAAAACACAACACAGAAAAATATTTTTATTAGAAATAAAACACAACACAATTAGTGACTCCATCTTTATTGAAATAAAGAACCCCCCCTCCGCAGTAATCCTGGGTCAAGGGTCCCGTGCCGTCCAATCCAGATCCAATATCATCTGATTGGTTTGCTGGAAGGCAAAGCGATCAGATGATGTGTCAGGATCAAGTGCCTGAATCACATCACACATCAGCTGATTGTATAAACGGCTTTTATACAATCAGCAGATGCATCGGTGCAAAAAAAATAAATAAATAATACTCACTTATGTGCTGATTACCGGCAGCTCCTAGAGCGATTGGAGGAGTCTGATCCCGTCCGATCGCTGCATCCGCTGATAACCGGCCGGGCGCCGGCGTCAGCCCGAGACTTACGATCAGCTGATGCGTCAGGTGACTGCATCAGGTGATCCATCGCCAGGTCCTGCATCCTGCAGGCATACGTACCCGGGGAGACTGCACACACCCGGAGCGGCGGTACCGGCAGGAGGATCTGGGAGCGGGCATGGCACCGGGACCCTGCAGACAGGTGAGTATGATTTTTTTTTTTCTACTGTACACTTTTGATTTCGCAGCCGCTTCCACCTCCCGCCCAGACATGGTGCCGCACGGCACCTCAAAAACGCAGCTGAAAAAAAAACGCTGTGTGCAGACAGCAAAAATGAAAACTCATAGACTTTGCTGGGGAAGCATAGTCATGCAGTTTTCTGAGCAAAAACGCACCCGAAAACTGTGCAAAAACGCCGCGAAAAACGCACTGTGTGAACTTACCCTAACAGTGGTTTAAAAAGCAAATAGAGTAACCTGAGGAATCTGTTACAAAAGCCCTAGTCAGCTATCCATAGTCTGCCCTGACCAGCCCTATTAAATGGATAGAGGGGAGAATGTACATTTGTGAAAAAAAACTAAAATAAGTGATCAAATATGCATATCAGTCACATGGCAAAATTGGTCACACAATATGATTCAATACAGCAGGCAATGATATGGGATATGGAAAGATACTTATCAGAACACCCCTTCAGAAAATACCTCAATGCGTTACCTTAAATGGTTCATCAGGATACAGTATTATGATGGCAGGTTGTCCAATGTTTATGGAGCTACCCAGAGAGACATTTCCTAATTCCTGCCTAAATGGTGATGTACCGCCCTGAGAGGGGCCCAGCCACTTCCTCCGCTTGCTCTGGCTGAGCCGCTCAAGGTCCGGGCTCGGGTTGTCGGTGGCAGGAGCGCCTCCGGACCGGGGGCCACGTCGCTCTGTTAGAGGGGAGAGGTAGCAGGGTGGTGGTGTGGGACGAGGCGCGCAGCCGGGGAGGGCCACGCTGCCGTCCTACTGGTCGTGACGCCACCCAGGGGTCGTGGTGATGGGATGCACCACCGCTGCGGCTGGAGTGAAGGCGGGTTCGTCCAGGATCGGTGTTGCGGCCGCAGCCTAGATGTCAGCCCCTCCATGGGCAGGGGCGGTGTGTCCCGGGGCCCCGGTGGTGGGGACTGTAGCGCTGATGTTGTTGTCGGGGTGCAGGGTGCCGTGCCACAGTGTAGTGTCGTGCCCGGATGGCACTGGTGTACTCACGATTGATTTCACACTCAGAGTCACTGGTAAACCAAAGTTCGGATGTGGTCGGTTCCCGCGGCCGGCTGCTGATGTCCCCTGTGGGGTTGATGGTGGCCCCTTTTCCCGTGCACCTCTGGATGTTGTGTTTCGGCTCCCCTGCCTGAGCAGTGGTAGCCCGCTCCCCGGTGTTGAGCTGCTGGAGGAGCCCTCGGTTGCCCGCAGGCGCTGGCCCATCGGCTGTTTGGCCCTTGGTGGTGGCGCTCACCCGGAATCGGTGGGCTTTTGCCTTCTTTCGGGACTTTGGGTGTGGATGAACCTGTGAGGTCCAGCCAGCAATCAGTCAATTTGCCTATACTCAGTGGCTTCTAAGCTAGGACGGGGTCTGAGTACCCGGTTTCTGGTGCTCCGGTACACGGTTGACTCCCCGGTTCGGGACCGGCGGACTCCAACCCAGGCCCGGTCCGTACGGTTCCGCCGGTTGCTGTACCGGTACTCCTGCAGACGGCCACCACCGTCTGCCTGCCTGACGTTTCCAAGGATCCCAGGCTCCCTGACAGCTGCTCCACTACCACTCACTGTCAACTCAAAACTCTTCTCCACTGTTCTGTTTGTGTTTTCTGCCTCAGGTCAGTAGTCTCCTCAGTGGGCGTGCCTTTCCGCCTGACTCCGCCCACCTGGTGTGCTCTACTGGCCCTGAGGGAGGCATCAGGTCTCCCTTTCGGGTGACTGTGTGTGACCTCACAGGGGGGTGGGGGTGTGTGTGTATGTGGTAGATGTAATTACCTGTGACCCCTGGGGTCCAGGGCGTCACATACCCCCTTGGTTTAATGCAGACCGTCCGCGGGCTGCCCGACCAACTCCGGTTTATTTTTATTTTTCAACTGTAAAAACGGAAAAAACGGGAAAACACAATTATAATAACATTTTTACAAACTATGGTTACTGAAGGACTTCCCATAACGGGAGGCATTTTGCTTTAACGTTTCAAACAATTTTAAACGGAATGGGTTCATGTCCTTCCGCCTTTCCCACCCAAACAACCTAGCCTTGATGCTGCCCCTAATAAATGGGCAGCACTCCTTTTCCCCAGTCAGGAAACAGGAACAGGGCCAGGTCACCCAGGAGGGAACAGGTATGGTGCAGCGCACCCGGTAGTTGTCAAGGGCTCCCCGGAGGATGGTCACCGGTCCCGGTGGTGACCGGACCCCAGCCTGCTCTGCTGCGGGTCCTACCTCCAATCTGCCTCTCCGGAGGCTAACGAAATGGGAAGGCATGTTAAAGGGGGAAGACAGAGCAATATTTACAAGCCCAAAAGTTTTTGGGTGGCCGGCAAGTCCACGGCCTTGTCCATGAGCAGTCACTCACGCAACAGGGTTCTCAACGGGGGTCAAACACAAGTCCCAACGGGGACGGGTCCTTTTTGTCACAACGGGAAGTCCGCTGTCTACTTCTCTTCGTGGGTCGGTGGTGTGGAGGCTGGGACATGCAGCGGAGCACTCGCACGGGATTCACGGGTCTCACCGCAGCCGGGCCCGGCACCCTGCCTGGCTGGTGGGTCCGAGGAGGCTGGATCCTGCCGGGGCGCATTCTCCGAGGCGGGCCCTTCGTTCGTTCGCACCGCGGCTGCCATCTCTTGCATCCCCTGCTTCCAACTCATAGCCTGCTGCATTGATTCGACCCGCACCTGGATGCAGAACTGTGCCAACCTGTTCGCTAGCCACACCGCCGTCCCTGGTGGCCACGGGTCCTGGGCCGTCTCTGCCTCTGCGTCTTGGGCGGGCACTGTTCCGGAGGCCCACGCGGGAACTGTAGCTTCTTCTCGTTTGCTGGTGGTCTTCTCTGCGGGTGGATCCCCTGGAGCCGGGACCGGGCCTCCGTTGCCGGTGGAGGCGCCAGTGGGCTAGGTGGAGGGAGGCCAGCAGCCGCCGCGGGCAGCAGGGGAGACTGGGTAGGGGCCGGGAGCAGACCGGGTCCCTCAGCCGCAGCGGCCGGTCCCTCAGGGACATAGGGGCGTGGGTCACTTACCCGCTCCTCAAGAATAGCCTCCACCTTGTACAACCGCACGGCTGTAACCAGCTCCACCACCTCGGCCGTCCACCGGGCCATCACGCGGCGTAGTTCCACCTGGCTGCGGCGACACGTCAGCATCGTCTGGGCTTCCAGCCACGCCGATATTCCGGATGTGGGTTCCAAACCCTCGGGCTGCGCGGATGGAGCGGACATGTTGCTTCTACACCGACGGGGTCCAGGAATGGTACTGATGCAGGGTCCTGGATTCCCTGCCTTTTTATCTGCTCGGTTACATCAGGCAGCCTTCTCGCCCGCCTCCCCCTTGGTTTTCTCTTCGCACTCCTCCTTCGGAGGTGGGGATTCACTTTTCGCGCCTTCACTGCTCACGGAAGACGACTCGAGCAGGAAACTTTCGCGCCAAGATGGCGGGACTTCAACTTTTTCGGCAGGACGCCGCTGACGGAAACTTCTAAGGTGCACTTTCCACAGGTAAGTGGACTGTCCGAATCCTGTTCGTGACGCCAGAAGAGTCGATGTGTACCACCCTGAGAGGGGCCCGGCCGCTTCATCCACTTGCTCGGGCCGAGCCGCTCGAGGTCCGGGCTCGGGTTATCGGTGGCACGAGCACCTCCGGACCGGGGGCCATGTCGCTCTGTTAGAGGGGAGAGGTAGCGGGGTGGTGGTGGTGGTGTGGGACGAGGCGCGCAGCCAGGGAGGGCCGCGCTGCAGTCCTACGGGTCGTGACGCCACCCACGGGTCGTGGTGATGGGATGCACCACCGCTGTGGCTGGAGTGAAGGCGGGTTCGTCCAGGATCGGTGTTGCGGCCGCAGCCTAGATGTCAGCCCCTCCGTGGGCAGGGGCGGTGTGTCCCGGGGCCCCGGTGGTGGGGACTGGAGCGCTGATGTTATTGTCGGGGTGCAGGGTGCCGTGCCACAGTGTAGTGTCGTGCCCGGATGGCACTGGTGTACACACGATTGATTTCACACTCAGAGTCACTGGTAAACCAAAGTTCGGATGTGGTCAGTTCCCGCGGCCGGCTGCTGATGTCCCCTGTGGGGTTGATGGTGGCCCCTTTTCCCGTGCACCTCTGGATGTTGTGTTTCAGCTCCCCTGCCTGAGCAGTGGTAGCCCGCTCCCCGGCGTTGAGCTGCCGGAAGAGCCCTCAGTTGCCAGCAGGCGCTGGCCCGTCGGGTGTTTGGCCCTTGGCGGTGGCGCTCACCCAGAATTGGAATCTAAGCTAGGACGGGGTCTGAGTACCCGGTTTCTAGTGCTCCGGTACACGGTTGACTCCCCGGTTCGGGATCGGCGGGCTCCATCCCAGGCCCGGTCCGTACGGTTCCGCCGGTTGCTGTACCGGTACTCCTGCAGACGGCCACCACCGTCTGCCTGCCTGACGTTTCCAAGGATCCCAGGCTCCCTGACAGCTGCTCCACTACCACTCACTGTCAACTCAAAACTCTTCTCCACTGTTCTGTTTGTGTTTTCTGCCTCAGGTCAGTAGTCTCCTCAGTGGGCGTGCCTTTCCGCCTGACTCCGCCCACCTGGTGTGCTCTACTGGCCCTGAGGGAGGCATCAGGTCTCCCTTTCGGGTGACTGTGTGTGACCTCACAGGGGGGTGGGGGTGTGTGTGTATGTGGTAGATGTAATTACCTGTGACCCCTGGGGTCTAGGGCGTCACAGTGACACTTCACAATAGGCTCTATGGGATATTGTGTCTACAAGGTAGTATTACCCATGCACTCTCCTTAAGCCCTAGAAGTCTCCCACACTAAGAAGGGTGATACCGAAAATCCAATGTCACTATCCTGTCATCAATGCACATGTAGAGAATGAGAGCGCGTTCAACGCTGGAATGAAAAGCTAATCATGCTCATAGTACATGTTCGCACATGTCTGGAATGCATCTTGGTATCAATAGTGCACCCCATGATTGCATTTGCGCATTAGTAAGGGAAATTTGCGTTACCCCCTGGAACGCCTACCTAACTAAGGGGTACTTTGCACGCTGCAACATCGCTAGCCGATGATAGCGATGCCGAGCACGATAGTACCCGCCCCGTCGCACATGCGATATCTTGTGATAACTGCCGTAGCGAACATTATTGCTACAGCAGCTTCACACGCACTTACCTGCTCTGTGACGTCGCTCTGGCCGGCGACCCGTCTCCTTCCTAAGAGGGCGGGTCGTGCGGCGTCGCAGCGATGTCACATGGCAGGCAGCCAATAGAAGCGGAGGGGCGGAGATGAGCGGGACGTAAACATCCCGCCCACCTCCTTCCTTCTGCATAGTCAGTGGACGCAGGTAGGAGAAGTTCCTCGCGATGTGTGCTGCCGCAGGAACAACATCGTATCCCAATGTATGTAAAGCGCTATGGAATTGATAGCCCTATATAAATGAATAAATTATTATTATTATTATTATTATTATTATATCTCCTATTGGTGCGACATTATGGAAATGTCCGACACTTCACAGATCACCGATTTACGACGCTTTTGCGATCGTTTATCGGTGCATCTAGGCTTTACACGTTGCAACGTCGTTACTGGCGCCGGATGTGCGTCACTTTCGATTTGACCCCGACGATATCGCAGTAGCGATGACGAACGTGCAAAGTACCCCTAAGTCTACCTGATATCTTTGCGCAGATATTTATAACGCATTATAGGTAGTTTAAACCTTTCCGCAAACATAAATCAAGGTCTTATATTATTTTTTGCTTTGAAAGATAGGCTAGGGCTTATTTTCGGGAGTTGTCTTCCCATGATCAAGAATCCACATTTCTTCTTGAATAGTAATGAATGAACCTACAGATATCTGAGATCAGCGGGTCCAACCAGATATTTTTAAAAAACCTGGTTCGAGCCCAGAATTGATCTCGGATATCTGGCCTTAAAACATTCTTTCTCTCCTTATTCTGGCATTTGGCAAATATAAATAATTTTGGTTCCTAATTGACCTAAAACAGGAAAGGTTTATTTTGATTTCATGGAAGATAGTGAGAAAAACATGCAGATGTGTCTTTATAGATAGTGTATGTTAACTTCATGTCTGAAAGGACTTATGAGGCTCAATACAATAGTATGATCATGTGGCGCCCTGGCCTAGCCAGGTCGTCACAGATAACATTCAAACACCCCCACCCCCATTAGACAGGGACACCAGAAAAACAAAAACCCTTGTTGCCTCCCTCCAGTGTCTGATGTCCACACCAGGTGGGGCGGAGCCAAGCGGTTGGCCCCACCCACCGAGGAGTTCACAGGCCTGGAGGTGGGAAAAGTGACAGAACAGCTTAGGAGTTTGAAGTGAGAGGAACAAACACTTGGGTGTCTGGGTTTGTGGCCCAGGCACTGACAGAAAGGTTGGCAGACGGTGGTGGCCGTCTGCAGGAGTGGTGGAGCAACGCGGAACCATAGGACCGGGGTCAGGCGACGGCCCGCCGGTACTGACCGGGGATCGAAGTGAAGCCAGCACACACAGGCAGGGTCATCGGACCCCGACCAGGTTTGGAGCCGCCGTCAATAGTCAGATCCGAATGTGACTGGAACCCCAGGGGTTTCACAACAGCAAAAGTCCCAATTGAAGGCAACAGCCCACAACGTGAGGGTATACAGCTACCGCCTAAGGCTAGATACCCAAGGGCCAGCCCCTGCGGGCAAACGGGCTCCTCCGGTATCCATACACCGGGGAGCGGACTACCGTTGGGAATCCATAGTAGTCAGAAGGAGAACATCAAGGTGCAGGGAAAGACAGCCGCCATCACCTGTCCGGGGAGGGAACACTGCAGCTGGCTGCGGGACCCGTCCATCCAGCCGTTTGGTTTACCGAGGACTTTGTACCTTTCTTGCTGAGTGAGTACACCCGTGCCATCCGGCACCGCGCCGCGCTGTCCCTGCAACCCTGCACCTCGCCAACCCTGCCTCCCTACAACATCACTGGGCCCCGGGACCACCGACCCCTACCCACGGAGGGGGAAAACAACATCCCAGCTGCTCCCTACCATCGCTCCCGGGATCCCCGGCATCAGCAGCGGTGGTGCCTATCTTCACCACGACCCGTTGGTGGCGTCACAGACTAAATTCCCCAAACCAACCACCCCTTTCACTCACGGGCGAGGAGCGCCACTCGAGTCCCCGGATCCGGCCCACCACTCGAGCCACCGAGCAGCAGCGCCAGCGCCGGACCCGAGCGTTAGCGAGAGCGCAGCAGCGACGGCGTCCTCCCCGCCCGCGACAACTTGGCGTCACGAACAGGATTGAACCCATCTACTTACCAGTAGAAGTGCGCCTTGTGATCTCCGCCGGCGGTGTCCGGCTGAAAATTTGAAGCGCCGCCATCTTGGCGCGAAAATCTCCCGCTCGAGCGTCTTCTCCGAGCAGGGAAGGCGCGAAAGCGAAGCCCCGCCCCCGACAAGCGGAAGTGCTAGAAAGAACCAAGGGGGGACGGGAAAAAGATGTCTGCGCCCGACAGAGCTGTTGGAGGAGTGGCGGTTGCAGCCCCCGCCGCGCCCGTAGATGGAAACGGGATGGCCCCTGCTCTGGTCGCAGGAGCGGGGGAGGCCGCGGGCCCAGCGGTCGCCCAGGTGATGCCGTTCTTCTTGCCCTATGTGCCCGGTGCTACCTGGCTACCGCAGTACGACGGGAAGCCTGATGCTTTGCAGGTGTTCCGGAAAAAGATCAGCCCTGTCCTCGATTTGTATCCCTTGGCTGATAGACAGCGGGCAGCGGTAGTGCTAGGGCAGCTAACCGGCGCGGCTGAGCAGGAGGTAGAGACCTGGACCGACGCGGACCGGGCCTCGGTGACTACCATTTTCGAAAAACTCCAAATCGCTTTTGAGACCCGCACCGAAGCGGAGCTGCAGATGCAGTTTTATCAGTGCCGGCAGCGGCCCGCGGACATTGTGAGAGACTATGCCCTGCGCCTGCAAACGGCCCTCCGTACGCTGAAGCGGGTGGACACTATCAGTGATGTGGACAGTAATAAGATGCTAGTAGAGCAATTTCTGCAGGGGCTGGGGTCCGTGGAAGACCGCAAGCAGCTGCGGCTGTGGGCCTTGGAACACCCCAATCTGGATTTTGCAGTACTGAAGGAGCGGTCCATCAAGGCCCTGCAGGCCCCAGCACTCGACCCTCCTGAGGCGGCCCCGTGGCCGGCTGAGACCGCTCCTATCACGGCGCCTCCACCCCCGGCTCTACTGACTCCTGCAGCACCCATCGGGATGATGGAGGAACTAGCAGCCAAGGTCCGCCGCATGGATGGAGACCTAGCCAAGATCCTCGGCGCACTCCAGCTTCCAACGAGAGTCAAGCCCCCAGGAGGGATCCAGCTCGCCGACAGCCCAGAGGACGTCCCCTGGGATGCAGCGGAGAAGGACCAATGACTCACGGTATGGGCCTCCTATCTGTTTCAGGTGCAGCAAGCCTGGCCACTACTCTAGGCGGTGCCCGTTAAATGACCAACCCCTGGGGCCAAGGGCCAATCCTCAGGAGTAGACACCAACGGCCCCCCTGATTGGCGAGACCGGTACGTCGGGGCTTGCCCGATCATCCCCCTGGCAGTGGACGGCGTCCCGCTCATGGCCCTCTTGGACACAAGGTCACAGGTAACCACTATACCATATACACTGTACCAGCAGTATTGGGGTACTGACGAACTTGCCCCCTCTGATGATAGCCTAACCCTGATTGCAGCCAATGGACTCCCGCTAACCCAGGTGGGATACAAGCAGGTGACCCTGACTGTGGGACGTGCAGAGTTAAAGAATCAAGGGATGATTGTGGTAATGAATGAACCCAGTGATCACACCCCGAAAGTAATCTTGGGGACCAACGTAATGGAGCATTGCATGAGTGAGGTGCTGAATCTGTTGCAGCAGTTGGCCGCCACCGCAGGAGGAGGCCGACAGAGGGCTGTGCAGCGCGAGATCCGGGCCCTGCTGTATCGGCAACAAGTGAGCTCGACTGGCGGAGAGATTGGTGGGGTGAGGGTGATGGATGTGGCCCCCTTAGTAGTGCCACCCCGGAGTGAGATGATGATCTGGTGCAGGGCAGCAGTAGGCCCCCAGGGGCGCGACTACCCGGCGATGGTGGAACCCACGCCTTCTGAACACTGGCCCACGGTGATGGCGGCCAGAGGGGTGGTTGACGTTAAAAAGGGAAGAGTGCCTGTAAGAGTGCTGAATTGCGGAGAGGAGGAAGTCAGGCTCCCCCGTTATGCTACCCTCGCCAAGTTGCTCACCTTAGACCCTCACACCATTCACGAAGCTGTCCCTCCTACCTCGGCATCCCCTGTCAGTAATCATACACCCTCTGTACAGTTAGAGGGGTGGTGCCAGGAACTACACGTAGGTACTGAAACCACACCGACGCATCACAAAGAGGGGGTATACAGGGTAGTGCAAGAAAATCCAGCAACTGCCTCCAGTAAAATAAAAAACTTCGACTTTTATTTCAACAAGGTTAAAAGCGATAAAACCAATTCACATGAATGGAAAGGAAGACGCGTTTCGGACAGTGTATGTCCTTAGTCATCTAACATCATGAGTGAACACACAAATGTTTTATAGCCAAAAAGAAACATGTGACAACCAATCACCTGGACAGCTGATTACATTGGTTAGACATGCACCAAGCACAACACATATGTGGAATAAAGACTGATTGATCACTATACAATATAAAACAGAAAACTAGAAGGTCTGAGAAAGAAAAAAAAAAAAAAACTTTAGCGAACCACAAATAATCAATTTTGATAAATATTATTCAGTTCGTTTCTCAAATTTAAACCAAAGGGCATCCTAGTGCCTAGGTCAAAGATCCATTTTGCCTCTTTTAAATGCAATATAGACACAGGATTTCCTCCTCTCTTAGGTAAAAAAATCTGTTCAATAGCATTGACTCTGAAGGAGTCCACATTGCCACTGTGCACATTGATAAAGTGCTGGGAGGCACCTGATGGGCTTCTGCTACTGATGTTTTTATATCATAGAGATGTTCAGAAATCCTGCGTCTTAATGTGCGATTTGTACTACCTACATATTGTACATCACAGGAGGTGCAGGTGATCAAATAAATTACCCCACTGGATCCACAATTGATAAAGGTTTTAATATTAAATTCTTTTTTTGATGTACAAGAAAAAAATGTTTTTGTATTGTACATATGTTTGCACAAACCGCATAATTTGTGTCCACACTTGTAGGACCCAGTAGTGGAAAGCCACGTTCTTGCATTGTTTTTATTCTGAGCAATTTTGTTCAAGTGGTCACTTGGAGACAAAAATCGAACCTATGGTGCGGTTTCTTTTGGAAACAAACTTTACACCATCCCCTAGAATGTTTTTTAAGGTATTATCGATAGTCAAAATGGGCACATTTTTTTTTACAATATTAACTATAGAAAAATAATCTTTGCTAAATTTAGTAGAAAAGACTACCGAATTGGAGGATGTTTTTTCAGAAAAGGTTTTTTTCATCAAATACTGATCTCTGCTTTTTTCATTGGTTTTGTCCATGGCTTTTTTTATAATTGAACTAGAGTAACCTCTGTTTTTGAATCTGCTGGCAATTCGATCACATTCAGCCCCAAAAGCAGCCTCAGATGTACAACAACGTTTAGCTCTAATAAATTCCCCAGTGGGTATATTATTGACAACGTGTTCGGGGTGGCAGCTCCGGGCATGAAGGAGTGAATTGCTAGCAGACAATTTTCTGTAAACCGTACAATCGATTTTTTGAGTAGCAGTATTAGATGAGAAAAACACATCCAAAAAAGAAATTTTATTTGGGTCATGTTCATACGTAAACCTGAGATTATAGGGGTTATTTCTAATATAGAACATGAAATTGTCCAAGCAAGATGATGATTACATCATCTATGTATCTCAAAAAAATAATGATGTTCTTAATAAAGGGATTATTGACAGAAAAAATATATTCTTCTTCCCACCAGGAATGAAAAATATTTGCAAGTGATGGAGAAAAACGAGCACCCATTGCACAGCCTTGGAGCTGGATATAGAATTCACCCAAAAATACAAAAAAAATATTTTCCAGCAAAAACCTAGTGACCTCCAGTATAAAATACTGAAGGTCATCAGAATAGTTGCTGTATTTGTGTAAAGAATGTTTTAGGGCAAGAATAGCCAGATCATGTGGAATGGAAGTGTACAGGCTCTGAATATCACAGGTCACCCAGCTATATTGATTCTGCCAGGAAAAATCTGAAAAAACATTAAGAATGTGTTTAGTATCCTGAATATAGCTGGGTGACACATGAGACAGAGCCTGCAACCTAAAAAAACATTCTAGGGGATGGTGTAAAGTTTGTTTCCAAAAGAAACCGCACCATAGGTTCGATTTTGTCTCCCAGTGACCACTTGAACAAAATTGCTCAGAATAAAAACAATGCAAGAACGTGGCTTTCCACTACTGGGTCCTACAAGTGTGGACACAAATTATGCGGTTTGTGCAAACATATGTACAATACAAAAAAATGTTTTTCTTGTACATCAAAAAAAGAATTTAATATTAAAACCTTTATCAATTGTAGATCCAGTGGGGTAATTTATTTGATTACCTGCACCTCCTGTGATGTACAATATGTAGGTAGTACAAATCGCACATTAAGACGCAGGATTTCTGAACATCTCTATGATATAAAAAACATCAGTAGCAGAAGCCCATCAGGTGCCTCCCAGCACTTTATCAATGTGCACAATGGCAATGTGGACTTCTTCAGAGTCAATGCTATTGAACAGATTTTTTTTACCTAAGAGAGGAGGAAATCCTGTGTCTATATTGCATTTAAAAGAGGCAAAATGGATCTTTGACTTAGGCACTAGGATGCCCTTTGGTTTAAATTTGAGAAACAAACTGAATAATATTTATCAAAATTGATCATTTGTGGTTCGCTAAAGTTTTTTTTTTCTTTCTCAGACCTTCCAGTTTTCTGTTTATATTGTATAGTGATCAATCAGTCTTTCTTCCACATATGTGTTGTGCTTGGTGCATGTTTAGCCAATGTAATCAGCTGTCCAGGTGATTGGTTGTCACATGTTTCTTTTTGGCTATAAAACATTTGTGTGTTCACTCATGATGTTAGATGACTAAGGACATACACTGTCCGAAACGCGTCTTCCTTTCCATTCATGTGAATTGGTTTTATCGCTTTTAACCTTGTTGAAATAAAAGTCGAAGTTTTTTATTTTACTGGACGCAGTTGCTGGATTTTCATTACCTACCTACATGCTGTGGATTTGCCTTCCATCCGTGCACCGTCTCAGGATCACATCTTTATATTGGGGTGAGCTGGACTTTTTTGTTAGGGTAGTGCAAGAGTATGAGCAGGTTTTCAGCAAGCACCCATTAGATTTCGGGAGGATTAAGGGGATTCAACACCATATCCCTACAGGCCTACACCCACCTATCAAAGAGAGGTACAGGCCCATTCCGCCAGCACACTATCAATGCGCTAAAGACATGTTGAGGAACATGAAGGAGGCAGGGGTCATTCGGGATAGTTGTAGTCCCTGGGCAGCCCCACTGGTGCTGGTCAAGAAGAAATACGGCACCATGAGAATGTGTGTGGATTACCGGAAGATCAACCACATCACGCATAAAGATGCCTACCCTCTCCCCCGTATCGAAGAGTCACTAGCTGCGCTGAGAACTGCTAACTTCTTCTCTACCCTTGACCTTACTAGCGGGTACTGGCAGGTAGCGGTTGCGCCAGAGGACCGGGAGAAGACAGCATTCGCCACTCCCATGGGACTCTGCGAGTTCAACAGCATGCCGTTTGGGCTGTGCAATGCCCCTGGAACCTTCCAACGGCTCATGGAATGCTGCCTGGGACATCTCAACTTCGAAACGGTCCTACTGTACCTGGACGATGTGATCGTGTACTTCCAGACGTACAAGGCTCATCTGGAACATTTGGCGGAAGTGTTCGTGTCCCTAGCCAAATATGGGATGAAATTGAAGCCCTCTAAGTGCCACCTACTGAAACCCAGGGTACAGTACCTCGGACACGTGGTGAGCGCGGAAGGAGTCGCCCCAGATCCCGAGAAGATCACTGCCATTCAGGACTGGCCAAGACCGACCACGGTAAGAGAGGGGAGGCAGTTCCTGGGCCTGGTGGGCTACTATCGTCGCTTCATTAATAGAGATGAGCGAACCGGTCGCGGTTCGGCTCGAGGTTGGTTCGCCGAACGGACCTCCCGTTCGAGTTCGGTTCGTCGAACGTTCGACGAACCGAACTCGAACTGCATAGGAAACAATGGCAGGCAATCACAAACACAGAAAAACACCTAGAAAACACCCTCAAAGGTGTCCTAAAGGTGACAAACAACTCAAACACATTGGAAAGTGACAAGGACATATACTCATGCGAAAACAAAACAGCTGGACAAGGAAAAAGAGGAGGACACACAGATATAGGCATGGCACGCCCTTCTAAAATCATGTAAAACACCGCAAGGTGACTCCAAGCGGAGTCTCCCTTTTTTCCAAAAATTGGGCCACACACACACCCACCCCTTCAGTGGCAGCACTTGTGCCCCAGTTGTACACTTCACAGCTACATTTGCATCAAGCACATTCAAAAATACGCCATTCTTATCCGTCCCCAGGATGACACCGGGGTAGGTAGCAAAGTCTTTCCTGATCCCAGCTCTGTTCATCTTGGCTTCTTTTAAAAACACAGCAAGCAAGGGTTACTCCAAGCGGAGTCTCCCTTTTTTCCAAAAATTGGGCCACACAGACACCCACCCCATCAGTGGCAGCACTTGGGCCCTAGTTGCAAACAGGATGTTTTGATTTGCATCAAGCACATTCAAAAATACGCCATTCTTATCCGTCCCCAGGATGACACCGGGGTACGTAGATAAAGTCTTTGCTGATCCATGACTTGTTCATCTTGGCTTCTTTTAAAAACAATGTAAGCAAGGGTTACTCCAAGCGGAGTCTCCCTTTTTTTCCAAAAATTGGGCCACACAGACACCCACCCCATCAGTGGCAGCACTTGGGCCCTAGTTGCAAACAGGATGTTTTGATTTGCATCAAGCACATTCAAAAATACGCCATTCTTATCCGTCCCCAGGATGACACCGGGGTAGGTAGCAAAGTCTTTCCTGATCCCAGCTCTGTTCATCTTGGCTTCTTTTAAAAACACAGCAAGCAAGGGTTACTCCAAGCGGAGTCTCCCTTTTTTCCAAAAATTGGGCCCACACACACCCACCCCTTCAGTGGCAGCAGTTGTGCCCCAGTTGTACACTTCACAGCTGGATTTGCATCAAGCACATTCAAAAATACGCCATTCTTATCCGTCCCCAGGATGACACCGGGGTAGGTAGCAAAGTCTTTCCTGATCCCAGCTCTGTTCATCTTGGCTTCTTTTAAAAACACAGCAAGCAAGGGTTACTCCAAGCGGAGTCTCCCTTTTTTCCAAAAATTGGGCCACACAGACACCCACCCCATCAGTGGCAGCACTTGGGCCCTAGTTGCAAACAGGATGTTTTGATTTGCATCAAGCACATTCAAAAATACGCCATTCTTATCCGTCCCCAGGATGACACCGGGGTACGTAGATAAAGTCTTTGCTGATCCATGACTTGTTCATCTTGGCTTCTTTTAAAAACAATGTAAGCAAGGGTTACTCCAAGCGGAGTCTCCCTTTTTTTCCAAAAATTGGGCCACACAGACACCCACCCCTTCAGTGGCAGCACTTGGGCCCTAGTTGCAAACAGGATGTTTTGATTTGCATCAAGCACATTCAAAAATACGCCATTCTTATCCGTCCCCAGGATGACACCGGGGTAGGTAGCAAAGTCTTTCCTGATCCCAGCTCTGTTCATCTTGGCTTCTTTTAAAAACACAGCAAGCAAGGGTTACTCCAAGCGGAGTCTCCCTTTTTTCCAAAAATTGGGCCCACACACACCCACCCCTTCAGTGGCAGCAGTTGTGCCCCAGTTGTACACTTCACAGCTAGATTTGCATCAAGCACATTCAAAAATACGCCATTCTTATCCGTCCCCAGGATGACACCGGGGTAGGTAGCAAAGTCTTTCCTGATCCCAGCTCTGTTCATCTTGGCTTCTTTTAAAAACACAGCAAGCAAGGGTTACTCCAAGCGGAGTCTCCCTTTTTTCCAAAAATTGGGCCCACACACACCCACCCCTTCAGTGGCAGCAGTTGTGCCCCAGTTGTACACTTCACAGCTAGATTTGCATCAAGCACATTCAAAAATACGCCATTCTTATCCGTCCCCAGGATGACACCGGGGTAGGTAGCAAAGTCTTTCCTGATCCCAGCTCTGTTCATCTTGGCTTCTTTTAAAAACACAGCAAGCAAGGGTTACTCCAAGCGGAGTCTCCCTTTTTTCCAAAAATTGGGCCACACAGACACCCACCCCATCAGTGGCAGCACTTGGGCCCTAGTTGCAAACAGGATGTTTTGATTTGCATCAAGCACATTCAAAAATACGCCATTCTTATCCGTCCCCAGGATGACACCGGGGTACGTAGATAAAGTCTTTGCTGATCCATGACTTGTTCATCTTGGCTTCTTTTAAAAACAATGTAAGCAAGGGTTACTCCAAGCGGAGTCTCCCTTTTTTTCCAAAAATTGGGCCACACAGACACCCACCCCATCAGTGGCAGCACTTGGGCCCTAGTTGCAAACAGGATGTTTTGATTTGCATCAAGCACATTCAAAAATACGTCATTCTTATCCGTCCCCAGGATGACACCGGGGTAGGTAGCAAAGTCTTTCCTGATCCCAGCTCTGTTCATCTTGGCTTCTTTTAAAAACACAGCAAGCAAGGGTTACTCCAAGCGGAGTCTCCCTTTTTTCCAAAAATTGGGCCCACACACACCCACCCCTTCAGTGGCAGCAGTTGTGCCCCAGTTGTACACTTCACAGCTAGATTTGCATCAAGCACATTCAAAAATACGCCATTCTTATCCGTCCCCAGGATGACACCGGGGTAGGTAGCAAAGTCTTTCCTGATCCCAGCTCTGTTCATCTTGGCTTCTTTTAAAAACACAGCAAGCAAGGGTTACTCCAAGCGGAGTCTCCCTTTTTTCCAAAAATTGGGCCACACAGACACCCACCCCATCAGTGGCAGCACTTGGGCCCTAGTTGCAAACAGGATGTTTTGATTTGCATCAAGCACATTCCAAATCCACAAGCATTTACTCTCCCCAGGATGACACAGGGGTAGTAAATTCCTTCTGGATCCATGACTTGTTCATTTTGATGAACGTCAGTCTGTCCACATTGTCACTGGACAGACGCGTGCGCTTATCTGTCAGCACACACCCAGCAGCACTGAATACACGTTCAGAGACAACGCTGGCAGCTGGACACGACAAAATCTCCAAGGCGTAACTGGAGAGCTCTGGCCATTTTTCTATGTTTGAAGCCCAAAAGGAGCAAGGCTCCAGTTGCACAGTCATGGCATCGATGTTCATTTGGAGATACTCCTGTATCATCCTCTCCAGCCGTTGAGTATGTGTCAGACTTGTTGTCTCTGGTGGCCTTGCAAAAGAGGGTCTAAAAAAATTATGAAAAGATTCCATAAAATTGCTGTTACCGGCACCAGATACGGTCCTACTGGTACGGGTAGACTGGTGAAGATGACGAGACCGTCCCATGTTTGTCAAGTTACAACTGGGAGATTCCCTCCCTGCACCTGCACGGTTGTTTGGTGGAAAAGCCGAGCTAAGATCGAGTAACAGCTTCTGCTGATACTCCTGCATACGTGCGTCCCTTTCTATGGCTGGAATTATGTCACAAAATTTGGACTTGTACCGGGGATCTAATAGTGTGGCAATCCAGTAGTCATCATCACTTCTAATTTTGACAATACGACTGTCATGTTGGAGGTAGTGCAACAAGAAGGCACTCATGTGTCTTGCGCAGCCATGCGGACCAAGTCCACGCTGTGTTTGTGGCATAGAGGTGCTAACCGTTCTTTCTTCCTCTGACATCTCCCCCCAACCTCTTTCAACTGAAATTTGACCAAGGTCTCCCTCATCCGCTGAGTCTTCCATGTCCATGGACAGTTCGTCCTCCATTTCTTCATGTTCTCCTGCACCTTGCTCAACATTTCGCCTGCTACTATGCGCCCTTGTCGATCCCTGTTCCCCATGGTCCCATGCCTGCTGCGTTGGTGATGATGAACGTCTGGATCTTGGTGATGTTGTTGTCCCTTGCACATATGAATCCTCCTGTAGTTCCTCCCCTTCATGTTGTCCCACCCCCTGACTCCGAATAGTGTTTAGCGTGTGCTCCAGCATGTAAATGACTGGAATCGTCATGCTGATAATGGCATTGTCAGAGCTAAACATATTCGTCGCCATGTCGAAACTGTGCAGAAGGGTGCATAGGTCCTTGATCTGAGACCACTCCATCAGGGTGATCTGCCCCACCTCTGCATCTCGTTGGCCCAGGCTATACGTCATGACGTATTGCACCAGGGCTCTGCGGTGCTGCCACAGTCGCTGTAACATGTGTAGAGTTGAATTCCAGCGTGTCGCCACATCGCATTTCAGGCGATGAACCGGCAGGCCGAAAGACTTCTGGAGCGATGCAAGTCGCTCAGCTGCGGCGCTTGAACGCCGGAAGTGAGCAGACAGTTTTCGTGCCCTGTTCAGAAGGCCATCTAGGCCGGGATAGTGTGTTAAAAATTGCTGCACGACAAGGTTCAACACGTGAGCCATACAAGGTACGTGTGTCACCTTGCCCAGGCGAAGGGCCGCACCCAGGTTTGCAGCATTGTCGCACACGGCCTTACCAGGCTGCAGGTTGAGTAGAGACAACCATTTATTAAACTCGGACCGCAGAGCTGACCACAACTCCTCAGCTGTGTGACTCTTATTACCAAGACATGTCAAGCTAAAGACCGCCTGATGCCGTTGCGCTCGGCTGCCAGCATAGTAATGAGGCGTGCGTGATTCCTTCTGCGCAGTGAGAACGCTGGTGGCCTGACCAGGCAGGCTTGGGGCGGAGGTGGAGGACCCAGATGAGGTGGAGGATGCAGAAGCTGTGGCGGAACTTGGACAGACAGAGGATTGACACACAAGTCGTGGGGACGGCAAGACTTGTGCAGCAGACCCTTCACCATCTATCACCATAGTTACCCAGTGCCCAGTCAGCGACATGTAACGTCCCTGTCCATGCTTACTGGTCCAAGTATCGGTGGTGAAATGCACCCGTTCACACACAGAGTTTCTCAAGGAAGCGGTGATGTTGTGTGCGACATGCTGGTGTAGCGCGGGCACACCTTTCTTAGAGAAGTAGTGGCGACTAGGCATCTGGTACTGGGGCACAGCGACAGACATAAGGTCTCTAAAATCCTGTGTGTCCACTAGGCGGAAAGGCAGCATTTCGGTAGCCAACAGCTTACAGAGGGATAGAGTCAACCTCTTAGCTTTGTCATGGGTCGGAGGAAGTGGCCTTTTATTTGACCACATCTGAGGGACAGAGATCTGGCTGCTGTGTGTAGACGGTGTTGAGTAGGGTGTCCCTGGAAAAATGCAGGTTTGTGAGGAAAGTGCAGGCGGAGACATGATGTTGCCTTCATCCAACGTTGGTGCTATCGATGTCTGAGAGAGCTGTACACACTCACTTGTTTCCCCTTCCAAACCAACTGACGACCTTACAAGCAAACTGCCTGTTGCGGTTACAGTGGTGGAAGTTTTGCGTGGAAAAACAGGTGTGACAGCTGTCCCCACAGTCCTAGAAGATGAAGAGCGCGCGGATGCACTGGAAGGGGCGGGCGGTGGATGGTTCGCTCCGCTAGCCGGCATTGCAGCACGGTGAGCTTCCCACCGGGACTTATGATATTTATTCATGTGACGATTCATGGAAGAAGTTGTCAAACTGCTGAGGTTTTGACCTCTACTAACAGAATCATGACAAATGTTACATATCACATGAGTTGGGCGATCTTTTTCGATGTGAAAAAAGGCCCAGGCTAGGCAAGGCTTAGAGGCCATGCGACCTGTTGATCCACCCCGAATAATGCTCATAGGCAGAGTGGTGGCTGAGGATGCAGTTGTAGACGTGCTACCAGTGCTCCGACTCTGTCCAGGAAGGCGCAAGGTAACTTCGTCGTCGGTTGCATCCTCCTCCACCGCCTCTGTTGACCTCCTCGAGTGCCTGACTGGGGGTTGACAGTAGGTGGGATCTAGAACGTCATCATCAATTGTTGTGTTTGCACTCCCCTCCCCCTCAGACCGAGCCTCTTCTTGCCCTGACCGAATATTTAAGTTGTCATCCCAATCGGGTATCTGCGTCTCATCTTCATCAGTATGTTCCTCATTGTCTATAACCACAGGTGTTACAGTTTGTGACAAAGGGTCAACATTATGCTCAGAAACTTGGTCCTCACGGCCTGAATCTGAGTCACAAAGGTTCTGGGCATCACTGCAGACCATTTCCTGTTCTGTACTCACTGTAGCTTGGGAGCAGACCTCTGATTCCCAGGCTATAGTGTGACTGAACAGCTCTGCAGACTCAGCCATCTCAGTTCCACCATACTGTGCAGGGCTGATGGAGACTTCAGAGCTGGGAGAAATCAAGTGTGATTGGGATGACAACTCAGAGGAATGGTGTTTTTTGGATGCGGTACTTGAAGTGGCTGAGAGGGCACTTGTTGGACCACTTGAGATCCATTCAAGCATTTTCCTTTTTTGCCCATCATCTACCTTTGTTCCTCTTGTTCGTGTCCGTAAAAAAGGGAGCACATCGGATTGTCCACAATAAGTAGTAGACATCTTACTTTTGCTAGTAGATGGTCTATCTTCAGCAGATGATAATGGAGCTTTGCCACCTTCCCCACTGACAAAACATTTTTTGCCTTTTCCACCACGCCTCTTCCCCTTTCCACCAGCATCTGTCATTTTGCCACTCATGTTGATTGCGACAAGATTGTGGACTGAAAATGTGGTAGTAAAAATTGAGAGGTGGTGAAGATTGCAGTGGTGGTCTAGCTTTATTAACAGCAGAATAATAAAGAATAAATATCCCTGACAATGTAACTTAGTTATAATTCGTTGGAGTGTGCAACGCAGGCAGACGTGCTGCAAATGTCTTGGCACTAGTGGGACTATAGCAAAGTCCAATAGCCACGTATAGGATGCCACTAGGTACACTGAGTGTTTGCTAGTATAATGGCTTCGTTATAATTTGTTGTAGTGTGCAACGCAGGCAGATGCGCTCTGCAAATGTCTTGGCACTAGTGGGACTATAGCAAAGTCCAATAGCCACGTATAGGATGCCACTAGGTACACTGAGTGTGTGCTAGTATAATGGCTTCGTTATAATTAGTTGGAGTGTGCAACGCAGGCAGATGCGCTCTGCAAATGTCTTGGCACTAGTGGGACTATAGCAAAGTCCAATAGCCACGTATAGGATGCCACTAGGTACACTGAGTGTGTGCTAGTATAATGGCTTCGTTATAATTAGTTGGAGTGTGCAACGCAGGCAGATGCGCTCTGCAAATGTCTTGGCACTAGTGGGACTATAGCAAAGTCCAATAGCCACGTATAGGATGCCACTAGGTACACTGAGTGTTTGCTAGTATAATGGCTTCGTTATAATTTGTTGTAGTGTGCAACGCAGGCAGATGCGCTCTGCAAATGTCTTGGCACTAGTGGGACTATAGCAAAGTCCAATAGCCACGTATAGGATGCCACTAGGTACACTGAGTGTGTGCTAGTATAATGGCTTCGTTATAATTAGTTGGAGTGTGCAACGCAGGCAGATGTGCTCTGCTAATGTCTTTGCACTAGTGGGACTATAGCAAAGTCCAATAGCCACGTATAGGATGCCACTAGGTACACTGAGTGTTTGCTAGTATAATGGCTTCGTTATAATTAGTTGGAGTGTGCAACGCAGGCAGATGCGCTCTGCAAATGTCTTGGCACTAGTGGGACTATAGCAAAGTCCAATAGCCACGTATAGGATGCCACTAGGTACACTGAGTGTTTGCTAGTATAATGGCTTCGTTATAATTTGTTGTAGTGTGCAACGCAGGCAGATGCGCTCTGCAAATGTCTTGGCACTAGTGGGACTATAGCAAAGTCCAATAGCCACGTATAGGATGCCACTAGGTACACTGAGTGTGTGCTAGTATAATGGCTTCGTTATAATTAGTTGGAGTGTGCAACGCAGGCAGATGCGCTCTGCAAATGTCTTGGCACTAGTGGGACTATAGCAAAGTCCAATAGCCACGTATAGGATGCCACTAGGTACACTGAGTGTTTGCTAGTATAATGGCTTCGTTATAATTAGTTGGAGTGTGCAACGCAGGCAGATGCGCTCTGCAAATGTCTTGGCCCTAGTGGGACTATAGCAAAGTCCAATAGCCACGTATAGGATGCCACTAGGTACACTGTGTGTTTGCTAGTATAATGGCTGAGTTTAAAAAACTTGGAGTGTGCAATGCAGGCAGATGTGCTCTGCTAATGTCTTTGCACTAGTGGGACTATAGCAAAGTCCAATAGCCACGTATAGGATGCCACTAGGTACACTGAGTGTTTGCTAGTAAAATTGCTTAGTTTAAAAAACTTGGAGTGTGCAATGCAGGCAGATGTGCTCTGCAAATGTCTTTGCACTAGTGGGACTATAGCAAAGTCCAATAGCCACAGATAGGATGCCACTAGGTACACTGAGTGTTTGCTAGTATAATGGCTTAGTTAGAATGAGTTGGAGTGTGCAGAGGACAAGAGGGTACAGTGGCAGGATTGTGGTGCTCTGGGTAGAGGAATGGAAGCCTGCCTTTCTATTCCCTCCTAATGGTGAAATGCAGGGAGGAAATCCCTGACCTGGGCTACACAGACGCTGTTGCTGTTTGCAGGACCTGTCACCTATGGCTCTCTGACCCTGCCGGTACGAGCCCTTAAAAGGACTGCTAGAATGTGCTCTCCCTAAGCTGTCTAACGCTGTGTATGCAGCGCATACAGCTGTATCGGCGATAGGACAAAGGACGGAACTGCGACAGTGATGTCTGACACCAAAGACGCAGAAGGCAGATAATGGCGATCGTGAAGAAAATGTCCGGTTTTATAATGCAGGGACATGTGACATGCAGATCCTATCACACATGCCGTTGCTTCTCTGCCTCAAAGTCCACTTAGGTGTGTGTGTGTCTGTGATTGGCTGACATGCTGGCCAGCCCCACAAGACGCGCGCGCTTAGGGAAGGAAGACAAGAAAAAAAAAAAAAAAATGGCGATCGCCATTATAGAAACAGCAGTGATCTGAAGGCGCTGTTCACGCACACTATACACTGAAATGTGATAATAGTTTGATTCACAGAGTGACTTACACTATTACAGCAGAAACCAAGCTAAGATTTAGCTGTTTTTTGGCTGCTAGAACCGTTCTCGAACGTTTCTAGAACTATCGAGCTTTTGCAAAAAGCTCGAGTTCTAGTTCGATCTAGAACATGCCCCAAAATCACTCGAGCCTAGAACTGGAGAACCACGAACCACGAACCGCGCTCAACTCTATTCATTAAGGAGTATACGAAGATTGCCGCCCCCATGCAAGACCTCCTCATGGGACAGACAAAGGGTGGCAGGCCCTCTGGAACCCCGTTGGCATGGGGAGTGAAACACGAAGAGTCTTTCCGCCAGCTGAAGACGGCCTTGACAGGGGAAGAAATCCTGGCGTATCCCGACTATAATCTCCCATTCATCCTCTACACCGATGCTAGTAATGTAGGCTTGGAAGCCGTCCTGTCCCAGGTCCAGAACGGAAGGGAAAAAGTGATCGCCTATTCCAGCAGAAAACTCCGGCCCACGGAAAGGAACCCTGAGAATTACAGCTCCTTCAAGCTTGAGTTCCTAGCCCTGGTGTGGGCCATTACTGAGTGATTCCGCCATTACCTCGCAGCCGCTAAGTTCACCGCCTATACAGACAATAATCCGTTAACCCATCTGGACACGGCCAAACTGGGCGCGTTGGAGCAGCGGTGGGTAGCCCGGCTGTCTAATTATGACTTCACGATCAAGTACCGAGCCGGCCGCAAGAACACCAACGCGGATGCGCTATCCCGGATGCCCCACCTATCGGATGAGGGACCGGAAGGCGATGATCTCGAAGAAATCGAGCTGCCCGCATTCCACCGGCCACCAGTCGAGAAGCTGCATGTCCAGCAGCAACAGGCGAGCCTGGACCCGCTGCCAAGTCAGGGATGGCAAGAAGCCCAAGACCAAGCGCCTGCCGTCCAAGTGGTCAAGACCATGATTGAACAAGGTTCCACTAGACTGGACCCCGCTGCTCCGCCTGAGGCCCAATGGCTGTGGAAAGAACGAGCCCGGCTGCATCTGGACCAGGGGACACTGTATCGGGAACTGATCAACCCGAAGACCCATGAGAAGGTTCATCAGCTGGTGGTTCCCCAAGCTAGTGTGCCCACAGTTCTACGGGCTTACCATGATGGTGCCGGGCACTTTGGGTAGAAGAAGCTGGAAATGCTGTTGAGGGAGCAATTCTATTGGAGTGGGATGCGGGAGGGGAGTCTGTGGAGGCCTGGTGCCGAGAGTGTGGTTCTTGTGCACTGAGAAAAAGGGACAAGGCCAGCCAGAAGGCCCCTTTGCGCCCAATCATTACTCATCAGCCGCTGGAGCTGGTCGCCCTCGACCACGTGAAGCTCACCCCTAGCCGAAGTGGGTACACCTATGCCCTGACCATTGTAGACCACTAGTCAAGATTTATGGTGGTTGTACCAGTCAAGGACCTGACCGGCCGTACCGCGCTAGAGTATTCCAGGCCTATTTCTGCCGACCGCACGGGTACCCGAAGAAGGTGCTTACTGACCGGGGCCCGGCTTTTGAAGCGGAGGTGTTTCAAGAATTCTGTCAGTTGTACGGCTGCAAGAAAATTCGGACCACGCCTTACCATGCCCAGACCAATGGCATGTGTGAAAAGATCAACCATCTGGTCCTGGGTCTCCTCAAGACGTTACCGCTAGAAGAGCGGAACCTGTGGCCAGAAAAGTTGCCTGACCTGGTCGATATGTACAATAACATCCCTTCGAGCTCTACCAAATGTACACCAGCGTATCTGATGAGAATTCAAAAAGAAGGAGCCAGCACAATTTCTATACTGTATTGATAAATGGAGATTTTTAGAAAACATTGCAATATTTTATGTGTGAACAGTCACCAATGGCTAAACCAGTATACAGATAGAGCAACCATATTTTGAGCCACCCCGCCAACGTCACGGCAAATCCCATGGGGCAGTCCTACACTAAATATTATATTTAACACAGGTACAGGAATGAAAAGCACCAGGTAAGTGCTGCCTCAAGCAGTTCTGCATTAAAGGTGTGAGGCCATATGGCACCCCAAATAAAATATAATATTTAGTGTAGGATTGCCCCATGGGATTTGCCGTGACGTTGGCGGGGTGGCTCAAAATATTGCAATGTTTTGCTAAAAATCTCCATTTATCAATACAGTATAGAAATTGTGCTGGCTTTTTCTTTTTGAATTTTTTTCCTGGCAGGTGGTTAGCCTCCACCAGGCCGTGCACCCCATTTTGGTTGTTCTATCTGTATACTGGTTTAGCCTTTGGTGACTGTTCACACACAGCCACCGGTCCTGTCCACAGGCTATTTAATCTTAGCAGCACTTGCCTGGGCCTGTCCCGCCCACAGCTGTGATTCAGTCACAGGTACAGGAATGAAAAGCACCAGGTAAGTGCGGCCTCAAGCAGTTCTGCATTAAAGGTGTGAGGCCATATGGCACCCCAAATAAAATATAATATTTAGTGTAGGACTGCCCCATGGGATTTGCCGTGACGTTGGCGGGGTGGCTCAAAATATTGCAATGTTTTGCTAAAAATCTCCATTTATCAATACAGTATAGAAATTGTGCTGGCTCCTTCTTTTTGTATCTGAAAGAAAAAGAGGGTGCGCTCCTGTGTAAAATCTACTGATAACTTATTACGTGTGCAGTGTGATGGTCACACTCATCTGATCCTGTTGTACGTCAGGTACAACACTGGGTTAGCCGAAGGGAGGTCCACGGTGTACCGCTATGGCATCAGCGGGGATCTCGTCCTTTCCAGCCCGCAGTATTTCCAGCTCAGGCTGCCACTCACACGATCGATATCCCACATGGAGAGCACAGCCGTCAGACCAGCACTGAGCTGCAGCTCCTCCTCTGTGGTGGACGGACCCGTAGAAAAGATGCCGGTGACTCACCGGCCCTTCAGAGGCTTGATGTGATTCAGGCAGAGTCTTGGAATAGCTGCAGCAGCCCCGTGCACTCCAAGAAGGAGAAGGAGAATAGATTTGGGGATAATGAAAAAACCACGGTGTTGGCTGCGCTGCTATTAAAGTTCATAAAGATGATGGTATTGTTCCAAAAAACTTTTTTTATTGCAAGATTATAAGCCACAACGCGTTTCGGGGTTAAATGTTCCCCCTTCCTCAGGTAGCAACAATCATATGAAGTGGTATGCCTTATATATACATGAATATGTAGGTCCCCACACCCCTTGATTAGTTCAACATATGGATCATAATGATCAATCAGCAGGGTTTTCAGGGACCTCGCCTCACAAAAATCAATTGTACATATTCACATTTGACAGCGATATTCAAGAAACCACAAATATATTTTGTCTCAAGTATATTGTGATACCCTCATCATTAAAAAAAAGATTTTTTTAAAGAAAAATAAAACCGGTGATGGACGGGCAGCCCGCGGACGGTCTGCATTTCACCAAGGGGGAATATGGCGCCCTGGACTAGCCAGGTCATCACAGATAACATTCAAACACCCCCACCCCCATTAGACAGGGACACCAGCCAAACAAAAACCCTTGTTGCCTCCCTCCAGTGTCTGATGTGCACACCAGGTGGTGCGGAGCCAAGCGGTTGGCCCCACCCACTGAGGAGTTCACAGGCCTGGAGGCGGGAAAAGTGACAGAACAGCTTAGGAGTTTGAAGTGAGAGGAACAAACACTTGGGTGTCTGGGTTTGTGGCCCAGGCACTGACAGAAAGGTTGGCAGACGGTGGTGGCCGTCTGCAGGAGTGGTGGAGTAACGCGGAACCGTAGGACTGGGGTCGGGCGACAGCCCGCCGGTACCGACCGGGGAGCGAAGTGAAGCCAGCACACACAGGCAGGGCCATCGGACCCCGACAAGGCTTGGAGCCACCGTCAATAGTCAGATCCGAATGTGACTGGAACCCCAGGGGTTTCACAACAGCAAAAGTCCCGATTGAAGGCAACAGCCCACACCGTGAGGGTATACAGCTACCGCCTAAGGCTAGAGACCCAAGGGCCAGCGCCTGCGGGCAATAGGGCTCCTCCGGTATCCATACACCGGGGAGAGGACTACCGTTGGGAATCCATAGTAGTCAGAAGGAGAACATCAAGGTGCAGGGAAAGACAGCCGCCATCACCTGTCCGGCTGCAGGACCCGTCCATCCAGCCGTTTGGTTTACCGAGGACTTTGTACCTTTCTTGCTGAGTGAGTACACCCGTGCCATCCGGTACCGCGCCGCGCTGTCCCTGCAACCCGGCACCTCGCCAACCCTGCCTCCCCACAACATCACCGGGCCCCGGGACCACCGACCCCTACCCACGGAGGGGGAAAACAACATCCCAGCTGCTCCCTACTATCGCTCCCGGGATCCCCGGCATCAGCAGCGGTGGTGCCTATCTTCACCACGACCCGTGGGTGGCGTCACGGACTAAATTCCCCAAACCAACAACCCCTTTCACTCACGGGCAAGGAGCACCACTCGAGTCCCCGGATCCGGCCCACCGCTCGAGCCACCGAGCAGCAGCAGCAGCCGCAGCAGCGCTGGACCCAAGCGTTAGCGAGAGCTCAGCAGCGACGGCGTCCTCCCCGCCCGCGACAACTACTATACAAATTACAAATGATAGTGGATTCCGATATGCAAGAACCCAAGTAACATGGCAAGGTAATGTAATATGTAAATAAGTTGCAGGCAGATAATTTTAAAGAAAACATGCGAATGGTAACTGTTCATTCGAGCCTCTGGGAGTGAATTAATCCATCCTGAAGATCCATTCACTCTCTTTTCTGAGAATGTTCCTGTTGTGATCCCCCGTATAGTAAGGTTTCATCACAATGACTGCATAAAACAATATCTCTCTAGTCTCACATTTATTAATATTGTAATATGCTGACCATGATGGATGCCAACCAGGTGTTTGCCCATCATTCTTCTAAATTCCTTCTTGGTCTTTCCCACATAATTTAGGGGACTTTGTGTGGACTTGGATGGATTCATCTGTGCCGCCCCCACATCAGCAGATGGGTTACTCGGATCCAGATCCACGGTGGCTCGAGGGGCGTCTGGACCCGGGGGTCGTGCGGCCACTCAAATAAAGGGGGTATTTACAGAGGTTTGTATGGTTAAAGTTTGTGACGCCACCCGTGGTGCGTGGTAAGGTGGAGTACCACCGCTGCCGTTGGGGAGTACCCGGGGTGATGATGCTTACAGCCAGGTGTTCTGACCCTCCACGGGTAGGGGGGATTGCCCGGGACTCGGTGATGGAGTTGGGGAGTGCCGTTGGGGTAAAGGGGTCAATTGCGTACTCACTCAGTCCATAAAGCTGAGACCGACAACTTGGTAAACCAAAGTTCTGGACACCACTGCCGCCGAGGGGAGCTAGTTTGGGTCCCGTTCTCACTGGTGTTGCCTGATCTGTGACCTTTCCCTTGGCACTGAGTTCTCTTCCTAGTTGGCCCCTGTAGTTTAAAACTAGTTGTGTCCCGGTCCCCAGTGGGGCTAACTGAGGGAGCTTGCTCTCAGGGTTCACGCTTGGGATTTTCTGGACCGTTTGAGTGGAAAGTTTTATCCCCCTCATTGCGCTAGTACCCTGATTTTGAAGCGGGTGGAGAGCGGATCTTGAAGCCTTCGTTCTCGTCTGGTGAATTGTCAGGTTACCTGAAGCTACTCCCTGACCAAGGGTCCACCTACCCCGTCGTGCCCTGGTCCCAGCCCGGTGATGGTACAAGGCCGCCGGCTGTCCTCCTCGACAGTTCCATGCCCCTTGTCACGATCCCCTGCAACCGGAGGTCCAGCTCCTACTAGGCCCAGACCACCGTCTGCCACCTAGTTACTTCCAAGGAGCCCGGCTCCTGACCTCCTCTCTCCTTCACTTCCTATGCTTCACTTGCCTTCTCCTGACCTCCCCTTACCAACCCCCCAAGTGGGCGACCCTATTCCACTCAGGCCGTCCACTGGTGTGTCTGGTGGGTGTGGTGCAGAGTGTTCCTAGGATTTTGATTGACTGCTGTTGGCAACACCATTAGTTGTGGGCCCGTAACCAAGGAGGAAGTGGATATTGCACAGAAGGGCAGATTGCACAATACCATGTGACGACCTGATAGGCCAGGGCGTCACACATCCATCAATATACACAACTCTTCTCACAGTGATAAAAACCGGAATTCATTATTAGGGTGTGCAAATACCTGGTTGACATCTGTCATGGTTGGGATACTCTTGGGATCTTTCATATAGGAATCCATCATCATTTGTGATTCTTATAGTGGTCATACAGGGTAGAATGCAAATGTCCTCTACATATGCAAGAATACAATCATGGGGTGCACTTAAGGTAACAAGATGCGAAACCAAAGCATTTTTCGCTGTAAGTAAAACCCTTTTTCTGGTCACTCTTCCATAAAGGCAAGCTCTATGGATTGTGCTGAGAGTTTTGGTAGGCGGCCTTATCTTGGCAGGTTTGTTTTAGTACCATGTTCTTTCCATTTGATAATAATGGATTTGATGGTGCTCCGGAAGATCATCAGAGATTTGGATATTTATTTTAGAACCCAACCCTGACTTTTACTTCTTGACAACGTTGTCACTGACTTGTTTGGAGATCTCCTTGGTCTTCATGGTGTTGTTTGATTAGTGGTGCCTCTTGCCTAATGGTGTTGAAGCCTCTGTGGCCTTTCAGAAAAGGTACTGTATGTATATACTGACAGACCAAGTAACACTTATATTGCATGTGGACTTCCTGTCATTAAGCATGATGCTTATGAAGGTAATTGCTTGTAACAGAAATTTTTAGGAGCTTCATAGCTAAAAGGGTGAATACATACGCACATGACAATTTTTTATTTATTTTATCCCATAAATTTCATTTTTGCCTATATTTTTCTCACTTCACTTCCCCAACTTAGACTTTTTAGTGCTGATGACAAATCGGATTACAAAATATTTAACCACAGGCTGCAATGTAACAAAATAACTAAAAAGCCAAGGGGGCGCATACTTTTGCAAGGTACTGTATTATAATGCCCTACCATATTCTTCCATATATTATAATGCACCCCATAGACCTCCATATATTATAATGCACTCCTCATAGTCCTTCATATATTATAATGCACCCCCATAGTCCTCCATATGTTATATTGCAGCCCCATAGTCCTCCACATATTATAATGCACACACATAGTCCTCCATAGATTATATTGAACCCTGATACTCTTCCAAATATTAAAATGCACCTCCATGATCCACCAAATAGTATAATGCACCCCCATAGTCTTCCACCAGTGGACTTAAGCTGGGTTTACACACTGCAACATCTCAAACGACATCGCTGTAACGTCACCGGTTTTGTGACGCAATAGCGATGTTGTTTGCGATGTTGCAGTGTGTGAAACCTATCAGCGACCCGGCCCCTGCTGTGAAGTTGTAATCGTTACAAATCGTTCAGGACCATTCCTAGGTCCTTTGTTTCCCGCTGTGCAGCATGAAGTTTCAGTATGTGAAGACTTTGCAGCGACTTTGTTAGCAACTTCCCTTTCAAAAGGCTGCTTATCAACGTCCCCAACAACCAGCTAGGTCGCTCTGCAGGTCCGGATCGCTGTTGCGTTGTTGGCCAGGTTTGCCTGTTTGAACGGTCACCAGAGACTTAGCAGAGACTTAGGGAGGTCGCTATTGCGTCACCAAACCGGTGACGTTACAGCGATGTCCTTTGCGATGTTGCAGCGTGTAAACCCAGCTTTACTGTTTAAAAAACGAATATTTATCTCTCCTCTTTACCCCACTGCTCCGGCCTCTGTTGTGGCATGTATTCTGCAGCTCTGCATATCTCAGCACAGCAGTCGTTCAGTAGTGACGTCATTGCACCCGCTGTGCTCAGACTTCAGAGCGTAGACACAGAAGGAGAATGATTAAGGAGGGATCACCAACAGAGCGCTCCTTCTTTCATCATTGCTTTCAGCTGTATAGGCACCCTCTGGCACCAGGCCCCCTTCGACTCATGGGCCCTATAGTGGTGGTACACCACTGGTTTTAGATGCTATGGGCATATATAATTAACTGGATATACCCTAGTTATTAATTTCTTATATCTTGTTATATTCAGTTACATAAGCACTTAACTTTAGTGAAACATTTCACATACACAATATTTGTCATCAGCTTTACTTTTCTGGGGATTTTTAGAGTGGCATTATAATTACTTTATGGAATAAAATCTATATAGGACAACTGACTGTAGACTTTAATTGATAACATGATCATTGTCTCAATTTTTATGTTAATTGTGTTTTTATTGTACCTTGATATTATGTTTAATGTCATCACCAGTGTTTAATATATTGACTGATCTTCCTTTTGCTCTTGTGTTGCTGTTTTTTTCCCACAATCTGTAGGTTGTATTAAATAAATATGACTGAATGCCACCAAGGATTCTGCACTATAATGATTTTCACAGATGTGCGCTGTTGTCTTTTTACTAAATATACACAATGTAGAGTTTACTTAAAGCTACAGCTGGAGTGATCGTGGGCCCCTTACCAGAGATGAACGCATCTCTAGAAATTCAAATTTGCTGTCTTGGACAAATTTTAGCCAGAGATTTGATTTGTGGTGAATAAATTTGCATGAATCTCAATACTGAAACGCCTGTAATTGCTCAGAAAATGCACATTGTGGTGAGGAGAGCGAGGACCCTGATACCATAAGAGCTTATGTGGCGCCCCTGACCTGGTCAGGCACCACTGAGTACTGCACCCATGCTGGGGACAGTACAATACAGGTAATCCAGAAGGCTGACCGAGGTGTGACTACACAGGCGCATAGTGATCAGGTCTCACACATGTACCTTTGAGAGGACTCCTGGGGATCCCAGGAGGGGGAAAAGCCTTCACCTCCACTGGAATAGTGGAGGGGGCCAAAAGCCTCCATCTCCACTCAAGGGGTGTGGTAAGAGAGCCTGGTTGCTAGGTGGCGTAGGCAAGAACAGGAGAGGAGGAGCAGTGAGCCGGCTTAGGGCAGAAGTCCAGGGAGCTCAGAGAGGAGCAGACCCCTGGGGCTGTTGTCGTCTAACAGCGCCCGCGCAGTGGCTACCGACGGGGGAGAACGGTCACCTAGGAGTGCTACCCGAAATCCATCTCCAGCTAAAGAGAGAGCACGGAATGGGAAGTAAGGAGACTGCTAGGGAGTACCAGGCCCAAACGGGCGGCAGATCCCGGAGCGGGGATAGATCCACCTTTCCTTGCTAAACCTGCCGGTGTGGGGCCCTCAAAGCCCACACCACAACACCACAAAAGCCGCAGCCACGTAGCCACAGTTAGGGCCCATAGTTCACAGGAGGCAAGCAGCTGGAGTGATCTGGTCCAGGCGACAAGCAAACGGCAACTGAAGGGGAGAGAGGCACCAGCAACTTCCCTGGGTGACCCCCATAGGGACTAAAAGTCGGGGTTACCCCAAACCACTAAGGGCTAAGGAAGGCGAGTCGGTAGTCACCATCATAAGTCAGCCTGAAGGATACCTGGTTCCAGCCTGGTTCATCCCAGCTACGCCCGGGTTACTCACCCTGCCATCAACTGTGAGTAAAACCCCTGAAAGACATCCTGCTTGTGTGGAGTTATTCTGCGCCTTGTGGTTCTACACACCTACACAGGGCCCTGGGGCTTGCCTCACTCTCAGGAGGCTATTACAACTAACTGCACCCACCATCAGCCCCAGGCATCCCTTAACCTGCAGTGGCGGTCCCCACTGACCGCAATTCTGAGAGTGGCGTCACGACAATCAAAACAGAAGATTTTCCTACCAGTGACAAGATCCAGCTGCGTGGAGTCCCTGAAGGTAATGCACCGACACAATACTTGTGGGGCTTCACACTTACACTTTACAGGCGAGAGAGAGATAGAGAAGCCCTCTGACCTCCCCATACAAGGTGTGGTAATTGCTCATAGACTTTTCAAAACGCTGAGCACTACTGCTATTGTATGAGAATGAATGGTAACCTGTGTATATCACTGGTTGTTATTAATAGTGCAACCTGGTATCTTTTACTATTGTATCTTCAAAACAGTCCATGCCATCTTCAAAACAGTCCTTGCCAGCCACAGTTTGTCCATAACCTTACTATTATAATTATTTATAGAGCACCATTGATTCCATGATGCTCTACATAGGGGTTACATACAAAATACATATACAAGTTACAATAGACAGACTGGTACAGAGGGAAGAGGACCCTGCCCTTGCGGGCTTACATTCTATAGGATATTGGGGATGAGACAGTAGGTGGGGCAGTGGTGAGATGGCAGCTCCGGTGGTGGTGAGGCGGCAGCTCCGGCTGTGGTGGTGAGGCGCTGGGGTTGTACCGCCACCGTGTCAGCGGCGGAGCTGCTCGGATCCGGAACTGCGATAGCTCGAGGGGTCTCCGGACCTGGGTGTCGGGGGTCGCACGGACACTCGAATTGAAAAGGGGGAAGATATGTACAAGGGGGATTGGAAGTTCGTGACACCACACGTGGTGCGTGGTAAGATGGTGTACCACCACTGCTGTTGGAAGCGCCCGGTGGTATGGCAGCAAGGTGTTTAACCCCTCCGAGGGTAGGGGTTTTGCCCCGGGGGCCCGGTTATGGTGGTGAAGGGGTGCTGATGGGGAAGAAAGGGTTTCTGCGACCGCTACCTGCCAGTACCCGCTAGTAAGGTCAAGGGTAGAGAAGAAGTTAGCAGTTCTCAGCGCAGCCAGCGACTCTTCAATACGGGGAAGAGGATAGGCATCTTTATGCGTGATCTGGTTGATCTTCCGGTAATCCACACACATTCTCATGGTGCCGTCCTTCTTCTTTACCAGCACCAGTGGGGCTGCCCAGAGACTACAACTATCCCGAATGACACCTGCCTCCTTCATGTTCCTCAACATGTCTTTGGCGCATTGATAGTGTGCTGGCGGAATGGGCCTGTACCTCTCTTTGATAGGTGGGTGTAGGCCTGTAGGGATATGGTGTTGAACCCCCTTAATCCTCCCGAAATCTAATGGGTGTTTGCTGAAAACCTGTTCATACTCTTGTACCACCCTGTATATCCCTTCTTTATGATGCGTGGGTGTGGCGTCAGTGCCTACGTGTAGTTCCTGGCACCACTCCTCTAACTGTTCAGGGGGTGTATGGTTACTGGCAGGGGATGCTGAGGTAGGAGGGACGGCTTCGTGAATGGTGTGAGGGTCTAGGGTGAGCAACTTGGCAAGGGTAGCGTAACGGGGGAGCCTGACTAACTCCTCTCCACAATTCAGCACTCTTACTGGCACTCTCCCCCTTTTAACGTCAACCACCCCTCTGGCTGCCATCATCGTGGGCCAGTGCTCAGAAGGTGTGGGTTCCACCATCGCCGGGTAGTCGCGCCCCTGGGGGTCTACTGCTGCCCTGCACCAAATCATCGTCTCACTTCGGGGTGGCACTACCAAGGGGGCCACATCCATCACCCTTACTCCACCAATATCTCCACCGGTTGAGTTCACTTGCTGCCGATTCAGAAAGGCCTGGATCTCGCGCTGCACAGCCCTCTGTCGGCCTCCTCCTGCTGTGGCGGCCAACTGCTGCAACAGACTCAGTACCTCACTCATACAATGCTCCATCACATTGGTCCATGGATTACCTTTGGGTTATGGTCACTGGGTTCATTCATCACCACAATCATCCCTTGGTTCTTTAACTCCGCACGTCCCACGGTCAGAGTCACTTGTTTGTATCCCACTTGGGTTAGAGGGAGTCCATTGGCTGCGACAAGGGTCAAGCTATCATCAGAGGGGGCAAGTTCGTCAGTACCCCAATACTGCTGGTACAGTGTATATGGTATAGTGGTTACCTGTGATCCTGTGTCCAAGAGGGCCATGAGCGGGATGCCGTCCACTGCCAGAGGGATGATGGGGCGAGCTCCGACGTACTGGTCTCGCCAATCGGGGGGGCTGTTGGTGTCTACTCCTGAGGATTGGCCCTTGGCCCCAGGGGTTGCTCGTTTAACAGGCACCGCCTAGAGTAGTGGTCAGGCTTGCTGCACCTGTACCAAATAGGAGGCCCATACCGTGAGTCATTGGTCCTTCTCCGCTGCATCCAGGGGACGTCCTCCGGGCTGTCGGTGAGCTGGATCCTCCCTGGGGGCTTGACTCTCGTCAGAAGCTGGAGGGCGGCGAAAATCTTGGCTAGGTCTCCATCCATGCGGCGGCCCTGGGCAGCTAGCTCCTCCATCATCCCGACGGGCGCTGCAGGGGCCGGTAGGGCCGGGAGAGGAGGTGCCACCGTGATGGGAGCGGTCTCAGCCTGCCATGAGGCCGCCTCAGGAGCGTCTGGCGTTGGGGCCTGCAGGGCCTTGATGGCCCGCTCCTTCAATACTGCAAAGTCCAGATTGGGGTGTTCTAGGGCCCACGTAGCTGCTAGCGGTCTTCCGCAGATCCCAGCCCTTGCAAGAATTGTTCCACTAGCATCTTATTGCTATCCGCATCATTAATAGTGTCCACCCGCTTCAGCGTACGGAGAGCTGTTTGCAGACGCAGGGCATAGTCTCTTATATTGTCCGCAGGCTGCTGTCGACACTGATAAAACTGCATCTGCAGCTCCTCTTCCGTGCGGGTCTCAAAAGCGATTTGTAGTTTCTCGAAAATGGTAGTCACTGAGGCCCGGTCCGCGTCGGTCCAGGTCTCCGTCTCCTGCTCAGCCGCGCCTGTTAGCTGCCCTAGCACTACCGCTGCCCGTTGCCTATCAGTCAAGGGATATAAATCGAGGACCGGGCTAATCTTTTTCCGGAACACCTGCAAAGCATCAGGCTTCCCATCGTACTGCGGTAGCCAGGTAGCACCGGACACATAGGGCAGGGAGAACGGCATCACCTGGTTGACCGCTGGGCCCGCGGCCTCCCCCGGTCTTGCGGCCGGAGCATGGGCTATCCCGTTTCCATCTACGGGCGCTGCTGCGGCTGCGACCGCCACTCCGACGTCTCCGTCGGCGCATACATCTTTTTCCCGTCCCCCCTTGGGTCTCTTTAGCACTTCTGCTTGTTGGGGGCGGGGCTTCGCTTTCGCGCCTTCCCTGCTCGGGGAAGACGCTCGAGCAGGAAATCTTCGCGCCAAAGATGGCGGCGCTTCAAATTTTTCGGCCGGACACCGCCGGCGGAGACCACAAGGCGCACATCTACTGGTAAGTAGATCGGTTCTATCCTGTTCGTGACGCCAAGTTGTCGCGGGCGGCGGGGCGCTGCGCTCGCTAATGCTCGGGTCCGGCGCTGCTGCTCGGTAGCTCGAGCGGTGGGCCGGATCCGGGGACTCGAGCGGCGCTCCTCGTCCGTGAGTGAAAAGGGGGTGGTTTGTTTGGGGATTTAGTCCGTGATGCCACCCACGGGTTGTGGTGAAGATGGGCACCACCGCTGCTGGTGACGGGGATCCCGGGAGCGATGGTAGGGAGCAGCTGGGATGTTGTTTTCCCCCTCCGTGGGTAGGGGTTGGTGGTTCCGGGGCCCTGTGGTGTGACGGGGAGGCAGGGTCGGCGAGTTGCAGGGTTGCAGGGACAGCGGGGCGGTGCCGGATGGCACGGGTGTACTCACTCAGCAATTGATGCATAAAGTCTCCAGTAAACCAAACGGCTTTATGGACGGGTCCCACAGCCGGCTGCAGTGTCTCTCCCCGGACAGGTGATGGTGGCTGTCTCTCCCTGCACCCTTTATACCCCGGGGGTTCCTGTCACATTCGGATTTGACTATTGACAGCGGCTCCAAGCCTGGTCGGGGTCCGATGGCCCTGCCTGTGTGCTTAGCTTTACTCCGTTCCCCGGTCCGGTACCGGTGGGCCACCGCCCAGCCCCGGTCCTTACGGCTCTGCGGAGTTCCACCAACTCCTGCAGATGGCCACCACCGTCTGCCAACTTTGCTCTCAGTGCCTGGGCTCCAACCCAGACACTTGCAGTACGTGACCTCTCACTCTCACCTCCTGACTCTCTCTCCTCCAAACTCTAACTGACTGCTTTTCCTGCCTCCAGGCCTGTGAACTCCTCGGTGGGCGGGGCGAACCGCCTGGTTCCGCCCCACCTGGTGTGGACATCAGACCATGGAGGGAGGCAACAAGGGTTTTGTGTCTGACTAATGTAACTGTCCGAGGGTGGGGGTGTGGGGGTGTTTTGTCTGTGGCTACCTGGCTAGTCCAGGGCGCCACACATACCCCATCACAGGGGTGCTGCTGGGTTGGAGTAAGTAGCCCTGGAAGCTCTGAGGCACGGACATTCTAAATCCCTGGTGAGCCAGCGGGAAGGGTGAGACTCTGTTGCCTGTTACATTTGTGTGTTTTGCTGGTTATGTGCTACGTGCCGTTAATTGTTTGGGGATCCAATAAAGTCTTAATATTGTGATTCCCTCACCGTGTGTTGTCTGAGTAGTGCTCCGCCCACGGTTAAGCAGGTCGGGCGTTCAGTTGGGATGAGCCCTGGGCCATGCTGTCTTTCTAAAGGCGGCCGGGCCAGCGGACGACAGCACCCACTGACCCCCGTGTCTCCACACCCGATACCTGGATTTAATTTTTTTTTTAATGATAATGTAGACTGTGAGCCCTCACGGGATGGGTCTTATCCCCTCCTGTATCAGTCTGTGCCTTGTATTGTTCATGATTATTGTACTTGTTTTTATTGTGTATACCCCTTTTTCACATGTAAAGCGCCATGGAATAAATGGTGCTATAATAATAAATAATATATAAGTATCCCTTCTGTTCCACTGGATAGCATTAGTAAGTCCACATCATGAGGTCCATTTTATGTACTATCCTATGTTTTAGGCAAGCGTATGTGAAGTTCATTATTTGGCTTCCTTACTAACTTGTTTCCTGACCATCTCCATTTCTTATGACCTTTGACTTGTGCTCTGACTTTGAACCATCAGTTCCCAAATCTGTTTAGTTGGTCAGTCAGCAGCTGTCTAGAGGGGTAATGTAGGGTCATGACTTGTAGGTGACCCGCAGTGAAGAAATGCATCTTTTTGCCCAGATTAGACTAGAGTTCCCATTTAGAAACGTCATCTATAGGGCATAGATAATAGTAAATTGAGTGTCCAGCTCAGTTGACATGCCGATCATTCATGACACCTTACATACTAAATTAGGTTAAGTTCACATGTCCTGTAGTCATCCATTATCACGGATCCATTAAAGATCTGTTTGCAAAATAGTTGTGCAAACTGTACAAACAACTTTTTTGTCCATTGTTAAGTAACGGATGTCTACCAGATGCGTTTTTAACACGTGGAGATTATGGACAATGGATCCGTTAACAGATTTCTATTTATTGTCCAGGTGTAATGGATCCGTTAAGAAAATAATGAATCAGCTACAGATGCAAGTACAATGGATGGCTAAATAGCAATCTGTTAACGGATCCACTGTCCATAGACTCCCATGTAAAAAAATGGATTTGGCACAAATCAGTTTCACCAAGGATCTGTTCTAACGGATGACTACAGGACATGTGAATGTAGCCTAATGCGGGCGCCACACGATATGATCTATCGTGCGATCGCATGAGCAATCGTACCCGCCCCCGTCGTTTGTGCGTCACGGGTAATTAGTTGCCCGTGGCACACAAAGTCGTTAAACCGCCGTCACACGTACTTACCTGCTGAGCGACGTAGCTAGGGGTGGCGAACATCCACTGCCTAAAGGGGGTGGGACGTTCGGCGTCACAACGTCGTCACATAGCGGTCACATCCTTTCTTCTGTATAGCCGGCAGGAGCCGCGGGACTCAGGTGTGTTCATCGTTCCCAGGGTGTTAGGACAGAGCGATGTGTGCTGCCCCGGGTACGATGAACAACCGGCGCAAAGAAAAATAAACGATTTTTTTAAAAATGAGCGACGTGTCAATGATACATGATTTGCCACTCCTGTCACCTCCACGCAGCTAATGAAGGGAATAGCGCGATCAGCTGTATTCAGCGTTGGCCACGAGTAACCTCAGTGGCAGCTCAGCTGATCGCGCTATTCCCTTCATTAGCTGCGTGGAGGTGACAGGAGCGGCTGTGTCTTCTGCAGCTCCGGTCACCTTCATGCAGCAGAGCTGGATGTGACGCTGGACCATCCTGGAGTACGCCGGACATGGAGAGCTTTTTCGGGCTTATTAAAGTGGTGAACCAGGGTATATGTTTGTGGGGTTTTTTTCTAACAAAGGATTGTTTGGGTGTGTGTTTATTTACTGTAATTTACAGATTAATCATGGAAGGTATCTCGGGGAGATGCCTGACATGATTAATCAAGGACTTATTGGCAGCTATGGGCTGCCAAAAACTCCTTATTACCCCAATTTGCCAACGCACCAGGGCAAATTGGGAAAAGCCGGGTACAGTCCCAGAACTGTCGCATATAATGTATGCGGCAATTCTGGGCGGCTGCTGACTGATATTGTTAGGCTGGGGGGCTCCCCATAACGTGGGGCTCCCCATCCTGAGAATACCAGCCTTCAGCCGTATGGCTTTATCTGGCTGGTATTAAAATGGGGGGGACCGCACGACGTTTTTTTTTAATTATTTATTTATTTATTTTGCTGCACAGTATAGACACGCCCACCGGCTGCTGTGATTGGGTGCAGTGAGACAGCTGTCACTCAGCGTGGGGGGCATGTCTGACTGCAACCAATCACAGGCGTCTGTGGGTGGGGAAAGTAGGGAATACGAGATTGATTAATGAGCGGCCGGCATATTCAAAGTAATTGTTGCCGCGTATTCTCTGCACAGCTGTTCCTCGCCGCGCTGGTGATCGGGGAGCGGTATGAGCCGGGGGAAGAAAAAAACCGAGCGCCAATGTAAGTATGACTGAGAACAGCAGGAAAAAAGGTAAGTATACTGAATTTAATTTAAAAAAAACAAAAAATAAGATCGCTAGTGTAAAAACGCACACGCACGAAATGTGCTGAACACGGACATACTCCGTGTGCGGTACGTGCAGGCACGGACCCATAGACTAAAGCGGGTCCATGCCTGCGTGCTGCCGGCCAAAAAACGGACATGTCGTCCGTGTAGAAAAGCGCACACACGTACTTACCACACGGTCACACGTTCCGTGTGATTTTACGTGTGTACGCCACCTACCATTGAATAACATAGGTTTCCGTGTGTACGTGTCTCCGGTACGTGCAAATACGTATCGCACACGTACAAATTAAACGGATGTGTGTTGCGGGTCTTAGAGATTTCTTTGTGCTATAATCTGGTACTCCTTTTGACCAAAAATGCCAAATCTGAGAGCGGATTTTCCAAACATGATGTTCAACATACCTATAAAGGGTCTATTCTGATGACAGGTTGTCTCTAAGGTGATGATCACAACATTGAATAGAACAGATGGAATAAAACTGATTTATGACCATATTCACATTGAGAGCACAGTGACTGCCTATTAGTTGTTGAGCTAGATAAGTCTCTGGTTACCATAATGATAAAATAACATTAATTTATGCCCTGCTTATAGATAAACTAGCTTCCGTCTAAAGGGGGCTTTACACACTACGATATCGTTAATGTTTTATCGTCGGGGTCACGTTGTTAGTGACGCACATCCGGCGTCATTAACGGTATTGATTGCAGCGTGTAACACTTACCAGCGACCTTAAACGTCCTCCAAAGTGGTGAAAATCATTCACCATGGAGAGGTCGTCCTAAAACCAAAAATTGTTAATGGTTGTTTAAAGATGTTGTTCCTCGTTCGTGCGGCAGCACACATCGCTATGTGTGACACCGCAGGAGCGAGGAACCTCACCTTACCTGCGTCCACCGGCAATGAGGAAAGAAGGAGGTGGGCGGGATGTTATGTCCCGCTCATATCTGCCCCTCCGCATTGATTGGCCAGCCGCTTAGTGACGTCGCCGTGACGCCGAATGCACCTCCCCTTTGAGGGAGGGATTGTTCGGCAGTCACAGCGACGTCGCCGACCAGGTAAGTGCGTGTGACACTGCCATAGCGATAAAGTTCACTGTGGCAGCGATCACACGATATCGCATGCACGACGGGGCGGGTGCTTTTGCGTACGATATCGCTAGCAATTGCTAGAAATTTCGCAACGTGTAAAGCCCGCTTAAATATCAGTATTGACAACTTTTTTTTCTGGTCAGCATCAAAGATAGCACCAAAAAATGGCAAAGCTTCATTGAAAAAAAAAAACCAAAAAACAACCCCACAAAATTGGTAACCCTGTAATATTCATACAGGTCATTGGGGCTATTTTAGGCTATGTTCACACAGGGCGTTTTTGCTGCTTTTTTGGTGGGGGGTTTTTCCAGCAAAACCTGATCTCTTGGCAATAGAAAGAGCTGTGTTTTATAATCCGATTTTTTTTTCGGTGTCATATCTCTACAGTACGTTTACATAAAGATACTTTCATTAACGAAACAGCGGAAAAAAACGCAATGCTGTTTTGTTTTGTTTTTCAGGAGTGGTTTCAGGGGCCTGGTCTTCAGCATTATGGATCTGTTCTATTAAATCTAAGCATACTGATGATGCAATAATGCCTTTAGCTAAAAGGAAGCTGTCGGCAGTCTACAGTGAGGGCTTCAAATAATGGCAGTCGGAGTCGGCGCGTGCGCAGATGAGAGCTTGAGCTGAGAGCTCCATCTGCGCAGGCGCTGACTCTAGGCGCCATTATTTTAATCAAAGCAAAGACAAGAAGAGGCGATCGACAGTTCAATACATATTTTTATTTTGTATAAATATTCATAAAACATGTGGACAGGTGAAAGGAGGAAACAACGGTATACATCACCGCAAACATTTAGGTATAGGATAATAGTGTGCCAATTATCTCCAAAAATACAAGATATGAGGTCATATCCAACAAGGATGGAGGTCGTATAGTTAGGAGAAGGACCACATCAGGTCGACCCATCAATCCACTCCTGCTAGAATATTTACTAATAAAGCAAAAATCCGCTATATCTATAACAGTCCATATAGGTTTCCAAGCAGGAGGGATTGAGACAGGACCTAAAATGTGGAAAGGACTCCAAGATGTTATCCGTTTACTATAATACCAATTGCGTATTAGATGCACATCCATATATTCACGCATCACAGAAGGAATTACTTATGTAGTAATCCATAGGGAATTGCGTTCCATATAGGTTCTGCTCTAAAGGCCACAACATATAAACCCCATACGTGACACTAGAACATCAACAGATGGTTTATATGTGTATGAATAGAATTGACTATAAATTTCACACAGGATCAATACATATGGGGGAACAGCGGCACGAGCAGAGGCATAAGGATACCTCACCTAAGTGGGAATTAATTTCCTTTTTTCCCGCTGTAATTATATGATGGTGGTCGCCGGCCATTAGCGCGTATGTAGTGTTGGTGCTTTAATCTCTGCTACCCGGTGGCACTATTGGCCATATTGCCCCGTGGTGCTATATGCTTTTCTTGCGCTAACACTTGCACGTGCTGTGGTTTGTGGCTTGTTGAGCATCTCCGTTAAGGCGAGCACACGATTGGTAATTACTGTGAGGTCATGTGTATGCGGCTTGTTTACACAATGTTATGATACTATGGCCTGTGTATGTCCGCTTACTACAGCTTTATCTTTAAACACATTCATCTATATAGGTACATATTATTAACCTTTGTATCTTATCCTGCATGATACACCCATTGACTTCCATGGAAGATACTTCATGACTTCCATGTGGGATTCAATGTGTGTGTATGCACTTGCATGCTTATAATCATCATGTGTGGTATCTCCATATTGCTGCTTATGCCGCTGTTTTTCCATATGTGTTGATCCTGTATGAAATTCGTTCCACATATATACAAACCACTTTTGAATTTCATTTATACACGGGGTTTGTATGCTGTGACCTCTTCAGCAGAGCTCGCAGAGAATATAGTTTCCTATGGATCAATACATGGGTAACTCCTGTTGTGATGCGTAAGCATATGGATATGTACTAACATATGGGATTTATAGTGTATTTGTGCACTGGTATGCCTTTATTGTGAGGTATCCTTATGCCTCTGCTCGTGCCGCTGTTCCCCCATATGTATTGATCCTGTGTGAAATTTATAGTCAATTCTATTCATACACATATAAACCATCTGTTGATGTTCTAGTGTCACGTATGGGGTTTATATGTTGTGGCCTTTAGAGCAGAACCTATATGGAACGCAATTCCCTATGGATTACTACATAAGTAATTCCTTCTGTGATGCGTGAATATATGGATGTGCATCTAATACGCAATTGGTATTATAGTAAACGGATAACATCTTGGAGTCCTTTCCACATTTTAGGTCCTGTCTCAATCCCTCCTGCTTGGAAACCTATATGGACTGTTATAGATATAGCGGATTTTTGCTTTATTAGTAAATATTCTAGCAGGAGTGGATTGATGGGTCGACCTGATGTGGTCCTTCTCCTAACTATACGACCTCCATCCTTGTTGGATATGACCTCATATCTTGTATTTTTGGAGATAATTGGCACACTATTATCCTATACCTAAATGTTTGCGGTGATGTATACCGTTGTTTCCTCCTTTCACCTGTCCACATGTTTTATGAATATTTATACAAAATAAAAATATGTATTGAACTGTCGATCGCCTCTTCTTGTCTTTGCTTTGGTTGTTCCCTTAGCGATTTGGTTCATGTATCCTAGTCCTTCTGCGCTATATATATGATCTATATTGGTCTATGTACAATATTCCATTGAATTTACGATATGCAGATATTTATGCCAACTTCTACTCTTCTACTGCCATTATTTTAATCCCTGACCACCAACTGACATTTTCAGAATGATTGCCCTCTGCACAGAGTAGCTGTGCACCGAGCAGCACAGAGCAGTCGCGCCCCAAGCAGCACAAAGTAGCCGCGTGCCGAGCAGCACAACGCAGCCAAGCGCCGAGCAGCACAGAGCAGCCAAGCGCCTAGCAGCACAGAGCAGCCGCTCGCCGAACGGCACAGAGCAGAGCAGAGTGGCGCCGCCCGATGCACACAACAGCGCCGTACTGACCAGCGCTGGCAGCACCCGGTAAGCTACATTTGGATTTTAAGACGCACCCCTCATTTTCCTCCCAAACTTTTGGGAGGAAAAGTGCGTCTTATAATCCGAAAGATACCGTACATCCGCCCCTTTTAAGTCAGATTGGTGACAGGCTTGGCGATTTTTGAAAAATCTCGAATAAATTTGCGATAATAATTTGCAAACCCAAGGAAACACTGCAAGGCTTTCAGAGACTTGGGTTGCATCCACTCCTTCAATCGGCTGTAACTTAGAGGGATCCATGCGGAAGCCTTCTGCAGACAAAAAATAGTCCAGGAAATTAACCTCATTAACAAAAAAAAAAACACATTTTTCATATTTAGCGAATAGGGAATTCTCCTGGAGTCTCTGGAGTACAGTGTGCACATGTTGGACATGTGACGTAGCATCAGGAGAATAAATCAAGATGTCATCCAGATAGACCACCACATACTGACCCCAGATATCTCTGAAAATGTCATTGACAAAGTTTTGAAAGACAGCTGTCGCATTACTTAACCCAAAAGGCAATACTAGGTACTCATAGTGTACCTCTGCAGTGTTAAATGCCATTTTCTACTCATCTCCTTCTCTGATGCGGATTAGGTTATATGCACCCGTGAGATCCAGCTTTGTGAACCATCGGGCTCCTATGAGCTGGTTAAAGAGATAGGAGATCACTGGCAGAGGGTACTGATTTTTTACAGTAATAGCGTTAAGTTCACGGTAGTCAATACAAGGTCTGAGGCCACCATCTTCTTTATCCACGTAAAAGAATCCTGGACAGCCTGATAAACCCTTTCTGCAGACTGTCTGTTATATAATCTTTCATGGCCTGATGCTCTGGACCAGAAAAATTATAAATTTTACCCTTGGGGAGTCAGGAATTGGGGACCAAATCTATGGAACAATCATAATCTCTGTGTGGAGGTAATTTTTCAGTCAGAAAAAGAAAACACGTCAGCAAAATCCCTGAATTCATGAGGTATGAAGACAGGTTCAGCTCTAGTCAGGTTAATAGATAAAGACAAATGTCTCCTGACACTCAGGACTCCAGCGTACAATCTCACCCTGGTGCCAGTCTATGACTGGGTTAGGTTGCGCAGCCATGGCATGCCCAATACCACTGCTGACATCAGATTCTCAAGAACATAAAATGACACAGATTCTACATGCAAAGCTCCAACAAGCATGGAAGCCTGCTGAGTTACAAAATTAACCACACCCTGGGTGAGAGGAGTATTATCAATGGCAGAGATTCTAATAGGAGCATTCAATCTTAGCAAAGGCAAACCCAGCTCTTTTGCTACATCAGAGTTTATGAAATTGGCTGCTGAACCACAGTCAACAAAAGCCTGCAGCCACATGGCTTTTCCCTGGTGAGTCAAAGAGACAGGTAACATTAACTTTATAGGGCACACAGGGAGTACCTGGACACCTGAGTGAGTATAGTATCCTGTGGCCCACTCAGGTGCTGTTTTTGCTCTGCAAGTTATTGTACCGCCTCTGCAGCAGTCGAACCGCTCAGATCCGGGGTTGCTGTGGCTCGAAGGTCTCCGGACCCAGAGACTTGCAGCCACTTCGAAGTGTAAAAGAGGGAATATTTACAAGGGAGAGTTTGTGACTAGGGATGATCGGACTTAATTAAAAAGGTGTGCTGTCTTCCCATTGGCTGAGGCTGAATGATGGTAACGTCAGCTGGAAGACACACGTTACCTACAGTCAACCAGTGGTACTGCAGATTGCAGGGAAACCCAGCTTATTGGATGATCGGAGCCTGCGTCCACCAGAGTCACTGGCACCGACTCCTCTCCCATCACCAGCACTATCCACGGCGGGAACATGGAGTCGCCTGGTGATTGAATCAGAAGTCGCAGGAGCAGACTCCGGTGGGGACAGTAAGAAGGCAATAACTGTTATTAGAAAATGGAAGAAACACTAGTTATAACGTCCCTCTCACAGAGGAGTGAGAGATGCAGTAATAAAGCTGTATACTATCGTGTTTTTCCAAAAATAAGACCTCCCCCAAAAATAAGCCCTAGCAGGGATTTTCAGCATTTTCGGAGAAAGGCTTAAATATAAGCCCTCCCCCACAAATAAGCCCTAGTCCCGGATCAATAATGAAGTGTCCGTGCAGCTAAAAAAAGTTACAGATACTGCAGGACACTTCATTATACACAGCGGCACCCGGCAATCACACTCACCAGATGCCGAGCAGCAGGACCTGCAGTGATCGCACACCCACACACATCAGCTCTCTCACACATACACATACACACACACACACACACACATACAATCAGATCTCACACACACACACCAGATCTCACACACAAACATCGGATCGCACACACAGTCATATCGCACACATAATCAAATCGCACACACAAACATCGGATCACACGCAAACATCAAATCACACACACACAAACATCGGATCGCATACACGCTCACCTCATCCAGCAACACCGATCTCTTCTCGCCGGGAGAATCCTGAGGCAGTGCAGTGCAGCGCGACGAACAGCACCTGCGGCCGGACACGTGACTTGCTTCATTCCGTGCTGCTGGATATGATGTGATGTGTGTGTGTGTGTGTGATCTGCTGTGTGTGTCTGCAATCGGCTGTGTGTGTGTCTGCGATCGGCTGTGTTTTTCTGCGATCGGCTGTTTGTGTCTGCGTTCGGCTGCGTGTATCTGTGATCGGCTGTGTGTGCCTGCGATCGGCTGTGTGTATCTGTGATCGGCTGTGTGTGCCTGTGATCGGATGTGTGTATCTGTGATCGGCTGTGTGTGCCTGTGATCGGATGTGTGTGCCTGCGATCGGATGTGTGTATCTGTGATCGGCTGTGTATGCCTGCGATCGGATGTGTGTATCTGTGATCGGCTGTGTGTATCTGTGATCGGCTGTGTGCATCTGTGATCTGCTGTGTATATCTGCGATCTGCTGTGTGTGTGATCTGCTGTGTACACCTGTGATCTGCTGTGTGTGTGTGTGTGTGAGTGATCTGCTGTGTGTGTGATCTGCTGTGTGTGTCTGGGATCTTCTGTGTATGTCAGCATGTCAGCTAGCAGCAGGGTAGGACGGCGTGCAGCACCGTCCGGAGATCACAGGAGGACCTGGGAGCCACGCAGACGTCCTGGTCTTGTGAGTATGAGTCTCCTGTGAAGTGAAGGGGGGGTCTGCTTTTTTGGGGGGTAAACTTACCCCCAATCGTGTTTCTCCAAGAATAAGACCTCCTCCAAAAATAAGCCCTAGTGCTTTTTTGGGGGGCAAAAAAAATATAAGACAGTGTCTTATTTTTGGAAAAACACGGTAGGTGACACTGCGGATACCTAGAGGCTGAGGGAAGTCAGATTGGGGTCAGAACCGAGAGGACACGGAGAAACACAGGAAGCAGACAGGAGAGAGGTCGTAAAACAAGCCAGAGGTCGGGTAACAAGGAAAGAAACTATGAACACAAGGTGCAGGCAACAGGGTAGTCAGGAGAGAAAGCCGGGGTCAGGAGCCAGACGGGAATGGAAAAATTAGAGGGGAGTAGACAGAGGCAAATCAGGTCAGTCCAGGTTCAAGTACCAAGATCAATCACTATACCAGGAGACAGACTTTCAGCAACAGAGTCAGAAAATAATACAACTTGTAGAGTTCTGGAGGAGCATGTTCAGTAAAGAACCCTGGGCAATTACCCAGACGGTGGAACAGCTGAGCAATTAGCACCTCCCAGAAACAACCTGGACTCCAGTATAGCGACCAAGCTGCTAGATCTGTAAGTGCCGCAGAACATCTCCAGGTCTGTGAGATGCTCTGCACAGAGAACCGTGACATAGATGACTGTCAATCTTACTTAGTCTGAAGCTCTATTGAAGATCTCGCCTCATGTGGCTAGGATAATTCTAAGAAAGGTCAGGAATCAGCCCAGAACTACACGGGAGGACCTGGTCAATGACCTGAAGAGTGCTGGGACCACAGTCTCAAAAATTACAATTAGCAACACACTACGCCATCATGGATTAAAATCCTGCAGAGCACGCAAGGTCACCCTGCTCATGCCAGTATATGTCCAGGCCTGTTTGAAGTTTGCCAATAACCATCTGGATAATCCAGAGGAAGCATGGAAGAAGAAGGATGCATACAATTCCAAGAACACTGTCAGAACTGTGAAGCAAGGGGGAAAACATCATACTTTGGGGGTGAGTTTCTGCAAAAGGAACAGTACTACTGCACCATATTGAAGGGAGGATGGATGGGCCTTATATCGTGAGATTATGGCCAACAACCTCCTTCCCTCAGTAAGAGCATTGAAGCTGCGTGGGTCATGTGTGGGTCTTCCAGCATGACAATGACCCAAAACACACAGCCAGGGGATCTAAGGAGCGGCTCCGTAAGAAGCATTTCAAGGTCCTGGAGTGGTCTAGCCAGTCTCCTGACCTAAACCCAATATGGAGTGAGCTGAAACTCAATGTTGCCCAGCAACAGCCCCGAGACCTGAAAGATCCGGAAAAAATCTGTATGGAGAAGTGGGACAAAATCCCTTCTGCAGTGTTTGCAAATTTTGTCATGAACTACAGAAATCGTCTGACCTCTGTAATTGCAAACAACGTTTTCTGTACCAAATATTAAGGTCTGTCTTTCTATTGTATCAAATACTTCAAATACTTATTTCTTGCAATAAAATACAAATTATTTATTTAAAAATCATACAATGTGATTTTCTGGATTTTTTTTATTCTGTCTGTCACAGTTGAAATATACCTACAATAAAAATTACAGAGCTCCCCATTCTTTGTAGGTCGGAAAACGTGCAATATCCACAGTGTATCAAATATTTATTTTCCACACTGTATGCGTCTCTTTTTTAATTGTTTTTAATTTATTGTTTTTCTGTTAGCACTTATTTTGATGATCAATAAAATCCATGTCTCTATAAAATATTAGGGTATGGAGTGTGCACTCTTCATCACTGTGCAGATCTTTCATCTCTTTTTTCTTAGACATAAAAGATATTTACATATGTGTACATTTACCGTGTTCACTATTTTAAAAAAAAGCTGACTTGGCGCTATTATTCCCCAGGTCAGTATGAGTTTGTAGATGCCAAACATGCACACTTTTACTTTTATCTAAGTGTAGAAAAAAAATCAGAAATTTGTCATAAAAAAATTGCATTTTTGTCGCCATTTTACGAGACCCGCAGAGAACTCATTTTTCCGGATCTGGGGCTCAGTGATGGCTTATTTTTTGCATCCTGAGCTGACATTTTTAATTATACCATTTTTGGATAGATATGATGTTTTGATCGCCTGTTATTGCAGTTTGTAATTCAATGTTGTGGCGACCCAAAAAAACATAATTCTGGCGTTTTTACTTTTTATTTTTTTGCTATGCTGTGTACCAATCAGATTTTATATTTTGATAGATTGGGCATTTCTGAAAGCAAAGATAATGAATATATGTATTTTTTCATTATTATTATTATTATTATTAGTGTTTTATTTTAAATGGTGCAAAAGGAGGGTGATTTAAACTTTTAGCATTGTTTCTTTTTTTTCATATTTTCTAAAACTTTTTTTTCTACATTTTTTTTATTGATTTTACTAGTCCCCTAGGGGACATGATGGCTACACACTCTGATCGCTACTCCTGCTGAAGCATTAGGGCTCATGTGCACATTGCCGAATTTCATGCATTTACGCTGCGTATTGCATTACTGCGTCCCCTGCACAATCTATGAAGAATGTGCATTATCTATGTGCATTGCGTTTGAGAGTGCAGCGATTTGGATGCCAAATTTTTTTTCCAAATAGCTGCGTTCTGAAAAGCAACATGTCACTTATTCCGTGCGCTTTGGATGCAGCTCCTGCTCTGTCTATGGGAGAGGCTGCATCCAGAGCGCATGAAATCGGCCTTTTTTCTGCAGAAACACTGCATTCATTACGCAGTGTTTCTGCAGCGATTTGGCGCGCACATGTGCTGTCAAATCCCTCCAGAAATTTCTGCAGGGACACGACGCAACGTGCGCACACAGCCTTACTCGGATCAGGAGAATTGCTGTGTTACTGCGAGTGTTAAGGGGGCTTTACACGCTACGATATCGTTAATGTTTTGTCGTCGGGGTCAAGTTGTTAGTGACGCACATCCGGCGTCATTAACGATATCGCAGCGTGTGACACTGACCAGCGACCTTAAGCGACCTCAAAAATGGTGAAAATCGTTCACCATGGAGAGGTCGTCCCAAACTCAAAAATCGGTAAGGGTTGTTTATCCAGGTGGTTCATCGCTCATGCGGCAGCACACATCGCTATGTGTGACACCGCAGGAGCGAGGAACTTCTCCTTACCTGCCGCCGACCACAATGCGGAAGGAAGGAGGTGGGCGGGATGTTACGTCCTGCTCATCTCCGCCCCTCCGCTTTGATTGGCCGGCCGCTTAGTGACGTTGCGGTGACGTCGCTGTGATGCCGAACGTCCCTTTCCCTTGAAGGAGGGATTGTTCGGCAGTCACAGCGACGACGATGACCAGGTAAGTATGTGTGACGCTGCTGTAGCGATAATGTTCGCTACGGCAGCGATCACAAACAATCGCATGCGCGACGGGGGCGGGTACTTACACGCTCGCTATCGCTACAAATTGCTAGCGATATCGATACCGTGTAAAGCCCCCTTTAGGCTATGTGCGCACACTGTATCTTTTTTTAACCACAAGGATGCAGCGCTTTTATCTTGTGGTGACCACAAAGATGCAGCATTTTTATCTTTGTGGTGACTACAAAGAGCAGTGTTTTTGGCCTAAAAAAAAATGCAGGAGTCCTCCACCTGTTAGGCCTCTACTCAAGTGAGCCGCGGGATTAGCGCTGACGTCACTCAGGTAATAAGCGGTGACAGCTGGAGTCCTCCACATATCACCACAAACCACATGAGTGACATCATTGCTGATCTCGCAGCTCACTTTAGCCGTGGCCTGATATACAGTCTCAAGTGGAGGACTCCAGCTGTCACAACACATCACCTGACTGAAGTCACCGCTGATCTTGCGTGGCTCATTTCAGCCGCGGCATGATTTGCGGTAACAGTTGAAGGACTCCAGTCAGGTGCTGTGCGGTGATAGCAAGAATCCTCCACCTGTTACCGCAAATCCGTCCGCGACTGCAGTGAGCTTAAGATCAGCAGTCACTTCAGTCAGGTGATGTGCGGTGACAGCTGAAGTCACCGCTGATCCCGCGCGGCTCACTTCACTTGTGGGCTGACCCACACAGCGAGCAGTCATGTTCTATGGCCGCTCGCTGTGATTGTCAGATGTAGCAGTGCTGGATGCATCGTGGGACCTCGTGTGCATTACGTGGGACCTGGAGGGGTGTTTTAGGTGTTAATAAAGTGGTGAAATAGGGGGCTTTTTTGTGTTTTATTTCAAATAAAGGATTTTTTGGGTGATTGTGTTTATTTACTTTCACTTACAGATTAGTGATGTGGGGTGTCTCATAGACGCCTGCCATCACTAAGCTAGGACTTAGTGACGGCTATGGGCTGCTGCCATTAACTCTTTATTACCCCGATTGCCATCGCACCAGGGCAATGGGGATGAGCCAGGAAAAGTCCTGGGACTGTCGCATCTAATGGATGCGGCAATACTGGGCAGCTGCTGGTGATATTTTTAGGCTGGGGGGATCTCCCAATAACGTGGGTCTCCTCAGCCTGACAATACCAGCCCCGGGCTGTAAGATTTTATCTTGGCTGGTTATCAAAATTGGGGGGGAACCGCACGTCGTTTTCTTTTTTTTATTTATTCATTTAATTTCCTGTACGATATAGACCCGCCCACCGGCGTCTATGATTGGCTGTAGTCAGACAGCTGTCACGGCATGGGGGCGGGTCTGCCTGAAACCAATCACAGCCACCAGTGAGCAGGGAAGGAGTGAATATGTTATGAGCCTAATGAGCGGCCGGCTCTGGAAGATGAAGAGCTGCCGCGACAGCAGTGTGATCGGTGAGTATGAAGCACTTGCTCCTACCCCTTTAAGCCTGATTTTGGTCCCCATAGTCTTTATATGGGAAGTAGTATCTGGCCAAATACCAGCGATCAATCCCCGCCGACCCGGAATCTAGTCAGAAAAAAGCACCAAAACACATGTAAAATAAGAACTTGTGTTTCTCATTGCAGTTTTCCACACCTCATTGAATTCAATGGGTGAAAAACGCAGTGAAAAATGCCAAAAGAATTGACATGCTGCATCCTTTATGGTCACCACAAAGACGCAGCCAAAAAAAAACTGCAATGTGCGGACAGAAAAAATGAAATCTCATAGACTTTGCTGGGGAAGGAAATTCATGCAGTTTTGACACCAAAACTGCACCCAAAAAACACAAAAATGCGGCAAAAAACGTAGCGTGCGCACATAGCCTTACTGTGAGCGCTGGCACTCTGCCGATAATCACAGGAAACATGTAATAGCAGTGATAGCGGTCATTATCTGATCTCATGCTGCCATGGCAACCTATTGGCGCCCCGTGATCACATCACAGGTCTGCCAGAGCGCTATCTAAGTGGTTAATAGGCACAGGTGGATCAGACATCCGCACGTACCTGTTAGGTGCACATCTCTGCTGATCAGATCAGCAGACATGCTGGGAACAATGTGCTGGGAATAATGCTGGCTCACTATGTGAGCTTGCATTAAAGGGACAGACACGGCCAAAGACGTACAGGTACGAAGAGGTTAGTCGTGACGTGGTTAAATAAAGTATATGTGTGTCGATTTGTTTTTCTTTACTTACTCGGTTAGTAATGGGGTTGTCTGATAGATACATGTCCATTACTAACATTAGGGCCTGATGCAAGCTGACACCACACAGCTGAAATCAATCCCAACTACCATTACTCCAGTTGTTAGCGCACCAGGGCAATCGTGAAGAGCCGAGATGAAGCACCAGAATTGGTACATCTATTGGATGCGCCACTTGTGGGGTGGCTGCGGGCTGCTATTTTTATTAGCAAGGGCCTAATAACCATGATCCTTTACAGCCTAATAAAATCAGCCACTAGGTGTCTGCTTTACCATAGCTGGTTATCAAAAATAGGGGCGACCCATGTTTTTTTTCAATTGTTTATTTATTAGGGGAAAACACTGTTTAGTGATACATGAAAACTTGAAGAGAACTAAAGAGTGCAAGTGTATAATATGTAGAGGGTGGGGGTGAGACATTACTTTGCTTTGGTAAACTTCTAATCTAAGCTCTGCATCTAAGGCCCCCTTCACACGTCCGTGAAAAACTCGCACGTGTGTTACGGGCCGTTTTTCGGGTCCGTGTCCCGTTTTTGTGTCCGTTTTTATGGTCCGTGTGGCACCTGTGTGAATTGCGTATGCTAGCCGTGTTTGTGTGCAGAACGTCCGTGTGTGCGTGTGGAATTAACATGTATGTGTACGTGGAATGTCCGTGTGGAATGTCCGTGTGTGTGATGCACAATGTCGTCGGTGTCTTCTGCAGCTCCTGTCACCTCCATGCAGCAGAGCGGGATGCGACGCTGGACCATCCTGGAGTACGCCGGACATGGAGGGCTTTTTCGGGCTGATTAAATTGTTGAACCAGGGTATATGTGTGTGTTTTTTATTTCTATTAAAGGATTTTTTCGGGCGTGTGTGTTTATTTACTGTCACTTACAGATTAATCATGGAGGGTGTCTCATAGATGCCTGACATGATTAATCTAGGATTTAGTGGCAGCTATGGGCTGCCATTAACTCCTTATTACCCTGATTTGCCAACGCACCAGGGCAAATCGGGAAGAGCCGGGTACAGTTCCAGAACTGTCGCATATAATGTATGCGACAATTCTGGGCGGCTGCTGACTGATATTGTTAGGGTGGGGGGCTCCCCATAACGTGGAGCTCCCCATCCTGAGAATACAGCCTTCAGCCGTATGGCTTTATCTGGCTGGCATTAAAATTGGGGGGGACCGCACGCCGTTTTTTTTTAATTATTTATTTATTTATTTTACTGCACAGTATAGACACGCCCACCGGCTGCTGTGATTGGGTGCAGTGAGGCACCTGTCACTCAGTGTGGGGGCGTGTCTCACTGCAACCAATCATAGGCGCCGGTGGGCGGGGAAAGCAGGGAATAGGAGATTGTTTAATGAGCGGCCGGCTTTTTCAAAATAGTAAAAGCCGCCACAGCAGTGTGAATGCCGTGCAGCGCAGCGCCGGGGATCGGGGAACGGTAAGTATGAGAGAGGGGGGGAAACTGACCGACAGACTGTGAGAGGACAGACAGACAGAGAGACCGACAGAGAGACCGACCGACGGACTCAGGGAGATTGACCGACATACACAGAAATAGAAAGAATAGCCGACATCACTAGAAATAAAAACACCAAACGGACACGGACTATAGGTAGATGCATATGTGTTTACTAACGTGTGTGCACATACCCATAGACTTTCATTGTGTCCACGTGTGCGTGCTCCGTGCAGATAACGGACATGCATCCGTGCAAAACGCAAACACATACGGATCACGGACACGCACACACGGACATAATGAAATAACGCACGGGTGACCACAATCATAGATTAACATTGGTGCACGTTTGGCCGTGTCTCCGGTATATACGGAAACGGACCAAACACGCACGTGTATCACGGACGTGTGAAGGGGGCCTAAGACAGGGTCGGACTGGGACTGAAATTCAGCCCTGGAATTTGGAGGTACACAGGCTAACTTTTTGCGTGGTGAATGTGTAATATCTTTATGCACTTGTAGATGTGAGTACTGTATGGCATTATGTGAGTACTGTATGGCACTATGTGACACCGTATGGCACTATGTGACACCGTATGGCACTATGTGACACTGTATGGCACTATGTGAATACTGTATGGCACTATGTAACACTGTATGGGACTATGTGAGTACTGTATGGCACTATGTCAGTACTGTATGGCATTATGTGAGCACTGTATGGCACTATGTGAGTACTCTATGGCATTATGTAACACCGTATGGTACTATGTGACACTGTATGGCACTATGAGACACTGTATGGCACTATGTGAGTACTGTATGGCACTATGTGAGTACTGTATGGCATTAGGTGACACTATATGACATTATGTGAGTACTGTACGGCACTATGTGAGTACTGTATGGCACTATGTCACACATTTTTGCAGTGTGTAGCAGACCTTAATGTATTTTCTGCTCTTTGCTTCCCTGATTTGTGGATTGTTCTGCCACAAACCTGTGCCCTAATCACTCTACCAGCGCTGCAGTCACTACAGGGGATTGTACCTGTGCGGACAGGTCCAGGACTAATATCACTGATATCACACTAATTGATCCTCGATTAATGACTCCGCGCCAATCCCCACACACACACACAATACAATGCACCCTCATTACCCCTCCCCACACACAAACACACAATACATTGCACGCTCCATTACCCCTCCCCCACACACACACAATACAATGCACGCCAATTACCCCTACACACACACACACACACACAATACAATGCACGCTCCATTACCCCTCCCCCATACACACACAATACAATGCACCCCCATTATCCCTACAAACACACACACACACACAATACAATGCACACTCCATTAACCCTCCCCTCGACCACACAATATAATATACACCCCTCCATCCCCTACTACACACACACAAATACAATGCACCCCCATTACCCCCTCCCCACACACACAATACAATGCACACCCCATTACTCCTCCCCCCACACACAATACAATGCACCCCCCATTACCACCTCCCCCCACACACAATACAATGCACCTCCTATCATCCCCTCCCCAGACATAATACAATGCACCCCCCATCACCCACTACACACACAAATTACACTACCCCATCACTACACACTCCTGCCTCCCCCCCCCTCCCTCGGAATACAGTAACCACCCCTGCTTGTCACAAAGCTGTGTTCCTTCACAAATAACACCAAAACAACAAATGTTCCCCGTTATGTGTCCTCAACCCATCCCTACTCATCCCCATTAATTAAACCTGCCATCTTCGGCTCTTCCATGGAGCGCTTACCGCTGCCTGATGCGTCCCGTCTTGTCGCCCGCAGCACTGTGATGACGTCAGCAAGGTGCTGATCTCATCACGTTGCTGCACGTCAGGGGTGGAGCCCAGTCCCGGCGTACTATTCAAATGTATTTACGTTTGAAAGACGCAAATACATTTGAATAGGAAGAAGGAAGCAGCGGTCACTGGCACCGCCATGCTCCTCAGCAGTGTCTGCATGCCGGGCACACTATCACACAGCAGGGCCGGCACAGCACAGCGCGCTGCCTCCTGCTCCTGCTGCTGCTAGTGTGCCCAGCATGCACACACTGCTGAGGAGCGCAGCGGTGACAGCAAATACAGCGGCCCTCTACAGGCACTGGCCCACTACAGGGACCGGCCCATCTGACATTTGCCAGAATTGCCCTATGGTCAGTCCGGGTCTGCTCTAAGGGGTACTTCTCACATAGCGAGATCGTTAGCGAGATCGATGCTGAGTCACAGGTTTGTGACGTACCAGTGACCTCATGAGCGATCTCGCTGTATGTGACACTAAGCAGCAACCTGGCCCCTGCTGTAAAATCGCTGATCGTTACACACTGTTCTGGTTCATTTTTTGCTCGTTAGTCTCCCGCTGTGCAGCACACATCGGCGTGTTTGACGGCGGGAGACCAACGAGCACCGACTCTGTGTAACAGCGTATGCTGGTAACCAGGGTAAATATCGGGTAACTAAGGAAATCACTTTGCTTAGTAACCCGATGTCTACCCTAGCTACGTATACAGGGATGCACCGATAGCAGCCTGTAAGCGGTGTACGCTGGTAACCAGGGTAAATATCGGGTAACCAAGCAAAGCACTTTGCTTAGTTACCCGATATTTACCCTGGTTACCAAACGCAGCATCATTAGACGAGTCGCTGGTGGCTGGTCGCTGGTGAGATCTGCCTGATTGACAGCTCACTAGCGACCCTGTAGAGATGTACCAGCGATCCTGACCAGGTCATATCGTGGTTGGAATCGCTGGTACGTCGTTTAGTGAGACGATACCCTTAGATCAACTCTCCCTGAACTACTTCCAGCAGAGTGTGCCAAGCATTGTGTCACTGGGTCCAATATAATACCAGGTGATGCAATTTAGCCAGCCATTCACAGTAATGCTAGTAGCCAACATTATTACAGCATTACCGTGTAGAGGAGGCAATCCTCATATGCTGATCGACTGTCTAACAGATGCAACCATTTCGACAATTCCAGCATGGCTCTGAAACACCTCATTCTATCGAGTAATGAACATGCCCGAGAACCCCGGTGCGTGATCGAGTATTGAGCAGTGGCGAGCATGCTCTCTCATCACTACTAATTATTCATGAAAGGAGTGTCCAGCAGATAGTTGACTATTGAAAAGAGTTACTTAAAGGGGTTGTCCTCTATGTAACTTTAGCCTTGTGAATATTCACATTGTGCACACTGCGCACTGTCAAGATTGTCCGGAGCTGGCACCAAGAGAGGTTGGTCACATGACCACAAGTATGTGATTTGCATACTTCTGACTGGACTATATCCTGCCTTGCTCAGTACACTTAAGGCCCAGTCACACACAACAACTTACCAGCGATACCGACAATGATACTTCCTGATAAGGATCGCTGGTAAGTCGCTGGGAGGTCGCTGGTGAGATGTCACACAGTCAGACCTTACCAACAACTCAGTAACGATACAGGTCGCAGTAGCGACCTCTATAACGATATCTGCTGTCATTGGGACCCTGTCACACAGTGTCAAACATAGCGATGCATCCTGCCCAGCAGGACATTGCCTTTGAAGAAAATGGTCCAGGACATTCAGCAACGACCGGCAACCTCACAGCAGGGGCCAGGTCATTGCTGGATGTCACACACAGCGACATCGCTAGCAAGATCGCTGTTGTGTCACAAAAAACGTGACTTAGCAGCGATGTCGCTAGCGATGTCGCTTAGTGAGACGTGTCCTTTACATTGAGTGAGGCCGTGTCCATCTAGTCAGCACATGATCGCATCTATGCAAATCATATACTTGTGGTCACTTAGCTCCCAATACCAAACACCTGAAAATCTTCATAGCGTACAGAGCACACAATGTGAGTATTCACAAGTCTGCAGGTACATAGGGTGTCTGCAAACTTGTAGCTGAAGGCAGAACAATACCTTTACAGAAAACCCCTTCCAATGGCATCACATGGAAGACAAAAGTCACAAGAATTGAGAAAGGAAATAACTTCTTTACACAAGAAAGGTGATGGTTCCAAGATGATCAGGAAAGCTTGACTTTTCACTCAGCAAAAGTGGTGCAAAAACTTACGAAAGTTGGAACTGTAACCATCTCCCAGAGATGTCTAGGCCAACCACGAAATTTAACACCTAGACAGGAATGTCATCTGATAGGAATGTCATCTGGGTAGGAGAAAATCAACATGAAAAATGGCATGCATGAGTATGATCCTCAGAGGCAATCTTTGCTAAAGCCCATGCACAAAAAATCCCGGCTACAATTTGCCATGGCCCAGCTGAGAGATACAACTATAGGGATTCTCTATTCTGGAGTGATGAGACCAAGATAAATGTTTTTTGAACAGATACAATTGCCACACTACATTTTGAAGATAAGGAGTACATAGAAAAATGCATGCTGCCTTCAGTGAAACATGGTGGTTGCAGTGTCGTTATGTGGGGTTGTATGCGCTGCTGGTGTCAGGGAGCTACATTTCTATTAATGGTATCAATAAATCAATAATGCACAGATGTACTGCTCTGTTTGTAAAGAGTAGATGCTCCCATCACTATATGGTCTTCATGGAAGAGACATCAGAAGAAAACCTCTCCTGCGTCCTCACCATAAAATTCACCATCAGAAATATGCAAAAGAACATCTAAACAAGCCTGATTCATTTTGAAAACAAGTCCTGTGGACCAATGGGGTTAAAATAGAACTTTTTGGACACAATGATCAAAGATATGTGTGGAGAAAAAAGGGCACAGAATTTCAGGAAAGGAACATCTTTTCAACTGTTAAGCCTGCTTTACACGCTACAAGATATCTTACGATTAGTGATGAGCGAGTACTAAAAAGCTCGGGTGCTCGAAGCTCGGGCCGAGCCTCCCAAGATACTCGTGTACTCGGGCCGAGCAACGAGCCCAATGTTATCCTATGGGAGACCCGAGTATTTTTGTGAAATGACCCCCCGGCAGCATGGAGAAACCCTAAAAATGGCACAAAAGTCTCAGAAGAGTGCTCAAATGACATGGCAACAGCATGGGGAAGACCCCTTGAAGCATTTATCACTGAAAAGTCACAGCTGTGAACAATTTTGTCCGCGTTTTACGCCATTTTTACGGACTCACCAGAAAACCTTCCAAAATGACCCCAAAATGATTTTTCATGGCGGAAATGTTAAGGGCACATACCCAATAGTGAGATAGAGCTGGTGTATGTTACTTTTTGAGATTAATACATGAAAGATTTTACGTGAAAACATTGTGTGGCACTCCGATGTCCCTGAGAAGAGACGTACATGAAGGCCTCTTGAGTCTAATGTGCCCATTTTGAGGAAGTGAGTCTTTGTAGTATTTTCCTTTGCCAGGGCAGTCCAAAATTGTGAGGTTCACCAATGCCCCTGCATACAGACGTGCATGTAGGCCTCAAAACATTAAGTGTCCATTGTCAGGAAGTGGGTGTATTATAGTATAGCCCTTAGGCAGGGCAGCCAAAAATTGGGAGGCTCCACATTGTCCCTGGATAGAGACGTGCATGATGGCCTGTAAACCTGAAGTGCCCATTGTAAGGAAGTGGGTCTATTGTAGTATAGCCCTTAGGCAGGGCAGCCAAAAATTGGGAGGCTCCACATTGTCCCTGGATAGAGACGTGCATGATGGCCTGTAAACCTGAAGTGCCCATTGTAAGGAAGTGGGTGTATTATAGTATAGCCCTTAGGCAGGGCAGCCAAAAATTGGGAGGCTCCACATTGTCCCTGGATAGAGACGTGCATGAGGGCCTGTAAACCTGAAGTGCCCATTGTAAGGAAGTGGGTCTATTGTAGTATAGCCCTTAGGCAGGGCAGCCAAAAATTGGGAGGCTCCACATTGTCCCTGAATAGAGACGTGCATGAGGGCCTGTAAACCTGAAGTGCCCATTGTAAGGAAGTGGGTCTATTGTAGTATAGCCCTTAGGCAGGGCAGCCAAAAATTGGGAGGCTCCACATTGTCCCTGAATAGAGACGTGCATGAGGGCCTGTAAACCTGAAGTGCCCATTGTAAGGAAGTGGGTCTATTGTAGTATAGCCCTTAGGCAGGGCAGCCAAAAATTGGGAGGCTCCACGTTGTCCCTGGATAGAGACGTGCATGAGGGCCTGTAAACCTGAAGTGCCCATTGTAAGGAAGTGGGTCTATTGTAGTATAGCCCTTAGGCAGGGCAGCCAAAAATTGGGAGGCTCCACGTTGTCCCTGGATAGAGACGTGCATGAGGGCCTGTAAACCTGAAGTGCCCATTGTAAGGAAGTGGGTCTATTGTAGTATAGCCCTTAGGCAGGGCAGCCAAAAATTGGGAGGCTCCACGTTGTCCCTGGATAGAGACGTGCATGAGGGCCTGTAAACCTGAAGTGCCCATTGTAAGGAAGTGGGTGTATTATAGTATAGCCCTTAGGCAGGGCAGCCAAAAATTGGGAGGCTCCACATTGTCCCTGAATAGAGACGTGCATGATGGCCTGTAAACCTGAAGTGCCCATTGTAAGGAAGTGGGTCTATTGTAGTATAGCCCTTAGGCAGGGCAGCCAAAAATTGGGAGGCTCCACGTTGTCCCTGGATAGAGACGTGCATGAGGGCCTGTAAACCTGAAGTGCCCATTGTAAGGAAGTGGGTCTATTGTAGTATAGCCCTTAGGCAGGGCAGCCAAAAATTGGGAGGCTCCACGTTGTCCCTGGATAGAGACGTGCATGAGGGCCTGTAAACCTGAAGTGCCCATTGTAAGGAAGTGGGTCTATTGTAGTATAGCCCTTAGGCAGGGCAGCCAAAAATTGGGAGGCTCCACGTTGTCCCTGGATAGAGACGTGCATGAGGGCCTGTAAACCTGAAGTGCCCATTGTAAGGAAGTGGGTGTATTGTAGTATAGCCCTTAGGCAGGGCAGCCAAAAATTGGGAGGCTCCACGTTGTTCCTGGATAGAGACGTGCATGAGGGCCTGTAAACCTGAAGTGCCCATTGTAAGGAAGTGGGTCTATTGTAGTATAGCCCTTAGGCAGGGCAGCCAAAAATTGGGAGGCTCCACGTTGTCCCTGGATAGAGACGTGCATGAGGGCCTGTAAACCTGAAGTGCCCATTGTAAGGAAGTGGGTGTATTATAGTATAGCCCTTAGGCAGGGCAGCCAAAAATTGGGAGGCTCCACGTTGTCCCTGGATAGAGACGTGCATGAGGGCCTGTAAACCTGAAGTGCCCATTGTAAGGAAGTGGGTCTATTGTAGTATAGCCCTTAGGCAGGACAGCCAAAAATTGGGAGGCTCCACGTTGTCCCTGGATAGAGACGTGCATGAGGGCCTGTAAACCTGAAGTGCCCATTGTAAGGAAGTGGGTGTATTATAGTATAGCCCTTAGGCAGGGCAGCCAAAAATTGGGAGGCTCCACGTTGTCCCTGGATAGAGACCTGTTAGGTTCTTAGTGCCTCCGTGCTTGCATTTAAAAACCGCACGTGTGTGCCTGTTGGTGGCAGCTTTCCGCTGCATTTGTGTGAGTTTTGCAAAAATTTGGATATAACGCACAAGTCTAGTGAATACACATCAGCACAGCATTGCAAAATGCGCAAGGGCGTTGTCAACGAACAAGGAAGTGGACGTGATGGTGGTGCAGGCAGAGACCGAGGTTGTGTGCAAGCTCTAATTTCGCCACAACAAAGGGCCACATCTAGTCGCTCGCACGTCCTGTCCCAAATTCTTGGGGACCGCAGCAGTACACCGCTCTTGAACCAAGACCAGTGTCAACAGGTTGTTAGTTGGATAGCGGATAATGCTTCCAGTCAGATTGGCACCACCACAAACACTCTGTCTTCCACATGGTCAAGTGTCAGTAGCCGTGATACTGCACCGCACATTTCAGAACCTGATCCTCCTTCCTACCACCAGGCCGAGTACACGTCCACGGACATTACTGATCCCACACTTGGACACTCGGAAGAGCTGTTCGTTCACGTTTCCATTCACAAATTCTGGCCTCTCGCCAGCTCCTGTTGAAGTGGGCCATGACGAGATTGTATGTACAGATGCCCAAATATTTGAGCAGCCACGTTCTCACGAAGTTGGCAACGTGTCTCAACAAGGGGTGGACGATGATGAGACACAATTGTCAGGAAGTCAGGAGGAGGAGCAGGGTGCGGAAGAGGAAGACGACGTGGTGGATGATCCAGTAACTGACCCAACCTGGCAGGAGGATATGCAGAGCGAGGACAGCAGTGCACAGGGGGAGGGAGGCGTAGCATCACAACAGGCAGTAAGAAGCAGAGTGGTGGCCCCAGGCAGACGTCAGGCAACTGTTCCCCGGAACAACACGACACAAGGTGCCTGTACAAATGTTAGGTCTTCCCGAGTCTGGCTGTAATACTATTGTATGTATTGAGGATTTCGATTGCGTTAGGGCAATGACAACCAGAGACGAGTTCTTGGTGCAAGACGTTTATAATATGCAACCAGCAAATATGTACATAAACGGAACAAAAACACAGTAGAACATAAATACAGGAAATACCTTCCAGGGACGGAGCGAAAGGGAATTCCCGGGACCGCGCACCGGACTCCCCCAGGGAGACCACCAAGAGCGAACCCCTATACAGGGACTGTCTGGCAATCACCCCAGAAGCCCTAAATGCGCAGCAGCCGGGACACAAAAGGGCAATAGGTAAGTCCAAAAATGTCCGTACGTGATGTGAGTCCAGAGTGGTATTAAACGGAAGGAACCGGGCAGAAGTGCCGACCAAAGACGGCAAACGGAGTCCGGGCACAGCTAGATGATACCAGATGAAGTCCAGAGTCGGTGTCGGTTGTTTTCCAAGAGGATCCGAATAACAATCAGGAACCAAAAGCAGCAGGGCAGGAGCACACAGGAAGCAGTATACTCAGGCACTGGACTAAGCTTTAGGGGCGGCTTTTAAACAGATGGACAGGAAGTAGGGCAACAGAACAGAAAACTCCATGTTAACAAAGGGCAAGCTCTTTCAAAAGAAAACTGGAAAACCCGGAACTCTGACACTGGCAGTTTTTTAAGTTGGCTCCAGATGATTCTAAAAAGGCCATTTGCAACACCTGCCATGCCAGCATCAGCAGGGGTACCAAAACTAGCAGCCTGACCACCACCAGCATGATCAGGCACATGTCAGCCAAGCACCCGACTTTGTGGGAAGTACAACAGAGTCGAGGAGCAGTGCTTGCTGATGTCACTGCTACGTCTTCGCTGGTTGTGCATGCGAGCCAATCCCCTGTCCATGCTGCCTGCGAACAAGCCTCCTCCACTCCTGCACCTGCAGTTGCCTACGCAGAAAGAACACCATCATCAAGCACGTCCTTGTCCCAGCGCAACGTTCAGTTATCCATTCAGCAAACCTTTGAACGCAGGCGCAAATACACTGACAACACCCCACATGCCACAGTTCTAAATGCTAACATTTCGCGACTGCTTGCGCTGGAAATGTTGCCTTTTAGGCTGGTTGATACAGAAGCATTCCGCGACCTGATGGTGGCAGCTGTCCCACGTTACTCGGTCCACAGCCGCCACTATTTCTCCCGGTGTGCCGTCCCCGCATTGCATAACTAACCACGTGTCACAAAACATCACACGTGCCCTGAACAACGCTGTTTCAGCCAAAGTCCACCTAACCACAGACACGTGGACAAGTGCATGTGGGCAAGGCCGCTACATCTCGTTGACGTCACACTGGGTTAATATTGTGCAAGCTGGGACCCAGTCTGAGCGAGGGACGGAACACGTCCTTCACACACCAAGTTTTGCAGGCCCTACCTCAGTCAGGGTTTCACACACACTCTACAGCTCCGGAATGTAATGCTCCTCAGCCTCCTCCTCCTCCTGCGCATCCTGATCCACTTTACCCTCCACAGCAGTCCCAAGCTGGAAGTGTCGCGGGCGGAGGAGGGGACGGTGCGCTCTCCCATTGCTCGGGTCCGGCTGACGCAGCTCTACGGCTGCTGCTGCTCGTTGGCTCGAGCGATGGCCGGATCCCGGGGACTCGAGCGGCGCTACTCGCCCGTGAGTGAAAAGGGGTGGTTTGGGTTTTGGGGATATTGTCCGTGACGCCACCCACGGTTGTGGTGATTGTGTGGACACCACCGCTGCTCTGGACGGGGATCCTGGGAGCCTGTGACAGGGAGCAGCTTTGTTGTTATTTCTCCCCTCCGTGGGTAGGGGGGTTGGTTGTCCCAGGGCCTGGTGATGGGGTAGAGATGGATGACAGGCGGGTTGCGGGGCCTGATGAAGTGCAGGGTCGCAGGGGCAGCGCTGTGCCGCACGGCACGGAGGTACTCACTCAGCCCAATGATGATGACACAGTTCACGGTAAAACAAGTGGCTGGATGGACGGGTCACTCGGACGGCTGCGGTTGTTCCTCCCTGCAGGTTAGTGATGACTGTCTCTCCCTGCACCTAAGTTAAGTGTTGGTAGTGATGGTTTCCCAACGGTAACCCGCTCCCCGACCTGGATATGGGCCGGAGGAGCCCCTTTTGCCCACAGGCGATGGCACTGGGAGACGGTTGCCCTTGGCGGTGGCTGTGTCTCCCCTTCACGGTTGTACGGTTGCCTTCTATCTGGACTTGGCTGTTTGGAAACCCTGAGGTTCCTTTCACTAACGGATTTGGCAAATTCACGGCGACACCAAGCCTTGCCGGGATCCGAAAGTCCTCTGCCAATGGTGCTGGCTTCTCTTTGTATACCGGTCCGGTACGGCCGGGTCACCACCCGTCCACGGTCCTTACGGCAGACTCCAATCGGCCTCCACTGCAGACGGTCACCACATCCTGCCAACCTTGCTGTCCTGTCCGGGCCACACACCCGGACCAACTTCAGGCTCTTTGCTGTCACTTTTCTCCTCTCTACTACTTTCCTCCTTCCACTTCCTTAGCTTAACTCTCACTGCCTGTGTTTTCCCTCCTCCTCGGTGGGTGGAGACCAACCGCCTGGCTCCACACCCTGGTGTGGACAACAGCCCCTGGGGAAGGCAACAAGGATTTTGTGTTTTGACTATGATATGCCTGCAGGGAGTGTGGGGTGTTTAAGTGTTGTGCTCTGTGGCCCCTGGCTTGTCCAGGGCGACACAGAAGCACTGCAGCACTGCCTCGGCGAAGCGGCAACAGGCAGTGCTGAAGCTAATCTGCATAGGTGACAAACCCCACAATGCAGAAGAGGTGTGGACAGCTCTGAAACAGCAGGCAGATCACTGGCTCACAACTCTGAACCTAAAGCCAGGAAAGGTCGTATGTGACAATGGCCGGAACCTGGTGGCGGCTTTGAGGCGAGGCCAGCTGACACATGTTCCATGCGTGGCCCATGTGCTCAACCTCGTGGTTCAGCGGTTTCTAAAGTCATACTCAGAGCTGTCTGATCTGCTGGTAAAAGTTCGCCGCCTGTCTGCACATTTTCGAAAGTCACCTACTGCTTCAGCCGGCCTTGCCGGCTTAAGACGCCGTTTGCATCTTCCGGCACACAGACTGGTGTGTGATGTCCCCACGCGTTGGAATTCAACTCTGCACAAGTTGGTCAGGATATGTGAGCAGAAGAGGGCAGTTGTTGAGTACCTGCATCACCTAATCCGTCGGGAAATGGGTCAAACTCCACACATAACACCTGAGGAGTGGAGATGGATGTCCGACCTATGCACCATCCGCCAAAACTTTGAGGACTCCACCAAGATGGTGAGCGGCGATGACGACATTATTAGCATCACCATACCGCTTCTCTGCCTTCTAAAATGGTCTCTGCTCAAAAAACAACCATGATGCATTGCAGGCGGAGCGCGATGAGTTTGAGCAAGAAACAGTAGTGGGTGTGGGTGATGATAACACACAGCCCAGCCTCGTCTCATCACAACGTGCAGTGGAGGACTATGACGAGGAGGAGGATGAAGACATGGAGCAACTCTCTGGCCAAATTGAGGATATGACATGCAGTCATATCCTCGGTTCAGCGTGGCTGGCCAGAGGACAGGGTAGATGATGAGGAGGAGGAGGAGGAGGACAGCATGTTCAGTCATCGTGTTGGTCAGGATACTGAAGTGATGGCTGTTAAGAGTCTGGCACACATGGCTGACTTTATGGTAAGCTGCCTGTCTCGTGACCCTCGCTTTAAGAACATCTTGGCCGACAATCATTACTGGTTGGTAACACTGTTAGACCCACGCTAAAAGGAGAACTTTATGTCTCTTATTCCCGAGGCGGAGAGGTCAGGCAAAATGCAGCAGTTCCAGAAGGCCATAGTCACGGAAGTAGGCAAAGCATTCCCCTCACAAAACGCTAGCGGCATAGGTCATGAATCAGTGGACAACCGAGGCGTACAGCCGAGAGAGGCACAAGTCCAATCCGCCAGAGGTAGGGGAACAGTCTTTAAGATGTGGGACAGTTTTCTCAGCCCCTCACGTACCACAGCCCCTGAGGTGCGGGGTAGTGCCACAAGAAATCCTAAGTTTGCCCAGATGCTGAAGGAGTACCTTGCAGATCGAACAACTGTACTCCGACATTCCTCTGTGCCTTACAATTATTGGGTATCCAAGCTGGACACGTGGCATGAATTGGCTCTCTACGCCTTGGAAGGCCTGGCCTGCCCTGCTGCTAGCGTTTTGTCAGAGCGTGTTTTTAGTTCCGCAGGTGGAATCATTACAGATAAACGCACCCGTCTGTCAACTGAAAATGCTGACAGGCTGACTCTGATCAAGATGAACAAGGGTTGGATTGGGCCAGACTTCACCACACCACCAGCAAATGAGAGCGGAATTTAAAGTTTGCCATGTACCTCCACTCACCCATGGGTACACACTTCTGGACTTTGGATAATCGCTGGACTGCTCCTCCTTCTCCTCATGCGCCACCATGATGATGACCGTTACAAATTGCAATACTTGGGCCTTTGTTTCAGGTATACCCCCAGTGGTAAATTTTTTCGCCCATTCTTTGCAGAATGGCATTACAACGACAGGAGACCCGCTCCTTTGCAATGGGAACAATGTTTTGAGGCCCTCATGCACGTCTCTACCCAGGGACAACGTGGAGCCTCCCAATTTTTGGCTGCCCTGCCTAAGGGCTATACTACAATAGACCCACTTCCTTCCAATGGGCACTTCAGGTTTACAGGCCCTCATGCACGTCTCTATCCAGGGACAACGTGGAGCCTCCCAATTTTTGGCTGCCCTGCCTAAGGGCTATACTACAATAGACCCACTTCCTTCCAATGGGCACTTCAGGTTTACAGGCCCTCATGCACGTCTCTATCCAGGGACAACGTGGAGCCTCCCAATTTTTGGCTGCCCTGCCTAAGGGCTATACTACAATAGACCCACTTCCTTACAATGGGCACTTCAGGTTTACAGGCCCTCATGCACGTCTCTATCCAGGGACAACGTGGAGCCTCCCAATTTTTGGCTGCCCTGCCTAAGGGCTATACTACAATAGACCCACTTCCTTACAATGGGCACTTCATGTTTACAGGCCATCATGCACGTCTCTATCCAGGGACAATATGGAGCCTGACGCTGCCACCGACTGCCACACACATGCTGTTTTTAAATGCAAGCACGGACGCAATAAGAACCTAACTGGTTTTTAGGAGCGACAATTACTGAGAAGTCTGACACTATCAGACACTGCTGACTGACGTGTATTATACACTAGACTTGTGCGTTATATAATAGTTTGTGCAAAACGCGCACCTGTACCCTGCCACCGACTGCCACACACGTGCTGTTTTTAAATGCAAGCACGGACGCAATAAGAACCTAACTGGTTTTTAGGAGCGACAATTACTGAGAAGTCTGACACTATCAGACACTGCTGACTGACGTGTATTATACACTAGACTTGTGCGTTATATAATAGTTTGTGCAAAACGCGCACCTGTACGCTGCCACCGACTGCCACACACGTGCTGTTTTTAAATGCAAGCACGGACGCAATAAGAACGTAACTGGTTTTTAGGAGCGACAATTACTGAGAAGTCTGACACTATCAGACACTGCTGACTGACGTGTATTATACACTAGACTTGTGCGTTATATAATAGTTTGTGCAAAACGCGCACCTGTACGCTGCCACCGACTGCCACACACGTGCTGTTTTTAAATGCAAGCACGGACGCAATAAGAACCTAACTGGTTTTTAGGAGCGACAATTACTGAGAAGTCTGACACTATCAGACACTGCTGACTGACGTGTATTATACACTAGACTTGTGCGTTATATAATAGTTTGTGCAAAACGCGCACCTGTACCCTGCCACCGACTGCCACACACGTGCTGTTTTTAAATGCAAGCACGGACGCAATAAGAACCTAACTGGTTTTTAGGAGCGACAATTACTGAGAAGTCTGACACTATCAGACACTGCTGACTGACGTGTATTATACACTAGACTTGTGCGTTATATAATAGTTTGTGCAAAACGCGCACCTGTACGCTGCCACTGACTGCCACACACGTGCTGTTTTTAAATGCAAGCACGGACGCAATAAGAACCTAACTGGTTTTTAGGAGCGACAATTACTGAGAAGTCTGACACTATCAGACACTGCTGACTGACGTGTATTATACACTAGACTTGTGCGTTATATAATAGTTTGTGCAAAACGCGCACCTGTACGCTGCCACCGACTGCCACACACGTACTGTTTTTAAATGCAAGCACAGACGCAATAAGAACCTAACTGGTTTTTAGGAGCGACAATTACTGAGAAGTCTGACATGACCATTGAGGAAGGATTCTCCAGTCGTGCTGTATGTGTGTTACCCACCAATACCATCTGTAAATAATACACGAACTGCATGTGACTTGGTTTAAAATTGGCCACAGCAGCCTTTATTACCTATTATTTACATACTAACACAAGGGGGCGCCGTCCAACGGGCGACCCCAACAAATAACAATAGGTAACACAGTAACCAATACAGTAAATATACAACCCTGAGTAGGCCCAGTCCAGGAACCACTTCTCACCCCAGTATCCCTGGCCGCAACACACCGACCCAGAGATGAGGTATTAATCACCTACGGATTAACCCCCCAACTTTGCAGAACCCCGTGCCTGCAACATCCCGGAACCTGGAGCCACCATACCAAGATGGTGTCTCTCTGTCCAGTTACCATTGCCTTCAACCGCCTCTGGACCAGACCTACCCCCCGCTGCTGTGACAAAGAAACAACCCAGACAAAATTCCCCTCGGTATTAAACACAAGGGAGGGTGGGCGGGGATCGTTCCATATCCGGAAGTCAAGAGAGAGGGGGTAAGTCAAAGTCCTTTACTTACACCCCTCAACTGTCCCACCTCTTCCTCCAGGGAACTCCTCCTACCCACCAATCCCTTTACTCTGCCTTATAAACAAACCATTCCTGTTTCCATTAACCCCATCACTCCTTCCCTTCCCTCTAGTCATGTCGCCCCTCCACCCTATGGGTTCCATGGCTTTCTTGACCATTGAGGAAGGATTCTCCAGTCGTGCTGTATGTGTGTTACCCACCAATACCATCTGTAAATAATACACGAACTGCATGTGACTTGGTTTAAAATTGGCCACAGCAGCCTTTATTACCTATTATTTACATACTAACACAAGGGGGCACCGTCCAACGGGCGACCCCAACAAATAACAATAGGTAACACAGTAACCAATACAGTAAATATACAACCCTGAGTAGGCCCAGTCCAGGAACCACTTCTCACCCCAGTATCCCTGGCCGCAACACACCGACCCAGAGATGAGGTATTAATCACCTACGGATTAACCCCCCAACTTTGCAGAACCCCGTGCCTGCAACATCCCGGAACCTGGAGCCACCATACGTTGGCTCGAGCGATGGCCGGATCCCGGGGACTCGAGCGGCGCTACTCGCCCGTGAGTGAAAAGGGGTGGTTTGGGTTTTGGGGATATTGTCCGTGACGCCACCCACGGTTGTGGTGATTGTGTGGACACCACCGCTGCTCTGGACGGGGATCCTGGGAGCCTGTGACAGGGAGCAGCTTTGTTGTTATTTCTCCCCTCCGTGGGTAGGGGGGTTGGTTGTCCCAGGGCCTGGTGATGGGGTAGAGATGGATGACAGGCGGGTTGCGGGGCCTGATGAAGTGCAGGGTCGCAGGGGCAGCGCTGTGCCGCACGGCACGGAGGTACTCACTCAGCCCAATGATGATGACACAGTTCACGGTAAAACAAGTGGCTGGATGGACGGGTCACTCGGACGGCTGCGGTTGTTCCTCCCTGCAGGTTAGTGATGACTGTCTCTCCCTGCACCTAAGTTAAGTGTTGGTAGTGATGGTTTCCCAACGGTAACCCGCTCCCCGACCTGGATATGGGCCGGAGGAGCCCCTTTTGCCCACAGGCGATGGCACTGGGAGACGGTTGCCCTTGGCGGTGGCTGTGTCTCCCCTTCACGGTTGTACGGTTGCCTTCTATCTGGACTTGGCTGTTTGGAAACCCTGAGGTTCCCTTCACTAACGGATTTGGCAAATTCACGGCGACACCAAGCCTTGCCGGGATCCGAAAGTCCTCTGCCAATGGTGCTGGCTTCTCTTTGTATACCGGTCCGGTACGGCCGGGTCACCACCCGTCCACGGTCCTTACGGCAGACTCCAATCGGCCTCCACTGCAGACGGTCACCACATCCTGCCAACCTTGCTGTCCTGTCCGGGCCACACACCCGGACCAACTTCAGGCTCTTTGCTGTCACTTTTCTCCTCTCTACTACTTTCCTCCTTCCACTTCCTTAGCTTAACTCTCACTGCCTGTGTTTTCCCTCCTCCTCGGTGGGTGGAGACCAACCGCCTGGCTCCACACCCTGGTGTGGACAACAGCCCCTGGGGAAGGCAACAAGGATTTTGTGTTTTGACTATGATATGCCTGCAGGGAGTGTGGGGTGTTTAAGTGTTGTGCTCTGTGGCCCCTGGCTTGTCCAGGGCGACACAGAAGCACTGCAGCACTGCCTCGGCGAAGCGGCAACAGGCAGTGCTGAAGCTAATCTGCATAGGTGACAAACCCCACAATGCAGAAGAGGTGTGGACAGCTCTGAAACAGCAGGCAGATCACTGGCTCACAACTCTGAACCTAAAGCCAGGAAAGGTCGTGTGTGACAATGGCCGGAACCTGGTGGCGGCTTTGAGGCGAGGCCAGCTGACACATGTTCCATGCGTGGCCCATGTGCTCAACCTCGTGGTTCAGCGGTTTCTAAAGTCATACTCAGAGCTGTCTGATCTGCTGGTAAAAGTTCGCCGCCTGTCTGCACATTTTCGAAAGTCACCTACTGCTTCAGCCGGCCTTGCCGGCTTAAGACGCCGTTTGCATCTTCCGGCACACAGACTGGTGTGTGATGTCCCCACGCGTTGGAATTCAACTCTGCACAAGTTGGTCAGGATATGTGAGCAGAAGAGGGCAGTTGTTGAGTACCTGCATCACCTAATCCGTCGGGAAATGGGTCAAACTCCACACATAACACCTGAGGAGTGGAGATGGATGTCCGACCTATGCACCATCCGCCAAAACTTTGAGGACTCCACCAAGATGGTGAGCGGCGATGACGACATTATTAGCGTCACCATACCGCTTCTCTGCCTTCTAAAATGGTCTCTGCTCAAAAAACAACCATGATGCATTGCAGGCGGAGCGCGATGAGTTTGAGCAAGAAACAGTAGTGGGTGTGGGTGATGATAACACACAGCCCAGCCTCGTCTCATCACAACGTGCAGTGGAGGACTATGACGAGGAGGAGGATGAAGACATGGAGCAACTCTCTGGCCAAATTGAGGATATGACATGCAGTCATATCCTCGGTTCAGCGTGGCTGGCCAGAGGACAGGGTAGATGATGAGGAGGAGGAGGAGGAGGACAGCATGTTCAGTCATCGTGTTGGTCAGGATACTGAAGTGATGGCTGTTAAGAGTCTGGCACACATGGCTGACTTTATGGTAAGCTGCCTGTCTCGTGACCCTCGCGTTAAGAACATCTTGGCCGACAATCATTACTGGTTGGTAACACTGTTAGACCCACGCTAAAAGGAGAACTTTATGTCTCTTATTCCCGAGGCGGAGAGGTCAGGCAAAATGCAGCAGTTCCAGAAGGCCATAGTCACGGAAGTAGGCAAAGCATTCCCCTCACAAAACGCTAGCGGCATAGGTCATGAATCAGTGGACAACCGAGGCGTACAGCCGAGAGAGGCACAAGTCCAATCCGCCAGAGGTAGGGGAACAGTCTTTAAGATGTGGGACAGTTTTCTCAGCCCCTCACGTACCACAGCCCCTGAGGTGCGGGGTAGTGCCACAAGAAATCCTAAGTTTGCCCAGATGCTGAAGGAGTACCTTGCAGATCGAACAACTGTACTCCGACATTCCTCTGTGCCTTACAATTATTGGGTATCCAAGCTGGACACGTGGCATGAATTGGCTCTCTACGCCTTGGAAGGCCTGGCCTGCCCTGCTGCTAGCGTTTTGTCAGAGCGTGTTTTTAGTTCCGCAGGTGGAATCATTACAGATAAACGCACCCGTCTGTCAACTGAAAATGCTGACAGGCTGACTCTGATCAAGATGAACAAGGGTTGGATTGGGCCAGACTTCACCACACCACCAGCAAATGAGAGCGGAATTTAAAGTTTGCCATGTACCTCCACTCACCCATGGGTACACACTTCTGGACTTTGGATAATCGCTGGACTGCTCCTCCTTCTCCTCATGCGCCACCATGATGATGACCGTTACAAATTGCAATACTTGGGCCTTTGTTTCAGGTATACCCCCAGTGGTAAATTTTTTCGCCCATTCTTTGCAGAATGGACATTACAACGACAGGAGACCCGCTCCTTTGCAATGGGAACAATGTTTTGAGGCCCTCATGCACGTCTCTACCCAGGGACAACATGGAGCCTCCCAATTTTTGGCTGCCCTGCCTAAGGGCTATACTACAATAGACCCACTTCCTTCCAATGGGCACTTCAGGTTTACAGGCCCTCATGCACGTCTCTATCCAGGGACAACGTGGAGCCTCCCAATTTTTGGCTGCCCTGCCTAAGGGCTATACTGCAATAGACCCACTTCCTTCCAATGGGCACTTCAGGTTTACAGGCCCTCATGCACGTCTCTATCCAGGGACAACGTGGAGCCTCCCAATTTTTGGCTGCCCTGCCTAAGGGCTATACTACAATAGACCCACTTCCTTACAATGGGCACTTCAGTTTACAGGCCCTCATGCACGTCTCTATCCAGGGACAACGTGGAGCCTCCCAATTTTTGGCTGCCCTGCCTAAGGGCTATACTACAATAGACCCACTTCCTTACAATGGGCACTTCATGTTTACAGGCCATCATGCACGTCTCTATCCAGGGACAATATGGAGCCTGACGCTGCCACCGACTGCCACACACATGCTGTTTTTAAATGCAAGCACGGACGCAATAAGAACCTAACTGGTTTTTAGGAGCGACAATTACTGAGAAGTCTGACACTATCAGACACTGCTGACTGACGTGTATTATACACTAGACTTGTGCGTTATATAATAGTTTGTGCAAAACGCGCACCTGTACCCTGCCACCGACTGCCACACACGTGCTGTTTTTAAATGCAAGCACGGACGCAATAAGAACCTAACTGGTTTTTAGGAGCGACAATTACTGAGAAGTCTGACACTATCAGACACTGCTGACTGACGTGTATTATACACTAGACTTGTGCGTTATATAATAGTTTGTGCAAAACGCGCACCTGTACGCTGCCACCGACTGCCACACACGTGCTGTTTTTAAATGCAAGCACGGACGCAATAAGAACGTAACTGGTTTTTAGGAGCGACAATTACTGAGAAGTCTGACACTATCAGACACTGCTGACTGACGTGTATTATACACTAGACTTGTGCGTTATATAATAGTTTGTGCAAAACGCGCACCTGTACGCTGCCACCGACTGCCACACACGTGCTGTTTTTAAATGCAAGCACGGACGCAATAAGAACCTAACTGGTTTTTAGGAGCGACAATTACTGAGAAGTCTGACACTATCAGACACTGCTGACTGACGTGTATTATACACTAGACTTGTGCGTTATATAATAGTTTGTGCAAAACGCGCACCTGTACCCTGCCACCGACTGCCACACACGTGCTGTTTTTAAATGCAAGCACGGACGCAATAAGAACCTAACTGGTTTTTAGGAGCGACAATTACTGAGAAGTCTGACACTATCAGACACTGCTGACTGACGTGTATTATACACTAGACTTGTGCGTTATATAATAGTTTCTGCAAAACGCGCACCTGTACGCTGCCACCGACTGCCACACACGTGCTGTTTTTAAATGCAAGCACGGACGCAATAAGAACCTAACTGGTTTTTAGGAGCGACAATTACTGAGAAGTCTGACACTATCAGACACTGCTGACTGACGTGTATTATACACTAGACTTGTGCGTTATATAATAGTTTGTGCAAAACGCGCACCTGTACCCTGCCACCGACTGCCACACACGTGCTGTTTTTAAATGCAAGCACGGACGCAATAAGAACCTAACTGGTTTTTAGGAGCGACAATTACTGAGAAGTCTGACACTATCAGACACTGCTGACTGACGTGTATTATACACTAGACTTGTGCGTTATATAATAGTTTGTGCAAAACGCGCACCTGTACGCTGCCACTGACTGCCACACACGTGCTGTTTTTAAATGCAAGCACGGACGCAATAAGAACCTAACTGGTTTTTAGGAGCGACAATTACTGAGAAGTCTGACACTATCAGACACTGCTGACTGACGTGTATTATACACTAGACTTGTGCGTTATATAATAGTTTGTGCAAAACGCGCACCTGTACGCTGCCACTGACTGCCACACACGTACTGTTTTTAAATGCAAGCACAGACGCAATAAGAACCTAACTGGTTTTTAGGAGCGACAATTACTGAGAAGTCTGATATGACCATTGAGGAAGGATTCTCCAGTCGTGCTGTATGTGTGTTACCCACCAATACCATCTGTAAATAATACACGAACTGCATGTGACTTGGTTTAAAATTGGCCACAGCAGCCTTTATTACCTATTATTTACATACTAACACAAGGGGGCGCCGTCCAACGGGCGACCCCAACAAATAACAATAGGTAACACAGTAACCAATACAGTAAATATACAACCCTGAGTAGGCCCAGTCCAGGAACCACTTCTCACCCCAGTATCCCTGGCCGCAACACACCGACCCAGAGATGAGGTATTAATCACCTACGGATTAACCCCCCAACTTTGCAGAACCCCGTGCCTGCAACATCCCGGAACCTGGAGCCACCATACCAAGATGGTGTCTCTCTGTCCAGTTACCATTGCCTTCAACCGCCTCTGGACCAGACCTACCCCCCGCTGCTGTGACAAAGAAACAACCCAGACAAAATTCCCCTCGGTATTAAACACAAGGGAGGGTGGGCGGGGATCGTTCCATATCCGGAAGTCAAGAGAGAGGGGGTAAGTCAAAGTCCTTTACTTACACCCCTCAACTGTCCCACCTCTTCCTCCAGGGAACTCCTCCTACCCACCAATCCCTTTACTCTGCCTTATAAACAAACCATTCCTGTTTCCATTAACCCCATCACTCCTTCCCTTCCCTCTAGTCATGTCGCCCCTCCACCCTATGGGTTCCATGGCTTTCTTGACCATTGAGGAAGGATTCTCTAGTCGTGCTGTATGTGTGTTACCCACCAATACCATCTGTAAATAATACACGAACTGCATGTGACTTGGTTTAAAATTGGCCACAGCAGCCTTTATTACCTATTATTTACATACTAACACAAGGGGGCACCGTCCAACGGGCGACCCCAACAAATAACAATAGGTAACACAGTAACCAATACAGTAAATATACAACCCTGAGTAGGCCCAGTCCAGGAACCACTTCTCACCCCAGTATCCCTGGCCGCAACACACCGACCCAGAGATGAGGTATTAATCACCTACGGATTAACCCCCCAACTTTGCAGAACCCCGTGCCTGCAACATCCCGGAACCTGGAGCCACCATACCAAGATGGTGTCTCTCTGTCCAGTTACCATTGCCTTCAACCGCCTCTGGACCAGACCTACCCCCCGCCACAGGACAGGGCACGTGACTCCTTACGTGGCCTGGACCCGCCACACACCAAAAGCTTGTACCACACCTCCACGCAATCCCAGCGTCCACAAAACAGCACCAAGCACGTGAAGATGCACCCCCATCGCATCCCCAAAACCACCAGTTCAGCGCCACCCACTTTTGGTGCCGCCCCCCCAATAAGGCTCGATTGATACTGCCTATCGCACGAGCCACACGCCATTCCAACCTGGTCACACTATCAAAACTACCCCACGATTAAGCTCAGGTATGTCTTACACAATGCAACAACCAACAATTTTTTTTTTTTTTTTTAAAACATTCATAAATAACTTCTTGAGATACCAAATCGCTGCCTCCAATTTACTGGACCAGTACCATCGACCCGTCCAGACCCAACTGGCAACATTCAGGCGAGCCTCAGACCGTCGAGGCCCCGAGAACCAACGAATGCCCAAATATCCAAATGAGGCACACCCTCACCACAAAAACCCAGGGGTTATAAACCCACAGATAACACCAACCTGTTACGCCAACCCATTCCACTCCCAAAAGACTCAAATGCCCCCATTGCCTTAACCCGATAACAACTGAGGCCAAACGTAACACCGAAACAAGAGGACTCCCACCTCCCAATACTTCTCACAACCCCTTTTCTGAGCCCACCGAGGGGCCTCCGTGGCAGCCCAATCCAGAAGGAATACGACCCATAGTATTCCGGGCGCCCACCCCCGCCACCTGCAATCAAGTCTGCAGCACTGCCACAAAATGGTACCTTAACAAACGCGACACAATAATGAGCCTGGGCGCCCTCACAACATAATTCTGCACCCGGGACCGCGTATAACAACACCAACCTTCACCACCCGCCTAATCTAATTCGGTGAGCGACAAAGCCGGCGCTCAACCCACTGCACCACCTCGGACACATCCTCCAACATCCAACCTCCGCTCTTGACCGTAGATGGGCTGACCAACCCCACAATCTCAAAGCCCCCCAAAAGGCTAACACAAACCGTTTTGGACAAGGGAAACAAAAACCCGCTCGTGCTCAGATGAACATAGCCGCCACAAACCACTCACCAAACCCTGCCACAAAACAACGGAGACGGACCCTTGTATCCCGCTCCCTCACACCCTTACGACCAAACCCTTCAAGGCCTGCCGCGCCCTAAGATCCTGCGAAAACATCTCTCCACATCTAATCCTTAACAAGACAGCCACAGCCGCCACCCTCTGCTCCACTGCGGACGCCGGCCTAGCAGCCTGAAAACCGTTACTCACCACTGCCAACGCCACCATCAAATACTCCACCGGGCCTTCCTCACACATTGTCCCAAACGTTATCCGCGCCACCCATACTTCTGAATATCAGCCCCAAATAACCTCAGTCACTGGGCACCGAGCCGCTCCCCAACACAGCCACACCAGACTCCACAAGCCCTCCGGACACACCGTGCCCACCTCGTCTGCTACCCGGCCTCAACTCCCGAGACCTGCAGAACTGGAAGGAAACACAGCAGCTGCTATTCCCTTGGCGAACCCCAGTACTGGTTGCGCCACGCATAACATTTTTTTTTTTTTAAAACACATCCAATTGAGAAACCAACTGTCGCAAGTACGCCACCCTTGGCCCCAGGATTAGCAAACCAACTATTAATCGAATTCTCCACCAACTGATAGCCAGAATGACAGCACACCTTCCTCTTGGAAAAAACTGCCAACCTCCACCACCCGACCACTACCACCGATTGGAAGCGCTACCCCACAATGCCCAACCAGAAAACAACTGGACCCGCTGCCTCCGAGTACCGCAGCTACGTTTCATCAGGTAGCACCTTACCCAGCCACAATCCGCGGCCACTAAATCGCCGTAAGAAAAAAACCTCCTACACCATCAGATCATCATTGATCTCCCTCGTGACCACACACAAAGGATCCGATGGCTGCACCCTTGGCGCAGCCATCGCCAGCCGTCCAGCAGACACGCACCCCAGCGGCGTAACTCTGCACCCGTGGTTCGACCGCCCCTGCAAAGACTGCACCGCCTGAAACCGCACCGTCTTAGCTGACCTAACTGCCTCTATCGCAGCCCATAGGACCACACCATTACCCACGAATCCTACCCCTCTGACCATAACATCAAACTTTATCCCCACAAACCGTATCACTGGCGTTGGACCCTCAGTCTTCGCCTGCGCCAACAGGCCCAAAAGAGTATCCACCACCATCTGTAATAAAACAATCAACCTCAACGAATCATCAACCCGCCAACCCGATGTAAAGAGAATCAACCTATAATGAATAAGAGGTGTAAGCTGGGACACACCACGCACAAACCACTCCACCAAGAAATAACCGCCTCCAAAGGAACATAAAATGGGACAACAACCCATTAGCACCCACCGATCAACATAATAATAACTCCCCTCCCCACCGCAGCACCAGAACTGCTAGCTAGCAGGGTGGACCAGTAACAACCTAAATGCCGCCTCCAAATTCGCCTTTGCCATCAATGCTCCCCGGCTCACCGCCTTTACCAAATCCCACCCTCTGTCAAACGACACATAATAAACCGCCGACAATTCTGGAGCCAAGCAGGCATACACCGATGACTCCTCCAGATAAGATACGTTTTGAACAAGCCGAAATATATACATCTATATACGGCTCATTTCCGGCACTACCCCCCAACAGAGAAACCCAATCGTGACAAGGAGGGCCCCGAATGGCCCACCCATCCTGCCCAACACCACTTCCTGACCCCTCTTTCCACTGACAACCACCAGGTGTCCCCTAGCCCAGCGCAAACTTCCAATAAGGAGGCAAAGATCCACCAATATAAATAGAATGACGCAGAATTACTATGTTCCTTACCACAACCCAACACTTATGCTTAAGACAACCGTCCGCGCCAAATCTGCACCACCCATCCTTCTATTCCCCCCAAAAAACCCTCATCGTCCGTGTCGCCGGGGTTCCAAGCCCCGAACAGCCAACTACCCCCCAAAAAGGGGGGGGGCTGACTAGGAGCCACCATCCACTGCAGCCATAAGGATGTGCCCGTATGATCCTACCGCATACTGGCAGGCAACACCTTCCCTTGCTGAAATTACTCGGCGTACTGAAGCCAGACTAAACCGCCATATGACCTAACAAGCCACCCCAAATGGATCCATATAACCGAACCATGCCGAACCAATTACCCAATTCCTTCCCCCGATACCCTTGCCAAAAAACGCAAATGCCCGCAGCCACGTTGCAAATGTACGAGGGTGAGCCTCCACCGGCGCTCCCCTCCCTCTACTTATCCTTCCTAGAATCACTTGGCTTAACCTAATCCAGGTGAAACTGTTCCCGGGGGAGCAGCGAAACTATTGCTACACGTTCCCCATTCAAATCTTATCCCTCACATCCTCCAGCAAGTGAGCCCCCCCAGCGGGCCTTTGAAGCACCCATACCTCTCACACTTGGCCACTGTCAGCCAGACGCACCACCTCATCCCCCTCTTCGTTCCTCACCACTCACTCTGTCACAGCCCTTGCCGCCTCTGCCCGAAAATGCTCCCCTGCCGCCTCATGCGCCCTCACTCTGCCTGCCGCACCTGCGCCTACTAACCACCGATCCCGTCCATGCCGCCGGCGGTGCATGCGCACTCTCCACAACCGTATACACCACTTCAGTAAACCCCATACCTGGTCAAAACACCAACCCACTTGGCGCTGCCGTGTCCGCAGCCGCCCCCCCCCAGCCCTGCCAAATCCACGGCCGTCTCACCCGACCGCGACCCGGCATATCCTGGAATCAAAATCACGCCATCCGGACGTCTGATTCATCCGTCGCTGCTTCCTCCTCCTCCTCGCTGCAGCCGACCGCCTCTGGCTCATGTAATGCAGACGCCGCCGAAGCGCTGCCACCACCACGGCCGTCCTCCTGGTACGCCGCGTGGGCACCATCCTCCAAGCTCCATCTTCTGTCCCGCGGCGACAACCCCGGAAACCGTCCCGTCCTACGGGCTGCCACCGCGGGCCTTATCTTCTGGCCTGACCCCCCCTTGCTACCTGCAAGGACAAGGGGTACCTGTGGCCCGACCCGCTGCCAGCAGACTCCCATCCAGAGCCGCCAGCCTCCTGCCCTCCTGGGCCCAGAAGGCATCCGTCCGCCGGGCCCTCCCCCCCTTGGGGGAGACCGCCGCTGCCGGGAGCTGCACGCCTGCTCTGGGGGACCGCAGGGCCCCCGCCGTCACCCCCACGTACCGACGCCTCCCGGGCATCCGTCGCACCATGCTCGCCTGCCCTGGTGCCGGACCCCTTGCTTGCTGCAGCCCCCCGCCCCCCCCCCTCCACCCGCGGGGGGGGGGGGGTAACGCTGGCCTCCGTCCTCGCCGGGCACTCTCCTGGCCAGGAGCCGCCGCATCCAGCCCTCCTGGGCCCCATGAAAGCCTCTGTCCGCTGGGCCCTCCCCCTCCTGGGGGAGACCGCCGCGGCCGGGAGCTGCAACCTGATCTGGGTGACCAAGCAGGAACTGCAGGGCCCCTGCCGTCACCCCCACTCACCGACGCTTCCTGGGCACCCGTCGCCCCAGGCCCGCCTGCCCTGGTGCCGGACCCACCACTGGCTGCAGCTCCGCGGCCCCCCCCCGCCTTCCGCGAGGGGTAAAGCTGGCCTCTGTCACCGCCGGGCGCTCTCCCCGTCCGGGAGCCGCCGCATCCAGCAATCCAGGCCGCGGCTCGGACCGGAAGTAGGCCGCAGCCAAGCCACGCCCCCCTCCCGGCTGCCGCGGCCCGGACGGAGATTCCTCCCGCGGCCGGAGCAGCAGCTGAGTACTGCCCTGCCCACGTCCTACCGCGGAGGGTCCCCGAAGGGGCTCTCGCATCTCCTCCTCGCTCCCCCCGCACACGGCAAGTACCTGAGATATGAGGGAGGGGGGACGCCGCCCGCAGCTGACAGGGGAGCGAGGGGAAAGTGCCAACGGGTTAACCCCCAGCAGCCAAGACGTGGGACCGCGCTGCCAGGGGCCCGTGCACTGCCATGATGAATCCGCTGCTCCCGGGTAGCAGCCATCCTGTCGCACGTCCGGATCGTTCCATATCCGGAAGTCTGGTGATGTGAGGGGCTGGGGAATCTCCATCATGACGTCCTTGTACAGATCTTTGTGTCCTTCTAAATACTCCCACTCCTCCATGGAGAAATAGAAGGTGACGTCCTGACACCTTATAGGAACCTCTCCAGTCAGATCGTTCCATATCCGGAAGTCAAGAGAGAGGGGGTAAGTCAAAGTCCTTTACTTACACCCCTCAACTGTCCCACCTCTTCCTCCAGGGAACTCCTCCTACCCACCAATCCCTTTACTCTGCCTTATAAACAAACCATTCCTGTTTCCATTAACCCCATCACTCCTTCCCTTCCCTCTAGTCATGTCGCCCCTCCACCCTATGGGTTCCATGGCTTTCTCTATCTGGACTGTTTTACACTGTGTACACCAGCCCCAGATTGAATGAAGGCTGGTATACGGTCACCACTACCCTGCCTGCCTGCCTGTATACTGCTACAATAGTCCTGACAAGGACTCTTCTGGTCACTAGCCTGTATTCCGACCTGGCTATACCCTGCCTGTATATAGCAACAATAGTCCTGAGAAGGACTCTGCTACTGTACTCCGACCTGGCTATACCCTGCCTGCCTGTATACAACTAGAATAATCCTGAGAAGGACTTCTGGTCACACTGTTTGCAGCCCTGCTCCGGAACTAACTATAAAGGGCCGCAAAGCTTTCCCTGAATCAGCGACACTCTCCCTGCACTGACTGTCTGGATAGTTGTGAGCAGAGCACAGCGCGCCGGCCGATATAAAGGCTCGGTCACGCTGTGCAGGCCGGCCAATCACTGCAATTCCACAACTAACAGGGCTGTGGCATTGCAGTGGTCTGCCAGCCAATCCCTGCATGAGGGCTGGCTCTCAAAAGAGCGCCAACATGCAGAAATGAAGACCACGAGTACAGCACGAGTATCGCGAGATTACTCGGTCCCCGCCGAGCAGCCCGAGTACAGCGATACTCGTGCGAGTACCGAGTAGTGACAAGCATGCTCGCTCATCACTACTTACGATGTGTCGGCGGGGTCACGTCGTAAGTGACGCACATCCGGCATCATAAGGTATGTTGTAGCGTGTGACAGCGACGTGCAATTGCGATTGAACGAAAAAACGTTCATCGTATGCACGTCGTTCATTCCTGACAAATTGAACGTCAGGTTGTTCATCGTACCCGGGGTAGCGCACATCGCAGTGTGTGACACCCCAGGAACGATGAACAGATCTCACCTGCTTCCTGCGGCTCCCAGCCCACAATGCGGAAGGAAGGAGGTGGGCGGGATGTTTACGTCCCGATCAGCTCCGCCCCTCCGCTTCTATTGGCCGGCTGCCGCGTGACGTCGATGTGACGACAAACGTCCCTCCCACTCCAGGAAGTGGACGTTCGCCGCCCACATTGAGGTCGTATGGAAGGTAAGTATGTGTGACGGGGGTTAATTGTATGTGCGGCACGTTTAACAAATTGAACGTGCTGCACATACGATGGGGCCGTTGCAAATCGCATACGATATCGTATGCGAAATTGCAACGTGCAAAGCAGGCTTTAAGCATGGGGGTGGATGAATCATGCTTTAGGTTTGTGTTGCAGCCAATGGCATGGGAAACATTTCATGGGTAGAGGGAAGAATGGATTCAATGAAATTTCAACAAATTATTGATGCAAACATAGCACCATATGTAAAAAAGCTGAAGTTGAAAAGAGGATAATTTCTACAAATAGATAATGTTCCTAAGCACATCAAAAGCCACAATAAACTACATGAAAATACACAAGCTAAAGGTTTTACAATAGCCATCATAGTTCCCACAGGGTCATGCCTGGATTACCCTTTAGTGGCTTAACTAAGTGCCCACCGCAAGGCAGAAGCCAGGAGCTACTCCCAGGGCAGAGGCTGGGACTGTGGCAGCTGACCATCAAGGCAAGAATGGACACAGGTGCAGACAGGCTGAGTCTTTGGTGTAGACGGGGACCATCTGAGCAGCTGAAGTAGACAGCACAGGCAGGAAAGATAGGCATAGTCACTAGCAAGGCTGGGACCTCCGGAGTAGCTGAGGCAGATGGCATGGCCAGGACGGACAGGCAGAGTCACTAGCACCAACAGGGCAGGATGGACAGGTAGCAGATACCAACAGGACATGACGGACAGGAACTAGGTTCAGGCAGGACAAAACGGACTTGAACTAGGTACAGGCAGGACAGGATGGGCTGAGATCAGATACAGGCAGGACAGGATGGACCGGAATCAGTTGCCAACAGAGCAGGATGGCCTTGGACCAGGTGCCAACAGGGCAGGATGGGCTGGGACCAGGTGCAGGCAGGACAGGACAGACAAGGGGACCTGACAACGACCTGGTTAGGGCACAAAAACACTGGATAACTAAACAAGGCATTGATCAGGCACCTCCTCTAGTGGCAGAGTGCCATAAGTACCCAGTGCCTCTCAACGATAGGCTGAGAGGCATGTCTTGAGTGACATGCTTGCCTTTTAAGAGAAGGGCACGTGCACGCCCTAGGAGCACTCCCGGAGGAACTGTGCCATGCGCACAGGCCCTGGGAGCGAGAAACAGGAAGCATTCATGTGGAGGAGCGCGGGGACGCCAGGCAGCATGGTGAGAGCCGGCCGCGGCAGTGAGTAAGTGTGCATCACAGCTGGGAGGAGAGCAAGGGATCCAGGGATGCCAGCACTACAACAACCCAGGAATCTCTCAAAACTGGAAGACTTTTCCAAGGAAGAATGCATGAAAATCCCTCAAACAAGAATTGAAAGGCTTTTGCCTGGCTTCATGATGACATTTATTTTGGGAAGTGCAGCAGTTCCTCCTGAACATACAAATCTCAAAGGGTGCCCAAACATTTCCTTCTGCCCATTTACCTTTTTGAAATGTTTAAAATCTAAAAGATAAAAATATTTTTTTCTTTTCTCCCTCAAATACAAATGAAATACATCATCTTTAACTTTATTCCTTTTAAAGATCATTTCATCTTCATATATATATTTTTCTAAAATCTTTTTTCTAAATGCATGGTACCTGTAGTGAAACATGGTGGTGGCCGTGTCATTATGTGTGGTTGTATGAGTGCTGCTGGTGTCAGGGAGCTACATTTCTATTGTTGGTATTTCACAGATCTACTGCTCTGTATGGAAAGAGTAGATACTCCCATCTCTCCATGCCCATGGTAGACATGCACTTTTCCAACATGACAATGATTCAAAACATACATCTATTGTATTTCTTAAGAAGTACAGGGTGAAAGTGATCCAGTGGCCAAGTATGTCTCCTGATCTGAACCCAACTGAAACACCTATGGAAAATTCTGAAGAAACAAGTTGAGCATCACTCTTCATCCAACATCCAGGCTCTAAAAGAGGTCGTTCTTGAAGAATGGAAAAGATACATGTTGCAGTATGTCACCAACTTGTTGAGATCCTACATAGAAGCCTTGGTTCTGTCCTTAAAAGTCATGGACGTTATACAAAATACTAGACATAGTTGTTATTTATGTGGGGTGTATTAATTTTTGCATCAACTAATTTGAGTAAAACTGAAGATTTTGTAATGAAAGTAATAATATTAACTTTACTTTCATGTCTGTTAAAAATAATGTTCTTGAAAACACTGTGGAAAGAGAGCGCAATAGGGTCTTACCCTACAAACAGATAGGGTATAATTCACAGAGGTTACTCACCAAGTGGAGTTGTGAAAGTCACAACCACTATGCAAACATATATACTGGGTCAGCGGCAGCAGTCACCCCTAGGATGAAGTTATATTCTTGTAAAGAGATGGGTGTTTAGGTACCGCGCCAACGACCACTAATACAGGAGATGAAATTAACGTGACTTTATTCCATGTTCAGGTCTACGCGTTTCAGGAGCATCCGCTCCCTTCCTCAGGACAATACAGGCACAAGCAACATCAAAATCGGATTTTGATGTTGCTTGTGCCTGTATTGTCCTGAGGAAGGGAGCGGATGCTCCTGAAACGCGTAGACCTGAACATGGAATAAAGTCACGTTAATTTCATCTCCTGTATTAGTGGTCGTTGGCGCGGTACCTAAACACCCATCTCTTTACAAGAATATAAAAAAAATGTTCTATGAGAGTTAAGGCCACTTTACACACAACAATATCGCTAGCGATTTGCCCACGATCGTTGCTACGATTTGCCGAGATCGCTCATAGGTCGTTTTGTAGCGGTCACACGTACTCATCTCACAAACGACGCTACATCGTTCAGTGATATATTGTTTGACAAAGGCGGTTGTGTGGACACCGTCACACAGCATTCCTCCCAACGATTCCGCCAATAACAGAGGAGTTTAATTGTCCATAGCATACACCCTGGCGTGTGATTGGCTCGCCCTCTACACGCCCCAACTTCCATACTGTCAGAATCTCCTCCGGTCTTCTGTTACATGATTGGCTGTCTGTGAAATAAAAGGACGCATTTGCGGCTGCCTTGTGTGACGCAACCACCGCTGCCGCACGCGTGATCTGTTTTGTGTGTGTGTGTGTGTGTGTGTGTGTGGCATCCTTTACGCCTTTCTGTGTCCAGCTTATCAACCATGCCTGCTAAATCAAAATGCAGTTGGTACCACCAATCAAAACGGAGGAGGCATGGAGCATTGCTAGTAATGACACGCCCGCGTCGCTGATGACGGACGCACTAATGATGTTGTTCGTCATTGGCAGGGAGTCAAACGTAGCAATATCACATACAAAATGGATACAGCTGCACACTAAATGCCATCAATGTATAAGGGAACTCTGGTACTGCATTACTGCTATATGAAAAAATGAGATTTTTAGTTTATGAATTGGCCAATGCATGTAAGCCCGGAAACCAACGGCAAGGTAAATCTCAATATTCCGGGTCCCTAACTAAAATGCCACTATCTAGGTTAAAAACATCCATGTCTGGGCAGCTAGACTAAAAATCTAACTTGAGATGCCACTATCTGGACTAACCTCCATATCTGGGCAGCTAGGACTCCTGGTATAAGGATTATGAACACAGCCTGGTTTATAGGGCGGAGTGCTCAGTCACAAAGAAACTCACTGCAAATATTTAAAAAAAACTAGGTGTCACACGCAACGACGATGATGGAAATTCGTCACGATGACCGTGACCCCGACGACATATTGTCAGATAAATCGTATCGTGTAACGGGGCCTTTAAGGGCCCGTTACAAGCGTCGATTTATCGTGCGATCACATTTGTGACGTGACACGCCCAGATCGTATTTACGATTTGCCGGTATCGCTTATAGGTCGTTTATTTTCTGTCACATGTAACGATCTCAAAATGGACCCATCAGCGATCAACGATATATTGTTGGACCCAGGCGGTCATTTGAATGTTGTTCGATGTTGGCAGGGTGTCAAACAGAGCAATATGTCGGCTGCTTCCCCAAAACAAACAATTTTTAAAAAATGAACGACGTGTCAACGATCCACGATTTTCATCCTATTTGCGATTGTTCAGAGTCGCTCGTAGGTGTCACACGCAACGACGTCGCAAACGATGCCGGATGTGCGTCACGGAATCCGTGACCCCGACGACATATCTCCCGATAAATCGACGCGTGTAACGGGCCCTTTAGGCAGGTTTTACACGTTGCGACATCGCTAGGAATTGGTAGCGATGTCGAGCACGATAGCACCCGCCCCCGTCGCACATGCGATATATGGTGATCGCTGCCGTAGCGAACATTATCGCTACGGCAGCTTCACAAGCACATACCTGGTCGGCAACGTCGCTGTGACCGCCGAACAATATCTCCTTCAATGGGGAGGTGCTTTCGGCGTCACAACGACATCACCACGACGTCACTAAGCGGCCGCCCAATAGAAGCAAAGGGGCGGAGATGAGCGGGACAGAACATCCCGCCCATCTCCTTCCTTCTGCATTGTCGGTGGAGGCAGGTAAGGAGATGTTTGTTGTTTCTGCGATGTCTCACACAGCGATGTGTGGTGTTGCAGGAACGACAAACAACATCGTACCGGCAGCAGCAGCGATATTATGAAAAGGAGCGACGTGTCACCGATCCACAATTTTTGACGTTTTTGCGATCGGTGATCGTCGCTCCCAGGGTTTACATGCTGTGATGTCGGTAACGGCGCCGGATGTGCGTCACTAACGACGTGACCCCGACGATATATCGTTACCGATATCGCAACGTGTAAAGCCCGCCTTAGTCTTGTAAATTGTTTTCAGTGAGATATTGATTAAAATCTTATTTTTCAAAGGGGTGTACTCATTTATACTGAGCAATGAATATAACTTTCTTAGTCTCACTTTTACATATTTCTTTAAGGAAACAAAGGACAGGCCATGTTGAAATAGTCAGGTTTCATAACAACAGCAGATGTCAAAGGAGAGTTGAACAGGCCCTATGGCAAACAGATTGGCATGTATCCAATGTGTATGGGCAACCTAACAGCTTGGCATTTACATAGCATTATGTATCGTCCATAGAAAACAAATAGCTCATGATAGTACTGGAAATCCTTGCTGGGATGTTTTCTTTTGTGCCCTTCTTCTTCGCTTTCTTTTCCTATGCATCATTTTAATCACGCTGAGTTTAAAGGGAAGAGAATTTAGCCCATCCGATCTAATGCTTGTCTTTGTAAGCAATCACCCCTGGTGTTTGGTAAACACTAGCTTCGGTAATTCGCAATGTAGATGGAAGGGGCTAGGGAAACTCTTGTGTGGGGGCAGCGAGAAATCAGTGGGGAGTTGTTTTTTTATGTTGGGACTTGTTCCATTCAGAAAAATAATGGTCATGCTTTTATATCATTTGCGGCTGATGTTTTATAGTCAGCAAGACAAACCCCATACAAGTGGAGACTCAATAAGCTGCACAACCCTAAGGTTTACACTAACAATTTTTGGTTTTGTGTTTGTTTAGTATCTTAGACAAAGCTCTTTTTTATCCCACTATAGTAGCTTAATCTCCCACCCAATTCTCCACAATTCACCCTGGTAATGAGATTTCACAAAAAGGAAACAATTGGCCACTAGGTAGGAAAACTTATAATTGCGTAACAGAGATTTCCCGTCTATTGGGGGCTGTATTGTTGGGATTTTCATCATTCGCCTGCTGTGCTTGTCTTATCATGTCCAACCCCTAGAACACTATCACATTCTCCTAACACATTTGTACCTTTGACTGTAAGCAGAGAAATGCATTGGATACAGCTGTGAATCTGTGATCTCTACGCAACTATTTTATAAAAATAATAATCACGTCAAACTCATAAGGAATATAAGGATTTATTCACTGAAAGAAAGAAAAAGTTTTGATTACGACGACAAAAGCAAGAATCTCATTCAAGTATTTAATATCATTATTATTATCAAGCACTGCTTAACACTTTTGGGCATGGAGTTCATTAGAGTGACACAGGAGCCACTGGAATCCTCTTCCACCCTCCATGATGACATCACATAACTGGTGGATGTTAGAGACCTTGCTCTCCTCCACCTTCCGTTTGAAGATGCCCCACAGATGTGCAATAAGTTTTTTAGCAATGAGGTGGTCATCTTGGAGGTGTGTTTGGGGTCATTATCATGTTTGACTACTGCCCTGAGGCCCAGTTTCTAAAGGGAGGGGATCATGCTCTGCTTCAGTATGTCACAGTACATGTTGCCATTCATGATTCCCTCAATGAACTGTAGCTCCCAACAGCCAGCAGCACTCATGCAACCCCAAATTATGACACTCCTACTACCATTACTGTAGGCAAGATACACTTGTCTTTGTACTCCTCACCTGATTGCCGCCACACACGCTTGACACCATCTGAACCAAATAAGTTTATCTTGGTCTGATGAAAGCACAGGACATGGTTCCAGTAATCCATTTCCTTTCTCTGTCTTCAGCAAACTGTTTGCTGGCTTCCTTGTGCATCATCTTTAGAAGAGGCTTACTTCTGGAATGACAGCCATGCTGAATAATTTGATGCAGCGTATTGTCTGAGCACTAACAGGCTAACTCCCACCCCTGTAACGTCTTCCGCCATGCTCTCAGGACTCAGACGTCTACTTTGAGAAGACAACCTCTAGATATGATGCTGAGCATATACTCTGAACTTCTTTGGTCAACATGGCAAGACCTGTTCTGAGTGGAACCTGTTTTGTTAAACTGCTGCATGGTCTTTGAAACTGTGCTTCTGTAACGTCCTGGCAAAACCAGGTAGCCACAAATGTGTACATTCTCCTTGTTACCATCAGAAACCTACACTTAGGTATAACACACAGCCATTAAATCCTAGCCACCCCCTCATGATAATAGGGACACACCAGTGGGCGGGATCAGGCGGATGAGAATGCCCACCTAGGGGTCCTGAGGTGTCAGAGGTGGGAACATGTGAGTACAGCAGTTCAGTTCAGTTTAGAGTTTAGAGTCGACAGTTGTCATTAGGAGTTGAGTGGAGAGTTTGAAGTACAAACTGTGCAGTGGTAGTCAGGGGTAGTGGCCCTTGGACTACGTGGCTAGGTGGCAGACGGTGAGTAGATCCACAGGTGACGGAGATCCGGTCGCGGGGGACCTAAAGTGGACCGGGGCAGTGTTGTAGCCCGCCGGTACTGACAGCGGGAAGCCGATCCAGAGGCCGTGCACAGTCGAGGTGCCTGGACCCTAAGGTGAGGAAGGTTGCAAGCCCCTCTCCAATTGACCAGCCGGGGACAAGGTTCCAGACCTTGTCCCAATTTACTGCTCAGATAGAGCGAAACGGAAGCCCAATGTGGGGAATAGGGTGTCCGCCAAGAACCCACTGAAATCCCAAGGGTCAGCTTTCACGGGCCACAGCTCCCAACACAAATAGAATCGGGAATGGACTTCTCCGTTCCATGCAAAGTTGTCCAAAAGAGAAGGAAACACAAAGTGCAGGAGGAAGGCATATCTGTTCATCAATATGGGTGCGGGACCCGAATGCACCCTCCAAGGGCAGCCAGCCACTGGCAACTTGGTTTACTACTGTACTTGTGTGAAGTTATTGAACTGTGAGTACACCACTGTCCCCCGGTCCGGTCCGACACGCCACCTCCACCAGCCATCACTCCCGTGTTCGACCCTCAGGCCCCGGGACAACACCTCCCCTACCCATGGAGGGGATCCCAACTTGCTGCCCCCCTGCTCCATCAGCCTCGGGCGCCCCATCAACCGGCAGCGGCAGTGCCAACATCCCTCACTGCAACCCACGGGTGGCGTCACAGACAATCTCCCTTGTAAATATCCCCTTTTCCGACAGTTGTGAGGATGGGCGGCCATGCGAGCCCGGGACCGGTCACAACTCGAGCTGCAGCAGCTAACCCAGATCCGAGCAGGCCCCCGAGAAGAAGCGGCAGCGGCCCCCGCCCGCAACACTTCAGCTCAGTTTTAGGATATTGGCAATCTTCTTATAGCCTAGGACATCTTTATAGCAACAATTCTGTTTTTCAGATCCTCAGTGAATTCTTTACCATGCCATGCCATGTTGAATTCCCAGTGATGATTATGAGAGATTGTGTGAATGACAGTGCTTTTTTTTGTGGTGGTATGCGCCGGTACGGCGTACCGGAAAATCTGAAGAGCACCTCTGGCTCAATCCACATGGCTAATTTGTAAACTATACAAATTAGCCATGTGTGGAGCGGAGGCACAAGCCAAAGGCGTATCTAGGTGGGAGCTGGCGGGGCGCTGGCGGGTTGCCTGATACGGTGGTGTGGAAGTCTGCCGGGGTGGGAGCCGCTATTCCCTGAGCGTGGCTGTCACACTGACAGCCGCACCCATAGAAAGTGTAGCGCGCAGCTCCCATTGCTCAATTGTCCTTGTATCTGTCAGACGCAAGGATAATTAAAGCGGTGATCCCTGGTGCTGACTTCCGGGTCAGCGCGACGGCTTTCATGTGATCAAATCAGCTGATCAGACTGCTGACCCGGATGCCAGCGCCGCAGCGCAGAGGTGGCAGACAAATGCTGATAAGTGCTCCACTGTGGAGCTGAAGGCACAGAGGAGGAAGATTATGGGGTGAGAGGGGAGTATTTATGAAACAGTATAGGGGAGAGCGGGTGGGGGAGGGAATTATCTGTGGACACACTATGGGGTGGACAGAGGGTGGGGAATGCGAACCATCTGTGAACACACATTGGGGGGACAGAGGGTGAGGAGGGGGCAATATCTATATACACGGTATGGGTGGGGGAGGGAACTATCTGTAGACAGAGTATGGTGGGAAGAGAGGATGGGGAGGGGGAAGTATCTTTGGACACAGTATGGGGAGAGAGAGGATGAGGTTTCATGCATGGGGAGAGAGAGGATGAGGTTTCATGCATGGGCAGAGAGAGGATGAGGTTTCATGCATGGGGACAGAGAGGATGAGGAGTGATGCATGGGGACAGAGAGGATGAGGGGTGATGCATGGGGACAGAGAGGATGTGGGGTGATGCATGGGGACAGAGAGGATATGGGGTGATGCATGGGGACAGAGAGGATGAGGGGTGATGCATGGGGACAGAGAGGATGATGGGTGATGCATGAGGACAGAGAGGATAAGGGGTGATACATGGTGACAGAGAGGATGAGGGGTGAGGCATGGGGACAGAGAGGATGTGGAGCAAACTGGAAAGAAATTTTGAGGACACAGAATAAAGAGTGACATGGTATGAGGAGCAATTGGGCAGGATGGGGAGTGAGGTGGAAAAGTATATGGACACACAGGAGGTAGTGAGGAGACAGTAAGGGATGAGAAGAATGTGAGGGGCACAGAATAAAGACTGGGTAGTGGAGGGGGGTGGTATGGAGAGGGGGCAGAATGGGAGGACAGTGTGAGGTTATAGCAAGGAGGGGGAGTGTGATGAAGGCACAGTATAAAGACTGGGCAGTATAAGGGGACACAGTGTAAAGGATACTGTAAACAGTAGGCTCAGTTTGGAAAGAGAGGGAATATGGAGGACATGTTCCATAAAAGGGACAGTGTGGGTCATATTTTGTGCAGAGAATACTGTGTGGGGCCATTATTTATTCAGGGGCACAGTGTAGGGCAGATATTTTTAAGTAGAAGTATTATAATCATTCTGCTATTTTGAGGGGCATCGTGTCGGGATGTGTTACAGAAGACCGGAGAAGATGGAAATCTGCAGAGACGAGATGTGAATGTGAAAAGTCATCATTACGTCAGGACAAGATGAAGAATAGAAAGAAATGACTAGAGACAACATCATCTATAAGGTACCTGAATGTAAATATTTATTTGTGATACTGACTATGTCTTATCATTAGGCGTTGGTCCCATTTGAGCATTGCTTCTGATGTGAGCGAAATGGGACCCCCACTGATCAGCTGATTATGGTGCAGGTTGCCGGAAATGCTTATTTCTGGATCTGCTCCGTCCTCTGATGGTGTCCACGGCCGAGTACTGCACATCCACTTAATTGATTTTAATGGGAGACTGCTGCCACTATCAGAAGACGGAGCAGATGCAGAACTGAGCACTTCCGCCCACCACCGACATCTAGAATAGGGAATTGGCGGAGTTGCCAGGTGCCGGACCACAACCAGTCAGACATTGGTGACCTATCCTAAGGAAAGGTCATTAATGTTAAAGTAATGGAAAATCTCTTTAATAAAGTCTTGTGCCGTCTGACAAGTTAAGGGTTACTATGTTTTTATTTATGTTGTTAGGAGCTGCTCCCTCCTCACAATGTCCCATGCATGCTGCCCCCTCCTCACAATGTCCCATGCATGCTGCCCCCTCCTCACAGTGTCCCATGCATGCTGCCCCCTCCTCACAGTGTCCCATGCATGCTGCTCCCTCCTCAGTGTCCCCTGAATGCTGCCCCCTCCTCACAGTGTCCCATGCATGCTGCCCCCTTCTCACAGTGTCCCGTGCATGCTGCCCCCTCCTCACAGTGTCCCATGCATGCTGCTCCCTCCTCACAGTGTCCCATTCATGCTGCCCCCTCCTCACAATGTCCCATGCATGCTGCCCCCTCCTCACAGTGTCCCATGCATGCTGCCCCCTCCTCACAGTGTCCCATGCATGCTGCCCCCTCCTCAGTGTCCCATGCATGCTGCCCCCTCCTCACAGTGTCACATGCATGCTGCCCCCTCCTCACAATGTCCAATGCATGCTGCCCCTCTCCATGAGCTCCTAATGCTGCCTTCCTCTTTTCTATAATGACACCTCCATGCTGCCCCACTCATCATACTAAGACCACCACACTAGAGCTTATGCTGAGACACCCCCCCCACACACACACACACACACACTACCCCTCTCTTGATATTGACTTCCCTACATTGCTCCACTCCATACTGAGCCCACACATGCTGCCCCTTCTCCATAATGAGCTCCCAATGCTGTCCCCCTCTCATTCTGAGTCCTTACACTCCAACCCATAAATTTTGTCATTGCACTATCCCTCAACCCTTGTCCTCTGTCTCTAGCATTGGCCCCTCTCTCCCACTCCACCAGCAGCAGCCTCTCCTCCAGCATCAGCCACTCTCCCCCCGCCTCCAGCAGCAGCCTCTCCCCCAGCATCAGCCACTCTCCCCCCGCCTCCAGCAGCAGCCTCTCCCCCAGCATCAGCTTCTCTCCCCCAGCCTCCTCTCTCCCCCAGCCTCCCCCAGCATCAGCCTCTCTCCCCCAGCATCAGCCTCTCTTCCCCTAGCCTCCCCCAGCATCAGCCTCTCTTTCCACAGCATCAGCCTCTCTCCCCCAGCTGCCCCCAGCATCAGCCTCTCTGCCCCCAGCATCAGCCTCTCTCCCCCCAGCCTCCTTCCAGCATCAGTCTCTCTCCCCCAGCTTCCCCCAGCATCAGCCTCTCTTTCCCCAGCATCAGCCTCTCTCCCCCAGCTTCCCCCAGCATCAGCCTCTCTGCCCCCAGCATCAGCCTCTCTGCCCCCAGCCTCCCCCAGCATCAGCTTCTCTTTCCCCAGCATCAGCCTCTCTCCCCCAGCTTCCCCCAGCATCAGCCTCTCTCCCCCAGCTTCCCCCAGCATCAGCCTCTCTCCTCCCAGCCTCCCCCAGCATCAGCCTCCCCAAGCATCAGCCTCCCTCCTCCCAGCCTCCCCCAGCATCAGCCTCCCCAAGCATCAGCCTCCCTCCTCCCAGCCTCCTCCAGCATCAGCCTCCCGCTCCCAGCCTCCTCCAGGATCAGCCTCCCCCTCCCAGCCTCCCCCAGCCTCAGCATCCGCCTCCCAGCCTCCCCCAGCATCAGCATCCCCCTCCCAGCCTCCCCCAGCATCAGCCTCTCTCCTCCTAGCCTCCCCCAGCATCAGCCTCTCTCCTCCCAGCCTCCCCCAGCATCAGCCTCTCTCCTCCCAGCCTCCCTCACCAGCATCAGCCTCTCTCCTCCCAGCCTCCCCCAGCATCAGCCTCCCCAGCATCAGCTTCCCCCCTCCCAGCCTCCCACAGCATCAGCCTCCCCCTCCCAGCCTCCCACAGCATCAGCCTCCCCCTCCCAGCCTCCCACAGCATCAGCCTCCCCCAGCATCTGCCTCCCAGCCTCCCCCAGCCTCAGCCTCCCCCCTCCCAGCCTCCCTCAGCATCAGCCTCCCCCAGCATCAGCCTTTCTCCTCCCAGCCTCCCCCAGTATCAGCCTCTCTTCCCCCAAGTCTCCCCCCGTATCAACCTCTCTTCCCCCAAGTCTCCCCCAGTATCAGCCTCTCTTCCCCCAAGTCTCCCCCAGTATCGGCCTCTCTTCCCCCAAGTCTCCCCCACTAGCAGCCTCTCTTCCCCCAAGTCTCCCCCACTAGCAGCCTCTCTTCCCCCAAGTCCCCCCTTATCAGCCTCTCTCCCCCCACCGCATGCGCAGATCTCCAGTCTGCATTAGAGACACCCAAACACTCCTTATGAATCTTCAGCTCTGCGAGCACTTACCTGCTCCAGTGCCTGCCGCCATCTTCCTGGCTCACGTGAGTATCCTCTTCTGACACCGGCGTCCTGCTGTGAGCTCTGCATTCGATGTGCACACAGCATTAGATGCAGCACAAAGGAAGGAGCTGATTGGCGTGCGCCTGTGACCCCAGAAGTGCAGGTTCCGGCAGTTCTGGGGTCAATCAGCACCCTGTGCCCGGCTGCCACTGTTTGTCTGCATTCGCGTCTTAATTGACGCGGATACAAATAAATGGAGGTGCGCCTCTCCCCCCTCCAAAAACACAGCGGATTTAATCGACTGTCTAACGGAGAGGGAGAGGATGTGTAAAAAAAATAAAAAAATGTAAAAAAATTTTTTTTTTTTTGCTGCCAGAAGGTGCTGTCCCCTGGAACCTGCCGCCCCAGGCACGGGTGCCTAGTGGTAAATACGGCCCTGGGTGTACTCACTCTTGTGATATACTGTCTATCTAGTTGAAATCAGAGGTTTATATCCACTATCTAAAAGACACATCTGCATGTTTTTCTCACTATTTGATATGAATTCAAAATAAACCTTTCCCGTTTTAGGTCAATTATGTTTACCAAAATTATTTATATTTACCAAATGAGTGAGAGACAGGGCCGCCACTAGGAATTTCATGCCCCATACTGGCAAAATTTTTGGGCCCCCTTGAGACTCCGCCCAGGCCTCACTCCACCTCCGCCTTCACCCCTCTAACCTTCCACAGTTCAACTGCCACTCTTGGAAAAACGTATATACAGTGCCTTGCAAAAGTATTCAGCCCCCTTGAATTTTTCAACCTTTTCCCACATTTCAGGCTTCAAACATAAAGATAAAAATTTCAATATTATGAAATATTATGAAGAATCAACAAGTGAGACACAATTGTGAAGTTGAACGAAATGTATTGCTTATTTTAAACTTTTGTAAAAAAGAATAAACTGAAAATTGGGGCGTGCAATATTATTCGGCCCCTTTACCTTCAGTGCAGCAAACTCACTCCAGAAGTTCATTGAAGATCTCTGAATGACCCAATGTTGTCCTAAATGTTGTCCTAAATGACTGATGATGATAAATATAAGCCACCTGTGTATAATCAAGTCTCCGTATAAATGCACCTGCTCTGTGATAGTCTCAGTGTTCTGTTTAATGCGCATAGAGCATCATGAAGACCAAGGAACACAACAAGCAGGTCCGTGATACTGTTGTGGAGAAGTTTAAAGCCGAATTTGGTTACAAAAAGATTTCCTCAACTTTAAACATCCCAAGAAGCACTGTGCAAGCGATCATATTGAAATGGAAGGAGTATCATACCACTGCAAATCTACCAAGACTCGGCCGTCCCTCAAAAATGTAATCTCAAACAAGGAGAAGACTGATCAGAGATGCAGGCAAGACGCCCATGATCACTCTGAATGAACTGCAGAGATCTACAGCTGAGGTAGGAGAGTCTGTCCTTAGGACAACAATCAGTCATACACTGCACAAATCTGGCCTTTATGGAAGAGTGGCAAGGAGAAAGCCATTTCTCAAAGATATCCATAAAAAGTGTTGTTTAAAGTTTGCTCCAAGCCACCTGGGAGACACACCAAACATGTGGAAGAAGGTGCTCTGGTCAGATGAAACCAAAATTGAACTTTTTGGGCACAATGCCAAACGATATGTTTTGTGTACAAGCAACATAGCTCATCACCCTGAACACACCATTCCCACTGTCAAACATGGTGGTGGCAGCATCATGGTTTGGGCCTGCTTTTCTTCAGCAGGGACAGGGAAGATGGTTAAAATTGATAGGAAGATGGATGGAGCCAAATACAGGAACATTCTTGAAGAAAACCTGTTGGAGTCTGCAAAAGACCTGAGACTAGGATGGAGATTTGTCTTTAAACAAGACAATGATCCTAAACATAAAGTAAAATCTACAATGGAATGGTTCACAAATAAACATATCCTGGTTTTAGAATGGCCAAGTCAAAGTCCAGACCTGAATTCAATCAAGAATCTGTGGAAAGAGCTGAAAACTGCTGTTCACAAACATTCTCCATCCAACCTCACTCAGCTCCAGCTGTTTGCAAAGAATGGGCAAGAATTTCAGTCTCTCGATGTGCAAAACTGATAGAGACATACCCCAAGCGACTTGCAGCTGTAACCGCAGCAAAAGGTGGCGCTACAAAGTATTAACTTAAAGGGGCCAAATAATAGTACACGCCCCAATTTTCAGTTTATTATTTTTTTATAAAAGTTTAAAATAAGCAATAAATTTTGTTCAAATTCACAATTGTGTCCCACTTGTTGTTGATTCTTCACCATAAAATTACAATTTTTATATATATATATATATATATATATATATATATATATATATATGCACACATGGCCAAAAGTGTTTGCACCCATGCAGTTGGTCAAGAAATTGAAATAATTCCCTTAGAATATTAATAATACACCCTCTACACTGCCCCTCTCCATAATACACCCTCTACACTGCCCCTCTCCATAATACACCCTCTACACTGCCCCTCTCCATAATATCTCTTTATCTCTCCCACACTGCCCTTATGTATAATATACCCCATACACACTGCCCCTCTTTATAATATACCCCCACACAATGCCTTTCTGTATAATATCCCTTCACACACAGCTCCTCTGTATAATATCCCCTACACACACTGCCCCTCTGTATAATATTCCCCAACACACTGGCCCTCTGTATACTATCCCCCCACACACCACACGCACTGCCCCTCTGTATAATATCCCTCAGATAAGCTTCCCCTCTGTGTACTATGACCCCGCACAAGCTGCCCTTCTTTATAATATCCTCCCACACAAACTGCCCCTCTGCATATCGCCACACACTACCGCTCTGTATACTATCCCCCCACACACTGACCCTCTGTATAATATCCTCCTGGTATACATGTCCCCATCTTGGGCCCTTCCTGGTATGTATGTCCCCCTCCTTGTATATATGTCCTCCTCCTGGGCCCATCCTGTTATATATGTCACCATCTTGGTTTATTTGTCCTTACCCTGATTTATATCTCCAATGCTGGGTCCCCACTTGTTTTTTACAGTATATGCTTCTCTTGGGCAAATTCTGGTATATATGTTCCCATCCTGGTTTCAGTCCCCTTATTGGAATATATGTCCCCTTTCTGGACTCCTCCTGGTAGATATAGCCCTCTCTTGGGCACAGTCTGGTATATATATCCCCATCCTGGTTTCTGTCCCCTCCCTGGTATATATGTCCTCCTCCTGGTATACATGTCACCTTCCTGGGCTCCTCCTGGTGTATATAGCCCTCTCCCGGGCACATTATAGTATATATGTCCCCATCCTGGTTTCTGTGCCCTTCCTGGTATATATGTGCTACTCCTGGTATCTATGCACCCGTTCTGGGCCACTCCTAATACATATCAAACAAAAGAGAACCCTGGCACACAGTTCAGGAAAAAATGAATAAGTCAATAGGTTTGTTGTATGCTCGTGATTTATTCAAAATTGTAGAGTTGACGTGTGTAACAATTTACATTGAACGGTTCTGTCCAACGCTTCGGCTCATAAAAGAGCCTTTATCAAGGACACATTAACACTAAATAAAACAGGGTATAACAAAGAGATTACAATCTCGTCATGGCATGACATAAGGACATACAAAAAGGACATACAAAAATGACCTGTGAAATATGTATATAAATAACAAGAAAATAGATACATAGCAATATGTATATACTATGAATATATATAGAGAGAATAAGGTAAGACGACTGACGAAAAAATTGTGGTAATATATATGTGAATTGGAGGGGAGTAAAATGGGGGTAAAGAGAGGAAAAAAGGGGAAAAAGAGAAAGAGAGAGTGAGAGAACGAGAGAACAAGAAAGAAGAAGGAGAAGAAAAAAGAAAAGAGAAAAAAGTGAAGAGCGAAAAGCGAAAAGAAAAGAGACATACCCGAATGGTAAGTATGAGAAATGAGGTCCTTACATATACGTATAGGATGAAGATTGGTCTAAAGGAAAATAAGTGCAGACTAAAGGCCCTGTCACACACAGAGTTAAATCTGCAGCAGATCTGTGGTTGCAGTGAAATTGTGGACAATCAGTGCCAGGCTTGTGGCTGTGTACAAATGGTACAATATGTCCATGATTTCACTGCAACCACAGATCTGCCAAAGATTTATCTCTGTGTGTGACGGGGCCTTTAGTATGTATTTTATACTGTGACAAAGAATAGATTAAAAAGAATTATGTAACTTACATGTCACGTTCTTTATATTAAGAGTAGATGGGACACCGTGGTGTAGGTAGAAAATGATAAGGAGGAAGAAAATTCCCTACTGGAAACGAGGTAAACAAGACTAAAGGTGGCTTTACACGCTACGAGATCGCTAAAGCGATCTCGTTGGTGTCACGGAATTTGTGACGCACATCCGGCCACTTTAGCGATGTCGTTGCGTGTGACACCTAAGAGCGATTTTGAATCGTCGCAAAAACGTTCAATATCGCTCATCGGTGACATGCCCCCCCTCTTCCCAAATATCGTTGCTGCTGCAGTAACGATGTTGTTTGTCGTTCCTGGAGCAGCACACATCGCTATCTGTGACGCCGCTGGAACGACAAACATCTCCTTACCTGCATCCACCGGAAAAGGAGGAAGGAAGGAGGTGGGCGGCATGTTCCGGCCGCTCATCTCCTCCCCTCCTTTTCTATTGGGTGGCGGTTCAGTGACACTGCTGTGACGTCACTGTGACGCTGAACGAACCGCCCCCTTAGAAAGGAGGCAGTTCGCCGGTCACAGCGGCGTCGCTGCACAGGTATGTGCGTGTGACGTTGCTGTAGCAATAATGTTCGCTACGGCAACGATCACCACATATCGCTACAACGACGGGGGCGGGTGCTATCGCGCTCGACATCGCCAGCAATTGCTAGCGATGTCACAGCGTGTAAAGTGGCCTTAAATGACTACAAGAAAAGCACACAGGAATGTAGTAAAAACGGTAATGTGGTTGTACATACCAGTATATAAAACCGTGTTTATGTGGGAGAATTGGAGCTCAAAATTGGTATGTTATAGAGGAGTCACAATAGTATGGTTGTGCTAAAAATAAAGTTGTAAGATACAATGGGATCAGAGTAATGTGGCCTCAAGTATGGGTTATAGTAGGAAAATAACGTACCAATGTGGAAAGTGGTAGAATCTTACCCTACAGCAGTCAAGAATAGGTATTCAGAATCAGTGACCAATTTAAGGGGAAAGAAACCCCCATGAAGCTTGAAGTGGCAAAGCTAAAAGATAAAACGGATCATGTTGTGATATAAAGAGTCATATTCCATAAGTATATGGTATAAAGGAGGACATACCTAAGGCTGTCAAAGAATAGGCAAGAGTACCGGGAGGAAGCCTGCAATATTATTGAGGAAACGTTCAGACATAGTATATCAAAGAAAAAGGGGAGAGAGCAGGAATAGTGTGGTAAGATCTTACCTATCACCAGGGAGTATGTGGAATAAGGGACCCCAGAGACAGGGTGAGGGAATGGCGGTTAATATGCCGGTGATGTGGCGTGTGTCCAATTTCCGGGTATGGGAATACTGGGAAATGGTGACGTATCGTGCATGCGCATTGCGCTACACTCGCACTCCCTTCCTGTAGTTGGAACGCAGGCGAGTGGCACGCAATGTACGCATGCGCTGTGCAAGTGCAGGGAGGTGAAGGAGTATGGCGCAGGCGCGCTGCTCAGATGTAGTTGCAGTGCCGTGGTGTCCATAATCGGTCGTAACAGATGGTGGTGGAGCGTGCATGTGTGAAGAGGATGGAGTGCACGTTATAGAAGCCAGTGGAAGGTGTTCTAGGACATCTAGGGGGAAAAAAGGAAGAGAGAATTAAAATCATGAATTAATAGTCAATCTTAATACGATATTTATATATATCGGAACGATAGTGGTGATAATGGTATCAGAAAAATTGGAGAATTAGGAATAATCATATGGCAGTAGTAAAAACATATTTAGTTATACATACATGAATATACGGGTACATCACTGAAATGAAGCATAACAGATTATAGGGATATATAAGTCACATAGACTGTCGAAAATTGGCAATCAATACCATAAGGATAATATGGGATGGTATGACAAAGTTAGGGGGCCCCCCTGGAGTATAGCATAAGAGATACAAAGATACAATAATTAATAAATTACCTCATATTCCCTATTGAGACCTGAAGGTTCCAAGATTTTTCCTCTCGCCACCCCCATTTCACTCCCCTCCAATTCACGTATATATCACCACAATTTTTTCTTCAGTCGTCTTACCTTATTCTCTCTATATACATTCATAGTATTTACATATTGCGATGTATCTATTTCTATATTTCACAGGTCATTTTTGTATGTCCTTTTTGTATGTCCTTATGTCATGCCATAATGAGATTGTAATCTCTTTGTTATACCCTGTTTTATTTAGTGTTAATGTGTCCCTGATGAAGGCTCTTTTATGAGCCGAAGCGTTGGGACAGAACCGTTCAATGTGAATTGGTACATACTGGTTGTCACCTCTACAATTTTGAATAAATCATGAGCATACAACAAACCTATTGATTTATTCATTTTTTCCTGAACTGTGTGCCAGGGTTCTCTTTTGTTTGAGTTGCTTTTTTCTCCTGAGCATCAGGCTATAAGCAGTCGAGCCTAGCTTACTTCCATTTTACTCCCAGTACATATGTCCTCATCCTGTTTTTTTTGTCCCCATCCTGGTATATATGACCCATATTGGGGCCCTCCTGGTATATACCCTTTTCCTGGCCACAATCTGGTATATATGTCCCTATCCTGGTTTCTGTTCACTCCCTGGTATATATGTCCTCTTCCTGGTGTATATATATCACCTTCCTGGGATCCTCCTGGTGTATATAGCCCTCTCCTGGGCACATTATAGTATATATGTCCCCATCCTGGTTTCTGTCCCCTTCCTGGTATATATGTGCTCCTCCTGGTATATATGCATTCTTTCTGGGCCACTCCTGGTACATATGTCCCCATCCTGGTTTATTTGTCCTAATCCTGGTATATATGTCCTATCTTGGGGCCCTCCTGGTATCTATCCTTCTCCTGGGCACAATCTGGTATATATGTCCCCATCCTGGTTTCTAAGTACACGAAAAGAGAGGAGGAGCACATGTGAAGGATTTCAGGAATACGATAGTAAGGAGGGTTTTCAAACCGCTCACCTGGAGAGGTTGTGCAACCATGCACAACCTCAGTTAGAGCGTTGGTTGTGGGGCTGGACATTACACCCAGACGCCACTATGGAGATCCTCTGCCCGAGTAAACTGTGTCCTGTGGGGCGGTCATGTGAAGCCTTGTCACTGCCGATCCCAGAAGAGATTTCCAGCCTCAGGCTTAAAGCAGCTCCTGCCGTGAGTCCAAATATGGGAATGTGGAATGGGCTGAATTATTGTATGGTCCTGGAGAGCACTAAGGACAAGACAGATGGTTACTTGCTTGAATTTCTTTATTCACACCACAACTCGTTTCGATATCAATGTAATATCTTCATCAGGTGGATAATTATTAAAATACGTGAAATGACATATAAAGGGGTTGAGAAATTCCTATTGGTTGTTACAATTAGCATGTGGACTAACAAAAGTTAACCCTTACTTGACAAACAGTTAATCCCTATCATAGACAGATTAAAAATCCTTGGTATGAATAGCATAAAAATAGATGTCTAAAAACAACAAGGAACTATAAATCAATGTAAAACAACAACTATATATATATATATATATATATATATGTATATATATAAAAAAAATGCCCATTAATATGGAAATATAATATTATGCAAATCAATTGCAATGCAAGAATAGTACACAAGCAAAATCACAATAATAGTAGTAATATTGATGTACCGCAAACTGACCAACCGCGGGCTCACCACAAATAAATACAATTTGCAGACTGATTTAAAGGGGTATTTTTTAATTTTTTTCCTCCCCCCACTCTACTCCCTCCTGCGACTCCTTTCCTTCCTTCATTACTCTCCTTTTCCCTCTATTACCTTATTCTCATTGCTTGGCAACATTTTCAATGGTCAGATTCAAACCCTTAAGGGTACTTTACACGCTGCGATATCGGTACCGATATTGCTAGCGAGCGTACCTGCCCCCGTCGGTTGTGCGAAACAGGCAAATCGCTGCCCGTGGTGCACAACATCGCTAACACCCATCACACGGACTTACTTTCCCTGCGACGTTGCTCTGGCTAGCGATCCGCCTCCTTTCTAAAGGGGCAGTCCATGCAGTGTCACAGCGACATCACACGGCAGCCGTCCAATAGCAGAGGAGGGGCGGAAATGAGCGGCCAGAACATGCCGCCCACCTTCTTCCTTCCTCATTGCCGGTGGACACAGGTAAGGAGATGTTCGTTGTTCCTGCGGTGTCACACACAGCGATGTGTGATGTCGCAGGAACGACGAACAACATTGGACCTGCAGCAGCAATGATATTAAGGAAATGAACAACGTGCAACGAGCAAAGATTGTTCACGTTTTTGCGCTTGTTGATATTCGCTCATTGGTGTCACACGCTGCGATGTCGCTAACGGCAGCGGATGTGTTTCACTAACGACGTGACCCCGACGATATATCGTTAGCGAGTTCGCAGCGAGTAAAGCACCCTTTATGGTGCAGGGTCCCTAATTTGTATATCCAATAGCTCTCACATTTTATTAATTTCTCAATTCGATCAGAGCCAGAGTTCACCACATGATCGATGATAATTAATCTTAGTTGTTTGGAGTCCTTTTGATGCGTGGTACTAAAGTGTCTGCATAAACTATACTATGTTGTTTGTATCCATTGCACAGTGCGCCCCACGTACTGTAGGCCGCATGTACATTCCATCAGGTAGACTATATAAGTACTTTGGCAAGTCAATTTAAATTTGATTAAATAAGACAGGCTTGTCGTGCGGGATCTGAAGGAAGGGACATTGTCCCCAATTACTTCACAACACAGGCATCTAGGGATATTACAACAGAAACACCCCTTGCCTACTGGAGTGGCTGTAGCAACAGGTAAAGTGTTCGAGCCCCGTTACACGCAACAACGTATCTAACGATATATCGCCGGGGTTACGGATTCCGTGACGCACATCTGGCATCGTTAGCGACGTCATTGCGTGTGACACCAACGAGCGGCCGTTAACGATGGAAAATACTCACCAAATCATTCATCGTTGACACGCCGTTCATTTTCATAAAATCGTTGATTGTTGAGGACGCAGGTTGTTCGTCGTTCCCGAGGCAGCACACATCGCTATGTGTGACACCTCGGGAACGACGAATTACAGCTTACCTGCGGCCGCCGGCATTGAGGAAGGAAGGAGGTAGGCGGGATGTTACGGCCGCTCATCTCCGCCCCTCCGCTTCTATTGGGCGGTCGCTTAGTGATGCCGCTGTGATGGCGCACGAACCGCCCCCTTACAAAGGAGGCGGTTCCCCAACCACAGCGACGTCGCTAGGTAGGTAAGTCCGTGTGACGGCTCCTAAAGATATTGTGCGCCACGGGCAGCGATTTGCTCGTGACGCACAAATAATGGGGGCGGGTACGCTCACTAGCAATATTAATAGCGATATCGCTGCATGTAAAGCCCCCTTTAGAAAACGGGTTGCATGGGGCTACCAAATTGCGTAGACTGGTGCTCCTATGATAAATGATAGATGGCTTAGGGGGAATAAGATAATGACACAGAGAATCGCCTTGCAAAATAAACCAATATTTTTTCAACAGATCATGGATTTGAACTCTGGAGCGACAAAAAGTGGTGATTAGGCTCCATTTACTAAATCCTGATTTAGTTTTATTTAATTAATCAATGTTTTGATTACTAAAGAAACAACAAAGAGCCAGCACCAATGTGCACTAAGGCATCAAATATTCCAAACTGCATTATAAAAAATTTTTTTGAGATTTTTGGCAAAAAATTGCAATTTCTTGAGCTGCTTCGCCACGTCACGGCAAATCTCATTTGAAGCAGTCCTACACTAAAATATTTTTATAAAATGTGCCATGCGGCCTCACATATAAATAGCAGAACTGCTCTCAGCAGCACTCACCTGGTCTATTGCAGTCCCGTACCCATGACTGAGTCATGGCTGTGGGCGGGACAGGTCCAAGCAAATGCTGCATGAAGTATATATATAGCCTGTGGACAAAGCCTGATGACCCAATGTGAACAGTCACCAAACGCCAAAATCTATACAGATGGAATACATCCCAAATTGGGGTGCATAGCAAGGTGGAGGTCAACCACCGACCAATTCAACAAAGAAACAACAAAGAGCCAGCACCAATGTGCACTAAGGCATCAAATATTCCAAACTGCATTATAAAAAATTTTTTTGAGATTTTTGGCAAAAAATTGCAATTTCTTGAGCTGCTTCGCCACGTCACGGCAAATCTCATTTGAAGCAGTCCTACACTAAAATATTTTTATAAAATGTGCCATGCGGCCTCACATATAAATAGCAGAACTGCTCTCAGCAGCACTCACCTGGTCTATTGCAGTCCCGTACCCATGACTGAGTCATGGCTGTGGGCGGGACAGGTCCAAGCAAATGCTGCATGAAGTATATATATAGCCTGTGGACAAAGCCTGATGACCCAATGTGAACAGTCACCAAACGCCAAAATCTATACAGATGGAATACATCCCAAATTGGGGTGCATAGCAAGGTGGAGGTCAACCACCGACCAATTCAACAAAGAAACAACAAAGAGCCAGCACCAATGTGCACTAAGGCATCAAATATTCCAAACTGCATTATAAAAAATTTTTTTGAGATTTTTGGCAAAAAATTGCAATTTCTTGAGCTGCTTCGCCACGTCACGGCAAATCTCATTTGAAGCAGTCCTACACTAAAATATTTTTATAAAATGTGCCATGCGGCCTCACATATAAATAGCAGAACTGCTCTCAGCAGCACTCACCTGGTCTATTGCAGTCCCGTACCCATGACTGAGTCATGGCTGTGGGCGGGACAGGTCCAAGCAAATGCTGCATGAAGTATATATATAGCCTGTGGACAAAGCCTGATGACCCAATGTGAACAGTCACCAAACGCCAAAATCTATACAGATGGAATACATCCCAAATTGGGGTGCATAGCAAGGTGGAGGTCAACCACCGACCAATTCAACAAAGAAACAACAAAGAGCCAGCACCAATGTGCACTAAGGCATCAAATATTCCAAACTGCATTATAAAAAATTTTTTTGAGATTTTTGGCAAAAAATTGCAATTTCTTGAGCTGCTTCGCCACGTCACGGCAAATCTCATTTGAAGCAGTCCTACACTAAAATATTTTTATAAAATGTGCCATGCGGCCTCACATATAAATAGCAGAACTGCTCTCAGCAGCACTCACCTGGTCTATTGCAGTCCCGTACCCATGACTGAGTCATGGCTGTGGGCGGGACAGGTCCAAGCAAATGCTGCATGAAGTATATATATAGCCTGTGGACAAAGCCTGATGACCCAATGTGAACAGTCACCAAACGCCAAAATCTATACAGATGGAATACATCCCAAATTGGGGTGCATAGCAAGGTGGAGGTCAACCACCGACCAATTCAACAAAGAAACAACAAAGAGCCAGCACCAATGTGCACTAAGGCATCAAATATTCCAAACTGCATTATAAAAAATTTTTTTGAGATTTTTGGCAAAAAATTGCAATTTCTTGAGCTGCTTCGCCACGTCACGGCAAATCTCATTTGAAGCAGTCCTACACTAAAATATTTTTATAAAATGTGCCATGCGGCCTCACATATAAATAGCAGAACTGCTCTCAGCAGCACTCACCTGGTCTATTGCAGTCCCGTACCCATGACTGAGTCATGGCTGTGGGCGGGACAGGTCCAAGCAAATGCTGCATGAAGTATATATATAGCCTGTGGACAAAGCCTGATGACCCAATGTGAACAGTCACCAAACGCCAAAATCTATACAGATGGAATACATCCCAAATTGGGGTGCATAGCAAGGTGGAGGTCAACCACCGACCAATTCAACAAAGAAACAACAAAGAGCCAGCACCAATGTGCACTAAGGCATCAAATATTCCAAACTGCATTATAAAAAATTTTTTTGAGATTTTTGGCAAAAAATTGCAATTTCTTGAGCTGCTTCGCCACGTCACGGCAAATCTCATTTGAAGCAGTCCTACACTAAAATATTTTTATAAAATGTGCCATGCGGCCTCACATATAAATAGCAGAACTGCTCTCAGCAGCACTCACCTGGTCTATTGCAGTCCCGTACCCATGACTGAGTCATGGCTGTGGGCGGGACAGGTCCAAGCAAATGCTGCATGAAGTATATATATAGCCTGTGGACAAAGCCTGATGACCCAATGTGAACAGTCACCAAACGCCAAAATCTATACAGATGGAATACATCCCAAATTGGGGTGCATAGCAAGGTGGAGGTCAACCACCGACCAATTCAACAAAGAAACAACAAAGAGCCAGCACCAATGTGCACTAAGGCATCAAATATTCCAAACTGCATTATAAAAAATTTTTTTGAGATTTTTGGCAAAAAATTGCAATTTCTTGAGCTGCTTCGCCACGTCACGGCAAATCTCATTTGAAGCAGTCCTACACTAAAATATTTTTATAAAATGTGCCATGCGGCCTCACATGAGATTTGCCGTGACGTGGCGAAGCAGCTCAAGAAATTGCAATTTTTTGCCAAAAATCTCAAAAAAAATTTTTATAATGCAGTTTGGAATATTTGATGCCTTAGTGCACACTGGTGCTGGCTCTTTGTTGTTTCTTTGTTGAATTGGTCGGTGGTTGACCTCCACCTTGCTATGCACCCCAATTTGGGATGTATTCCATCTGTATAGATTTTGGCGTTTGGTGACTGTTCACATTGGGTCATCAGGCTTTGTCCACAGGCTATATATATACTTCATGCAGCATTTGCTTGGACCTGTCCCGCCCACAGCCATGACTCAGTCATGGGTACGGGACTGCAATAGACCAGGTGAGTGCTGCTGAGAGCAGTTCTGCTATTTATATGTGAGGCCGCATGGCACATTTTATAAAAATATTTTAGTGTAGGACTGCTTCAAATGAGATTTGCCGTGACGTGGCGAAGCAGCTCAAGAAATTGCAATTTTTTGCCAAAAATCTCAAAAAAAATTTTTATAATGCAGTTTGGAATATTTGATGCCTTAGTGCACACTGGTGCTGGCTCTTTGTTGTTTCTTTGTTGAATTGGTCGGTGGTTGACCTCCACCTTGCTATGCACCCCAATTTGGGATGTATTCCATCTGTATAGATTTTGGCGTTTGGTGACTGTTCACATTGGGTCATCAGGCTTTGTCCACAGGCTATATATATACTTCATGCAGCATTTGCTTGGACCTGTCCCGCCCACAGCCATGACTCAGTCATGGGTACGGGACTGCAATAGACCAGGTGAGTGCTGCTGAGAGCAGTTCTGCTATTTATATGTGAGGCCGCATGGCACATTTTATAAAAATATTTTAGTGTAGGACTGCTTCAAATGAGATTTGCCGTGACGTGGCGAAGCAGCTCAAGAAATTGCAATTTTTTGCCAAAAATCTCAAAAAAAAAAAATTTTTATAATGCAGTTTGGAATATTTGATGCCTTAGTGCACACTGGTGCTGGCTCTTTGTTGTTTCTTTGTTGAATTGGTCGGTGGTTGACCTCCACCTTGCTATGCACCCCAATTTGGGATGTATTCCATCTGTATAGATTTTGGCGTTTGGTGACTGTTCACATTGGGTCATCAGGCTTTGTCCACAGGCTATATATATACTTCATGCAGCATTTGCTTGGACCTGTCCCGCCCACAGCCATGACTCAGTCATGGGTACGGGACTGCAATAGACCAGGTGAGTGCTGCTGAGAGCAGTTCTGCTATTTATATGTGAGGCCGCATGGCACATTTTATAAAAATATTTTAGTGTAGGACTGCTTCAAATGAGATTTGCCGTGACGTGGCGAAGCAGCTCAAGAAATTGCAATTTTTTGCCAAAAATCTCAAAAAAAAATTTTTATAATGCAGTTTGGAATATTTGATGCCTTAGTGCACACTGGTGCTGGCTCTTTGTTGTTTCTTTGTTGAATTGGTCGGTGGTTGACCTCCACCTTGCTATGCACCCCAATTTGGGATGTATTCCATCTGTATAGATTTTGGCGTTTGGTGACTGTTCACATTGGGTCATCAGGCTTTGTCCACAGGCTATATATATACTTCATGCAGCATTTGCTTGGACCTGTCCCGCCCACAGCCATGACTCAGTCATGGGTACGGGACTGCAATAGACCAGGTGAGTGCTGCTGAGAGCAGTTCTGCTATTTATATGTGAGGCCGCATGGCACATTTTATAAAAATATTTTAGTGTAGGACTGCTTCAAATGAGATTTGCCGTGACGTGGCGAAGCAGCTCAAGAAATTGCAATTTTTTGCCAAAAATCTCAAAAAAAATTTTTATAATGCAGTTTGGAATATTTGATGCCTTAGTGCACACTGGTGCTGGCTCTTTGTTGTTTCAATGTTTTGATTACTATTAATCTTGTTGATACAAGAATCCTGAGAAAAATTGACAGTCTTCTTAAAAGCATCTTTCAACAATTTTAATGGGTAACCCTTTTGCAAAAATCTCTTACATAAGAGACATGATTCCTGTAGGAAGTCGTCATCACTGGTGCAATTTTTCCTAACCCTCCAGTATTGGCCATATGGGATGTTAGTGATCCAAGTAGGGAGGTGTCCACTGTCAAACCCCAAGTAGCTATTTACATCTACCTGCTTGAAGTGTGTTGAGGTGGACACCCCCCATGTTCATCCAACCTCACAAAAAGGTCCAAAAACTGGAGATCGCTGGAATAATTTTTTTTTTTTTTTTATATATATATTTTTGTTGTTTTACATTGATTTATATTTCCTTGTTGTTTTTAGACATCTATTTTTATGCTATTCATACCAAGGATTTTTAATCTATGATAGGGATTAACTGTTTGTCAAGTAAGGTTTAACCTTTGTTAGTCCACATGCTAATTGTAACATACCAATAAGAATTTATCAACCCCTTTATATGTCATTTCCTGTATTATAATAATTATCCACCTGATGAAGATATTACATTGATATCGAAACGAGTTGTGGTATGAATAAAGAAATTCAAGCAAGTAACCATCTGACTCGTCCTTAGCACTGCCCAGGACCATGCAATTATTCAGCCCATCCTGGTTTCTGTCCCCTTCCTGGTATACTTGTCCTCCTTCTGGTATATATGTCCCCTTCCAGAGCTCCTCCAGGTATATATAGCCCTCTCCTGGGCACATTCTGGTATACATGTTTCCATTTTGGTTCCTGTCCCCTTCCTGGTATATTTGTACTCCTCCTGGTATATATATGTCCCCTTCTTGGGCTCCTCCTGGTATTTACATTCCCCTCCTGGGCAAATTATGGTATATATGTCCCCACCCTGGTTTCTGACCCCTTCCTGGTATATTTGTACTCCTCCTGTTATATATGTCCCCTTCCAGGGCTCCTCCTGGTATATTTGTATGCCACAAAAACACAAAAACATTTTACTCACCCTCCCCTGCTCCCACATCATACAGCTTCCTCTCTGAGGCGCGATGCATTTCAGTTGGATGTGCGCCCTTTGACGCACATCCAGCTGACGCAAGGCAGGGGTTGGGGTCAGCGTGCCCCCACCACCCATTGCAATTGGGGCAATCGTCCCTCTCCTGTCTTCAGCTCATCGATCACTTACCTTTCCTTGCTGGCTGCCACATCCTTGCTACCTCCACAGCTCTGTTTCCTGCAGCAGTGTGATGAGATCGCAGAGTGATGATCTTATCACGCAGCTACCCGCTGGGCCGTGGGATGACATGCCAGTGCCCTTCTCTGCTCTACTAATCCTGCCTCCAGCACATCACTTATTTACCCCACAATCTTCCTTTCTCATGATGCCATCTATTTTGTTAAGTGCACCAGTTCCTCCAGCAGCAAAACAACCCCACAACATGATGTTGCCATTCCCATGTTTCACAGTTGGGATGGTGGTCTTAGTGTAGCGCCTAGTCCCACCAGACCCCGTGGGGGGCGCGCTCCCTCACATGTGCCCAGTCCCAGCATGGCTCCCACTTGCACTCCCAGTCATAGCTCCAGGCAGCGACGGCCTTCCCGGTCTCATGACTCTGCTCCTGCTCACTCCCGGGTCAGACATCATGCTCCTGGGGCTGCTTCAGCCTCTTCCTGTCTGCAAAGCACACACAGTTCTGCAGTGTCTGATTCTAGGCTGCGCGTGAGGCCACGCCCCCTTTCTTAAAGTGGTAGCACCCAATTACCTCAGAGGTCACCTGTTGCCATATGGTATTTAAGTTCACCTCCCCTGGCAGCAGGCGCCCGAGCAACGCCTCTATTAGTGCATTGCCAGTGTCCAGATCCGTTTGTGCTATTATTTGATATCCGTGCATTTGATACCTGGTTCTAATCCTGTGTCTCACCGTAGTGCCATCTATACCATTCCGGCTGTGGACGTCACCGCTTATACCTACCATGGACGTCACCGTGCCATACCTGCCGTGGACACTATCTATACATACCCGCAGTGGACGTCACCGGCCATACCCGCAGTGGACGTCACCGCTCATACCGACAGTGGACGTCACCGTGCCCTACCTGCCGTGGACATTATCTGTACCGTACCTGCTGTGGACGTCACCTGCTGTGAACATCTCCGGTGCCGTTTCCGTGTTCTGCCGGCTGTGGACGTCACAACCTTGCTACACCTGGCCCTACAGAGACTCCTACTACCGGTTCCTGGCTGCCGTGCATTTAGGCCTTCTGGGGAGGCGCCGCACAGTCCCTGTATAGGGGTTCGCTGCTGGTCGCCTTCTCGGGGGAGTCCGGTGCACGGTCCAGTTGGTCCACCTCCGGACGCTCGCCGCTCCTCGGTGAGCGTAACACTTAGTCTTCAAAGCTTCTCCCTTTTTCCTCCAAACATAACAATTAATAATAATAATATAATAATAATCTTTATTTCTATAGCGCCAACATATTCCGTAGCGCTTTACAATTCAGGAGGATCATATACAAACAAGTAACAGTTATAGAAATACAATATTTAGAGGGGAAAAAAAATACAACCCTGCTCGTGAGAGCTTACAATCTACAATGAGATGGGGGGAGAGGCAAGGTTCAAGTGCTTATTTACAATGACAATCCAACCATCTCACGGAAATGGGGCTGGATAATGGTTTCCTGGACCAGTGGGCCCGAGCCTTGAGATGCCTTTGGGTGCCATGGAGTTTGATGTGGAGCTATGTTGTGAGAGGTTGTAGAGGGACTATGTGAATCGAATCTGATTAGGGAGTGTGATAGGCCGCCCTAAAAAGATGCGTCTTTAGGGTGCGTCTGAAGCTGAGTAAGTTGTGATTTGTCCTAACTTCTTGGGGTAGAGCGTTCCAGAGGGTTGGTGCAGCTCGGAAGAAGTCTTGGATTGTCATTATGGACAAACAGTTCAATTTTAGTTTCGTCAGACCACAAGACATGTCTCTAAAAATTAAGATCTTTGTTCCTGTGTGCATTTGCAAACATTAATCTGTTTGTTTCTTTTGGGTAATGGCTTCTTCCTGGCAAAGTGGCTTTTCAGCCCATATTGATACAGTACTCGTTTCACTGTGCATAATGACACAATCTTAACACCTTCATAAGGTCTTTTGCTTTTGTTCTTGGGTTGATATGCACATGTCTGACCAAAACACATTCATCTCTTGTACACAGAGCTTGTCTCCATCCTCAGCGGTATGATGGCTGGACATTCCCATCTTGTTTGTATTTGCATATAATTGTTTGTACGGATGACCAAGACACCTTCAGGTATCTGGAAATTGCACCCAAGGATGAACCAGACTTGTGCAAGTCCACAATGCTCTTCATGAGATCTTGGCTGATTTCTTTTGATTTTCCCATGATACCACACAAAGAAGCAGTGTGTTTCAGGTGTGCATTAAAATACATCCACAGGTGTGTCTCTAATTAACTCAGATGTTGCCAATACACCAATTTGAAGTGTCCAAAGGCATGACATCATCATATGGGCTGTCCCATATTGTTTAAAGGCTTAGTACTCTTAGGGGCACTTTGCACACTGCGACATCGCAGGCCGATGCTGCGATGCCGAGTGCGATAGTGCCCGCCCCCGTCGCAGCAGCGATATGTGGTGATAGCTGGCGTAGCGAAAGTTATCGCTACGCCAGCTTCACACACACACTCACCTGCCGTGCGACGTCCCTGTGGCCGGCGACCCGCCTCCTTGTTAAGGGGGCGGGCCGTGCGGCGTCACTGCGACGTCACACGGCAGGCGGCCAATCGGAGCGGAGGGGCGGAGATGAGCAGGATGTAAACATCCTGCCCACCTCCTTCCTTCCGCATATCCTACGGAAGCCGCAGTGAGGCCGGTAGGAGACGTTCCTCGCTCCTGCGACTTCACACACAGCGATGTGTGCTGCCGCAGGAGCGAGGAACAACATCGGACCATTGCGTCAGCGTAATCATGGATTACGCCGACGCTGTACCGATGATACGATTACGACGCTTTTGCGCTCGTTAATCGTATCATCCAGCCTTTACACACTGCGATGTCGCATGCGATGCCGGAAGTGCGTCATTTTCAATTTGACCCCACCGACATCGCACCTGCGATGTCGCAGTGTGCAAAGTGCCCCTTAGTGTATGTAAATTTTTGACTTTGCAGAAAGAAATAAAAATGCCATAAAACATTCTATCTCTCATTATTCTGGCATTTGGCAAATATAAATAATTTTGGCAATCCTAATTGACCTAAAACGGGAAAGGTGTATTCTGATTTCATGTCAGATAGTGAGAAAAAACACGCACATGTGTCTTTTTTTTAGTGTATTTAAAATTCTGGTTTCAACTGTGTATACTGGATATTATATATATTTTTATATATATATATATATATATATATAAACCACACTTATATACTGTTTAAGTGAGAGACTGTGATATATTTTGACTTAGGTGATAAGCTTAAAAAATATGCACAAGGTAACTGTGCAAAAAATAAATACAGTTCAAGGGAACCTGCCAGGAGCAATATGTACCCTGAACCACGAGCAGTTCTGGATGCATATTGCTAATCTCTGCCTAACCGTCCCTGTATCTGGTAGCATAGATAAAGGGATCTTTAGAAAAAGTGTTTCTAAAGATCTTTTATTGTATTCTAAAGAGCTCGGGACTAGTCCCAAGGGTGTTGCTTCCCTTGCTAGTTGGCTCCATTAGCATGTTAGTACGCCCCTGTGTAATTAGAATACAATAATTTTTCACTCACTGATTTCTTATAAACCCATCAGGTAAAATCTTGAACCATATTCCTAGGCTGGCTATATTGTGGGGGTATTTGTTTCTTGAAGAAATGTGGAGGCCAAACGGGGCCACCAGAATATCTACAGGTCTATAATAGTCCATCAGGGGAAGTCATCCAGGGCTAAAGGACTTTTCTCAGGAAAAGTAAACAGGGTCCTTAAGTCCTCAGACTTCACTGCTTGTAGCTATTGTTTTAAAATGCATTTTTTAATTGCGGCCATCACAATGAAAAGGCTTCTACTAATGAGACGTCTGCTTATACATTGGTGACTATACACAATACAATTAGTGGATCTCTTTAGACCTAACTGCCTGTAAATCACTGTTAGGGTCATGCATGACTAGTGGATTACAAGATAATAAAGAGTAATGAGTTGGTCTGTTGTTTCTTTTTTTTTCTAATGTTTGCTAATGTTTTTGGCAACGTGGTAATAAAGTTTCATATAACTGATAAAATCTTATATTGCGTTCTTTCCCTGCACAAAGCAATAGAAAATGATGTTATTACATATCAGGGTTTGTGTGCACAGCAACTTTTAGACACCAGCTTTACCGCATTGTTTTTGGGTCAGAAGACACTTCAGGAAAATGCTGGCAGTATACGTACTTCCTGAAGCATCTTTTCTGTTGTCTTTTTGAATGTCTTTCGCAGCAGTTTTGCCACCGTCTTTTTTACATTCTATATATAACATAGTGATGGCTTCTAAGCGAAAGCCGCATCAAAATTATTCAGATCAACTGTTTAAGGGAACCTGTCAGGTGCAATATGCATCCAGAACCACGAGCAGTTCTGTGCGTATTGCTAATCTCTGCCTAACTGTCCCTGTAGCATAGATAAAGAGATCTTTAGAATAATTGTTTCTAAAGATCTTTTACCATATGCTAATTAGTGAGGGGACGAGCCCCCTGGGCGTTAGTTCCCCGGCCAGTCCCCCCATTAGCATGTTAGTACGCTCCTGTGGGTGTGCTATCATGATAATGAATACAATAGGATAGGATGATCATACTCACCTCTCCGGCTGCCATTGCGTCCGACGGGGAATATCGGCTCAATGCGCATGACTCCAGAGTTTGAGGCATGGAGATTTAAGGTCCTGCAAGGTAGAAGGTCCTTTTCCCCATGAATAAGCAACGTCATTAACAAACATGTGAAACGCATGTCGGGGGTCTTCTCTTGAGGTCCAGAATTGGCTCCTTGCACTAGGCACTTGACTTGGTATGTGCTCAGGAGGTTCTCACTTTATCCTATTGACTCTTTTATACTGTGTGGATTATTATGTCTGTCTGATTATGTTTGATTAATTGTTTAACAGGGTCTTTTGAATGTGGGGAACGTACTCATTCTGATATTTATCCTAGTGTGCATTTAAAGCCTAAGATCTATACGCATCTTTCTATTTGTACTTGTTTGTTTGTATTTTGTGCATATTTTATTGACATGGTATGTGATGTCAATTGTTTTTACCTTGTTTAAAACATATATATATATTTTTTATGACGATAAAACTATTCCTTTGCCTCCAGGTTCTTGATTATTTGCAGTAATCTTTATGCCAACCAATATGTGGCATTACTTTCACACCTAATGGTTTTCCTTATTTCTTTGTTATATGTGCCTTATGGATATTTGGTGGTTATGTATTTGCTTTCTGTTGGCACTGCAAGGTTTAATGTTGTTTTTTCCTTGCAGTTTGCTGCTTACTAGATTATCTCAGCTGCAGGTGGCTTCTGACCACTCCCCTCCTCTTTAAATACTCACATGATCCAACATGTGATGTCGGATATAGATTCATTCCATACTGACCACCTGAGGAGACAGGAAGGTTCTTGTAAAGCTATTGGATCCGTGTTGTGTGCTATCTGGTGTTCGCTTTGGTTGGTTGTTTATCCTCTTGTTATCTACCTTTACTCGTGTTGTTTTATACTTTTCTTAGCATGCTATCGGATAGACGTTTTTGGTGTCCCCTATTTGACTATTTTCTGTGGGGTTACCACTCCGGTCCCTGCCCTCCTCTGGGGTGGTGGGAAAAGGGGGTATTAGATCAGGGCTGGCCATGAGCAGGGCCAGGATGGTAATTCAGACCATCTTCATGCGGCTCACCTGAAAAGAGAGTTCCTTCTACGTTATCAGATGATGAGGGGTTCTGAGGGTCCAGTGGCCCCTTTTAGAAGGGGGGTACTGTCATGGCTCAACTCTGCGCTCTATTCGGAGACCTCTGGTTGTGTGCTCAGTTTTCCTCTCAGACCACAGCCTGTTTTGCATCTGTCCTACTGCTAATATTTCTTTTGTATTTACTTTCCTCTTGCTGTTCCCTGTGATTTGTTTGTAAGTTTCCCTCCCCAGCATTCTTTTCATTCTGTTATGTTTAGGATTTGGGGGCGTTTCCAAACATTCCGTAAGTCTTTTGGGCTTCTTCCGTTTTCCGCCATCTTCCCTGTTTTACCGTACAAGTTCTTAGCCCTCAGTCTCACCCTCTGCTTTTGTTCACTTCCTTCATGGTTTTGTTGCTTTGTGTTACACATTGTTTATAATTGAGTATGTAGTAAAAGACACACAGTTTCAGCTGACATTCAGTGGGGGCACCACTGAGTAATCTTAGGGTACCAACTTCAAAGGTCACGCAGGGACAAATCAGGGTCAGATTTAGGGCTTTTAGTTTGAATAGGGACCGGTGGATTGCAGGGCTCACATCTCTCCTAGTTCATCCATCCCATAAGTAGTAGGGCTCAATCATAACAGCAACATTTTCTTTTTTAATTTTTTTGGAGTATATTCAAAGTCAGCTTCTTCACACATAGATTATTATTAAATAATCAATTATAATGCAGTTTGCTATACTTTACCATTTAGGAATGAATAGAAGTTGTCCATTGAATGCATTGGGGTGTTTAGACTCAGTCTTAGTGTTTGGCACATATGGAAAGTTCTCCTTTGGAGCTGTACTGTTATTCAATTTAATTGGCAGCTGTCTGAAGCACATACATCTATGCCGCATTCATAATAGGCATGGTAGCAGATGGTCTATTGATTTGCAACTTATAAAGTATGGGTGGAAAAGTTGTCTCGATTATCCCCTTTGTGAAATTCCCCACATTCCACATTCTATGGTATGTAAATGACTTGCATCTCATAAAACTATATTTCACGCTTACAAGTTACTGCTTTGATATAATGCACACTTGGCCTAGGGACTGGGAGCATTGAAAAGCGATCTTTGTTTAGGAGAGAAAGCCCTGGAGTCAGGTAGCCCTCTTGGTATATCCGTTAACTGTTTATCCGTGTAGAACTTGTAAAGCAGGCAGCAGGTGCAGACTGGAATGTTCTGCCTCGTGCATCTGTTTTATGTGTTCTATGCACTTTAAACTTTTGTCAGAGGCACATACATTCATGAGAACAGGTAAGAAAAAGGAAATACAGTCGCCCCTCGCTATATCGCGGTTCACTTGTATCTCGAGTTTTATATATATATCTAATTCTGTATTGCAGAGGTTTCACTATATCGTGGGATTTTACGATGTACTTCATCAGCGGATGAATACTGTACTGTACACATTGGAAATGCACTACTGTACGCCACTACTGCTTGTGTTAAAGAGCCTATGAAGTGTTTACAAGAGTGTGGGAGGTTATAGGATTGTGAGAAGGGTTTATAAAGCCTTTAAAATATATCCAAATAATAAAATAAATATAACGTCGCTACTTTGCGGATTTTCTCCTATTGCGGGGGTCTCTGGAACATAACTTCCGCAATAGGTGAGGGATCATTATATTAAAAAATACAAGAACTGGCTGAAATATAAAACATTACCTGATCCACTATGCTTTAGGATAAGCTCATATTGCTTCTTTTTTAGGCTTTGTTTGCCTGGCACCTCTCTTAAAAATGCTGGAAAAAGTGTTCATAAAATGCACAAAAGGAACTTCATATTTATTTTTATGGAAAAACAACATGGCTTCTTCCCTTGGCATCAAAGACCTTGCTCTCTCGTGGATCTCATCATGTCTCACTAATTGCACATTTAGCGACTTCCATCCCCACTAGCTCCTCATCCCACCCTCTCTCTATCTGTATTCCTCAAGACTCTGTCTGAGACCCCTACTGTTCTCCATCCATACCTTTGACCTATAACAACTCAAAGTCCCATGGCTCCAGTAGCACCTATATGTGGATGATAATAAAATGTATCTCTCTGTTGTCCAGTATCTCAGAGTGTCTATCAATCATATCCTCCTTCTTCTCATTGCACTTTTTCAATCTCAATATGGACAAAATCAAACAGATAAACTTTCCTTCATCTCATTCATCCTCCCTACCAGATTTATCTATCACAACAAATTACATCATGCTATCATATAAAACAACTTCGTTGCCTCAGAGTAACCCTTGACTGTACCTTGTCCTTTAAACCACACATTCAAGCCATTACCACCTCCTGCTGCCTCCAAGTGAAATATATATTTCCAGAATTTGTCCTAATTTCAACCCATAATCTTCTAAAATGTAAGTGCAGGCCCTATCATCTCTCGCCTTGACTACTGCAATATCCTCTTCTGTGGTCTCCCAACTAACACACTCACTCCAATCAGTCCTTAATTTTGTAGCCCGATTTATCCACCTATCATTTTGCTACTCTGCCTTTGCCCTCTGCAAAATAATTCACTGGTTTCCAAATTCACAGTGAATCCAGTTTAACTGCTAACAATTTATATTATGATACCATAACAATTGATCAAGCTGTCCATAATCTGTCTCCTCCATATATCTCCAAACTAATTTTCTTATATTTCCCCATACATAATCTTCGGTCCTCACCAAACACCTCCAAGCCTTCTCCCAGCCATCCTCCATCATTTGGAATTCAGTGACTCAGCACTTCTGATTGTCTCCCACATTTGGAACTTTCAGACATGACCTGAAAACTCATCCCTTCAGAACATACTACAACCTGCAATGACCCATCGCACCTCACTAACACCTTTTGTCTCCTACCTCAATACTCTGCATATTTTAATCCAATGAGGGTAGAGTCCTCTCATCTCTTTGCAAGTCTGCTTTATTTTATACATGTAATACTGTATGTATGTAATAATTCTCAAATGTACAGCACCATGAAATTAACCCCTTCAAGAACGGCCGATTTTTCGCTTTCCGTTTTTTTTTTCGCCATTCTTTTTCTGAGAGACGTAACTTTTTTATTTTTCAGTCAATATGGTCATGTGAGGGCTCATTTTTTGCAGAACGAACTGTACTTTTAAATAGACCATCAGTTTTACCATATAGTGTACTGGAAAACGGCAAAAAAATTCCAAATGCATAAAAATTGCAAAAAAAGTGCGATAGCACTATGGTTTTTGAGATATTTTATTCACTGTGTTCACTATATGGTAAAACTGATGTGTGGGTGTGATGCCTCAGGTCAGTGCGAGTTTGTAGACACCAAACATGTATAGGTTTACTTTTATATAAGGGGTTAAAAAAAATTGGAAGTTTGTCCGAAAAAAGTGGCGCACGTTTTACGCCATATTCCGTGACCCGTAGCGTTCTGATTTTTCGTGATCTATGGCTCAGTGATGGCTTATTTTTTGCGTCTTGAGCTGACGTTTTTAACGGTACAATTTTTGCGCAGATGCTACGTTTTGATCGCCTCTTATTGCATTTTGTGCAAAAGTTGTGGCGACAAAAAAAAACGTCGTTTTGGCGTTTGGAATTTTTTTTCCACTACGCCGTATACTGACCAGATTAATTGATTTTATATTTTGATAGATCGGGCGTTTCTGAACACGGCGATACCAAAAGTGTGTATATTTTTTATTTTTTTAACCCTTTAATTTTCAATGGGGCGAATGGGGGCTGATTTGAACTTTTAGGTTTTTTTTTTTTTTTTTTTAATTTTTAAGACTTTTTTTTAACTTTTTTTTTTTTATTTTACTAGTCCCCCTAGGGGGCTATTGCGATCAGCAATCCAATCACTCTGCAGTATCTGCTGATCACAGCTACACAGCTGTAAACAGCAGATACGCTCTCTTTCTTTTTCACTGTGCAGCGGGCACAGCGAAAGTGAAAGCAAGTCATGTGTAGTACAGGAGTCATCACATGACCCTGTGCTACCATGACAACTATCGGAAGTCACGTGATCGCGTCACGTGACTTCCGGTATCGGGCGGTAAGTAAAAGTTTACCGCGATCACGCTTATAATGGCGCTGTCACGTATTGACAGCGCCATTTAAGGGGTTAATCGGCACGAGCAGATAATGATTCTGCTCGTGCCTAGCAGGCACACATCTGAGCTGTGAAAATCAGCTGAGATGTGCGCCGATCGCGGCATGCTGCCGCCGGAGGACCGCAGGCAGTAACATAATGACATTTAGGACGTAATTTTACTGCCCGCGGTCGTTAAGGGGTTAATGATGTCTTAAAAATAAATTATAATAATATGTTCAAGCTTTTGAGCGTTATAGATGGAGAATGTTACCAGCTAGGCATTATCCAATCAAAAGGCCAAAAAATATAGAAATAAATTAAATAAATGAAAACACGCCTCCAAAAAACACTATAGAGAAGGAGAGTTTCTTGAAGCAGGTTCCAACAGAAAACTTAGGGGCACTTTGCACACTGCGACATCGCAGGTGCGATGTCGGTGGGGTCAAATTGAAAGTGACGCACATCCGGCATCGCATGCGACATCGCAGTGTGTAAAGCCTAGATGATACGATTAACGAGCGCAAAAGCGTCGTAATCGTATCATCGGTGCAGTGTCAGCGTAATGCATAATTACGCTGACGCGACGGTCCGATGTTGTTCCTCGCTCCTGCGACAGCACACATCGCTGTGTGTGAAGCCGCAGGAGCGAGGAACATCTCCTACCGGCGTCACCGCGGCTTCCGTAGGTTATGCAGAAGGAAGGAGGTGGGCAGGATGTTTACATCCTGTTTATCTCCGCCCCTCCGCTCCGATTGGCCGCCTGCCGTGTGACGTCGCAGTGACGGTGCACGACCCGCCCCCTTAACAAGGAGGCGGGTCGCCGATCACGGGGACGTCGCAGGACAGGTGAGTGTGTGTGTGAAGCTGGCGTAGCGATAATTTTCGCTACGCCAGCTATCACCACATATCGCTGCTGCGACGGGGGCGGGGACTATCGCACTCGGCATCGCAGCATCGGCCTGCGATGTCGCAGTGTGCAAAGTGCCCCTTAGTCTTTCACTGGCAGAAACAACATAGTGTGGACCCTTAAAGTAGCACTCCAGTGATTTCTTTTTATTTGCTTTGAAATGGTCATCTTCTTTGGTTTTAGATGTCATGCCAGTCCTCTTCTGCACCATGTGATCACCAATTAGATGTGGAGATTCTCAATGTGCATAGACTTACATGGAGAAACAGTTAACCATGCAAAACTCAAGCACTCATACAAGCTCCCTTGGTGGGAAAATAAAAAAAGTTATGGGTCTCATAAAAAGGCAACATGAACCAAAATAATTTTTAATTAATTTCTGATTTTTTTAAAACCAGTAAATTAGTAAAAAAATAATAAAATATTTCTATGAATGCCATTACACTGACATGTAAAATTAAATTGGCAGAATTAAGTGCCACAATTGTTAATTAAATGGATTGTTTGGGATACTAAAGGGTTACATAATTAAACAAAATAAGGCATTATACTAATTAGTGACATTAAATTAGTTATGTAGTTGTCCTGGTGCTCATTCAGACATCCGTGAAACAAGGTCTCTGTACACAAAGCATGGACTGGCCATGGATCTCCTGACCACACTTGACAGCCTCATATACAGTATGTCGTTGAGGCTATCAAGTTCAGGTAAAAATACCTGTGTCCGGTCTGTGCATCGCTGTCTTTGTTGGGGCTTTGACAAATGGATGTCTGAATTTGGCCTCAGGTTGAGTTTACACAGGTTGATTTTTGCATATAACGAGCATTAATCAACAAAATAGCAAGTTACTTTATATGGGGCAATGCAAACTGTATGGGCCCTAAAAAAATCTGTTCGGTACCTTTACTTTTTAGATTTTGTTCAATTCACAGCTTGAAAACGATGATTTTAAGGCCCATATAAACGTTTTGTTCATTTGTCAACTAATCATTAATATGTGGATCAAGGCTGGCTCCAGGTTTTTGTGGGCCCTGGGCGAAAGAGTCTCAGTCGGCCCCATGCAAACGCAAACGCAGACACACACATACAGGCATACATACAGTACATATACATATTTAAAGACAAATTCACAAAAATACATCTAAATAGACATAAATACACAGTCATATACACTGACATACATAGATACAATCATACATACAGACAGAGACACATTGGAGACTTTTTTTAATATCGGGAAACTAGCAGCAGTCTCACTCATCTCCCCCACTTGTCACCCATCAAGCTCCTCCCGGGAATGTGGCTGTGCCGCGCTTATTGGTGGCCATGACTAACAGACATGGCCGTGCACAGTGCACACTGACATTGCTGTATATGTGGCGCCCTGGACTAGCCAGGTCGTCACAGGTACTACAACATACACCCCCCACCCTGAGACAGGCACATCAGCCAGACACAAAATCCTTGTTGCCTCCCTCCAGGGGCTGATGTCCACACCAGATGGGGTGGAGCCAGGTGGTTGGCCCCACCCACTGAGGAGTTCACAGTCCTGGAGGCGGGAGAAGGAAGTCAGTCAGAGTTGAGAGTTGAGTTAGGGACGTGGTAGGAGAGGAGCAAACTGACCGTGTCCGGGTGTGTCGCCCGGGCACCAAGAGCAAGGTTGGCAGACGGTGGTGGCCGTCTGCAGGAGAGGCAGATCAATGCGGAACCGTAGGACCGGGGAGCGAAGTGAAGCCAGCACACACAGGCAGGGCCTGCGGACCCCGACCAGGCTTGGAGCCGCCATTAGAGGTCAAATCCGTCAGTGACTAGAACCCCAGGGGTTTCCTAACAGCCAAGACCCGATTGAAGGCAACCGTCCAACCAAGAGAAGGAAATACAGCTACCGCCACAGCTAGAGTTCCAAGGGCCAGAGCCTGCGGGCAAAAGGGCTCCTCCGGCACATATATACGCTGGGGAGCGGGTTACCAGTGGGAATCCATCGGGACCGAACATACACAAAGGTGCAGGGAAAGGCAGCCACCACTAACTGTCCAGGAGAAGCCACAGCAGCCGGCTGCGGGACCCGTCCATCCAGCCGTTTGGTTTACCAGAGACTTTGCGTACCTTTGTGGCTGAGTGAGTACTACCGTGCTGTCTGGCACCGCGCTGCGCAGTCCAAGCGACCCTGCACCCATCCAACCCTGCCTCCCCGTTATCTCACCGGGCCCCGGGACCACCAACCCCTACCCACGGAGGGGGAAAACAACATCCCAGCTGCTCCCTGCCATCGCTCCCGGGATCCCCATCACCAGCAGCGGTGGTGCCCAACCTCACCACAACCCGTGGGTGGCGTCACGGACCAAATCCCCAAACCAAACTACCCCCTTTCACTCACGGGCGAGGAGCGCCGCTCGAGTCCCCGGATCTGGCCCACCGCTCGAGCCACCCAGCAGCCATCGCATCAGCGCCGGACCCGAGCGTTAGCGAGCGCAGCGGCGTCCTTTCCCGCCCGTGACATATATACATCACAGGAAAGGCTGGGGACATACAGCAATAGGAGGACATTCAGCTCTTGTGGGATATACAGCACTGGTGTGGAGGAGACATTCAGCTCTGGCTGGTATACCGCACTGGAGTGCGGGGGACAAACAGCTCTAAGGGTATTCAGCACCGGGGTCAGGGGACAGACACTTCTGGAGGGTATAGAGCACCGGGGTCAGGGGACAGACACTTCTGGAGGGCATACAGCACTGGGGTCAGGGGACAGACACTTTTGGAGGGCATACAGTACTGGGGTCAGGAGATAGACACATCTGGAGGGTATACACCACTGGAATCAGGGAACAGACACTTCTGGAGGGTACACAGCAATGGGATCAGGGGACAGACACTTCTGGAGGGCAGACAGCACTGGGGTCAGGGGACAGACACTTCTGGAGGGTATACAGCACTGGGGTCAGGGGACAGACACTTCTCGAGGGCATACAGCACTGGGGTCGGGGACAGACACTTTTGGAAGGCATACAGTACTGGGGTCAGGAGACAGACACGTCTGGAGGGTCTACAGCATTGGGGTCAGGGGACACACAGTTCTGGAGGGCATACACCACTGGGATCAGGGGACAGACACATCTGGAGGATATAGACTACTGGAATCAGGGGACAGACACTTCTGGAGGGTACACACCATTGGGATCAGGAGACAGACACTTCTGGAGGTTATACACCACTGGAATCAGGGGACAGACACTTCTGGAGGGTATACATGTTGTCAGTAGTTTATAGAATAAAAAAAACAATTTACATTTTACTCAAAAAGATACCTGTAAAGAGAAAAATCAGAAAAAAATGACAATTTTGCAGTGGTCTCTTAATTTTTGCCAGAGCTGTATATATATAAACCATTTTTGCTGGCAAAAAGAAAATCATGCTTTATTTTGATTTTTTTTTTTACATTTTATCCCTTTTGTAAGTAATACAGTTTTACAATTAGTACCATATAGTAATTGTGGCCAACATCTTGTAGTAATGTTCCCATCCTGGTCCTCATCTTTTAGTAATGTCCTACATCCTGTTCCCATTTTCGTAGTAATGTGCACCATCTTGCTCCCCATTCTGTAGTAATGTGTCCCATCCTTGTCCCCTTGTAGTAATGTGCACATCCTTGTCCCCATCTTGTGGTAATGTCCCCATTCTGTAGTAATGTGCCCATTGTTGTCACCTTGTAGTAATGTGTACTTCCTTATTTCCATCCTGTAGCAATCTGGCCATCTTGTTGTACTGTCCCCATCCTTTTCCCCTTCTTTTAGTAATGTGCCTATTCTTGTCCCCTTCTGGTAGTAATGTGCCCCATCCTGGTCCTCATCCTGTAGTAATGTGTGTTATGATTCAGTGACCGAGGAGGATCAAAAAGGGGCAAGAACTAGGAAACCCAGAGAATCACCAAATTGGTTAGAAACTCAGCTGACTGCAGACATGTAACTGACAACACAACTAGAAGTAGCCGTGGGACGTACAGTACCTACGATGACCTAGTCGCCTCGATGCAACCGTAGAGCTAATTATTCCTAAAGAGAGAAAAACAAGGAAAGCTAATCTTCCTTGGAACAGTCCCCCAAAGATATAGATAGCCCGCAAACATGTAAAGCCTGGGAGACAACATTAAACACAGTACACAAGTAGAAAACAGATTCAGCAAAGATGAGGCCCAAACTATCTATATAGGAAAGGACAGAAAAGAGCACTCTCTGCAGCCGCACAATACTCTAAAAAAAAACCACAACACACCTGATATGAAAAAAGCTGAGACCACACGGCCTCTCCCCCACTATATCTGGGGTTACTGGAATTCAAGCAAAATACTAATATAGAGGAAGAACTGACATTAATACCAAACATGACAAAACAAAAATACATTGCAGAATATGGAGCAAGCTACACAGACATTCCCAGCAGGGAATGATCCAACTCCACCCAGAACTCCACACAAGCAAAACCAGGAGACAAGCCTTAGTACCACAAAAATAAAACAACAAAAAAATGGAAATAAACCAGCAAGAGGTACAAAGAAAAAACTTATCTGCAATGATTTCAGGTAGAAATAGAAGATAGGGCAGACTCCAGAATGTCCACAGTACCACACGAGACAACATTGATCACCAGCCCAGACCAAGAGAACACTACTCAGTTATATAGGCCTAGTCTGAGCAGCCTATATAACCGAGTAGTATAACCCAATCATCATCAGCTGTCTGGCTTCTGTTAAGCAGACCAACTCTACTACCAGCACGGGCCACGAGAGAGAGCCCCAAACCGGAACCCAGTACAAATGTGTTAACAACAGTCCCCCCCCCCCTTGAGGAGGGGTCACCGAACCTTCACCAGAGCCCCTCGGTTTGTCAGGATGGGCCCGATGAAAAGCATGGATCAATCGATCAGCCTGTATGTCAGAAGCAAACACCCAAGAATTATCCTCCTGACCATAACCTTCCCACTTGACCAGGTAATGGAGCTTCCATCTAGTAAGACGGGAATCCAAAATCTTCTCCACTACATATTCCAGATCCCCTTTGACCAACACAGGATCAGGAGGCGCAGCTATGGGCACTACCGGTTCAACATACTTTTTCAACAAAGACTTAAGAAAGACATTGTGAATCTTAAAAGTCTCTGGAAGAGACAAACGGAAAGAAACAGGATTAATCATCTCCAAAATCTTATAAAGCCTAATAAACCTTGGCTTAAGTTTTGGAGAAGAAACTTTCATAGGAACATGTCTGGAGGACAACCAGTCAATATCCCCCACTTTAAACTGGGGACCCACAGTCCAACGCCAGTTGGCAAACCGTTGGGCATTTTCCTGGGAGTGGGACAATTTATCTACCACTTGCTGCATTTTCTCTACCACAGAATCAACGCCCAGACAGGCTGAAGCCTCCACCTGCCCCGAAGGAAACCTGGAATGAAACCCGAAATTGCAAAAAAAGGAGACATCAAAGTGGCCTGACGGAGAAATAAGGGCAACATGTCCGAAGATGATGGTAACTTAGGCAGTGGCACCAAATGGACCATTTTGGAAAATCTATCACAGATTACCCAAATAACCGTCATCCTCTGAGAAACAGGGAGATCAGAAATAAAATCCATTGAGATGTGAGTGCATGGTCTCTTAGTCACTGGCATTAGCAATAACAATCCACTAGAACGAGAACAAGGCTTGGATCTAGAACAAATCCCACAGGATTGCACACAATTCCTCACATCACGAGATAAAGAAGGCCACCAAAAGTACCTACTCAGCAAATCCCTGATGCCAAAACTCCCAGGATGACCAGCCAGCGCAGAACAATGAATTTTAGACATCACTTTACTCCTCCACTGGTCAGGAATGTACAATTTCCCCACAGGACATCTTTCAGGTTTGCCCTCCTGAAATTCCTCAAGAGCTAGTCTCAAATCAGGTGAAATAGCGGAGAGAACCACTCCCTCATGCAGGATGGTAGCAGGCTCAGTCGTCACATCAAGAGAATAAGCAAAGAAATTCCTAGAGAGGGCATCCGCTTAATATTCTTAGTGCCCGGAAGATAAGAGACCACAAAATTAAACCGCGTGAAAAACCAGGCCCATCTAGCCTACCTGGGATTCAACCTCCTGGCTGATTCGAGATAGATCAGATTCTTATGATCTGTGATTACAACAATTTGATGTCTTGTGCCCTCCAACCAATGTCTCCCTCTATTCTTCAAAGGCCCAATACATATCCAATAATTCCCAAATTCCCCACATAATAATTTTGTTCCGGTGGTGAAAATTTTCAGGAAAGAAGGCACAAGGTTTCATTTTAGAAGTCACAGGATCTCTTTGAAACAAGACAGCCCCTGCTCCAATCTCTGACGCATCGATTTCCACCTGAAACGGAAGAGACACATCAGGCTGCCGAAAGACTGGAGCAGAAGTAAGCCTCCTTTTAAGCTCCTGAAAAGCCAAGACTGCCTCTGGAGAACAATTCACAACATCAGCTCCCTTTTTGGTCAAATCAGTCAATTGCTTGACAATACCAGAAAAATTACCGTATTTTTCGGACCATAAGACGCACTTTTTTTCCCCCAAATGTTGGGGGAAAGTGGGGGGTGCGTCTAATGGTCTGAATGTAAGGCATGGCTGCGGGGAATGAGGGTGCTGCGGTGGAGCGGGTCATCGGGGGCACGAGCAGGCAGCAGCAGCGCCTGCCGTGCCCACGTGGGCCTGCTCATTACATATGCACGCCCATCCTCCCGACCATCTCTCAGCGCTGACAGGTGGGCGGGGTGATGAGCGGGGACGCGCGCGAAGTAAACAGCCAGCCGTGATCACCCCTGGCAACTACAGCCAGGAGTGATCATGTGCGGCTGTATTCACTGCTCCCCGCGCATCATCATCAGCGTGGGGTGCAGTGAATCAGTGCACATTACTCACCGTTCCCCGCAGCACCGCGATGTCCTCCTGATTGCCGGCCGCGCTGTGTAGAGACTAACGGGGCTCACAGCGATGACGTCATCGCTGTGCGCACGTGTCCACACAGCATCGCCGGCACAGACAGAAGGAGATCGCGGTGCAGCAGGGAGCGTGGCCGGCTCCACAAAGCGCTGCCGGCACAGACGGAGCAGGAGCGACGCTGCGTGGAGCGAGGAAAGGTGAATATAAATGTTTATTTTATTTTTTTTATGTGTGTTCCGCAGGATGATGGGGCACATATGAGCAGGATGATGGGGCAAATATGAGCAGGATGATGGGGCAAATGTGAGCAGGATGATGGGGCAAATGTGAGCAGGATGATGGGGCACATGTGAGCAGGATGATGGGGCACATGTGAGCAGGATGATGGGGCAAATATGAGCAGGATGATGGGGCACATATGAGCAGGATGATGGGGCACATGTGAGCAGGATGATGGGGCACATATGAGCAGGATGATGGGGCACATATGAGCAGGATGATGGGGCACATATGAGCAGGATGATGGGGCAAATGTGAGCAGGATGATGGGGCAAATGTGAGCAGGATGATGGGGCACATGTGAGCAGGATGATGGGGCACATGTAAGCAGGATGATGGGGCACATGTGAGCAGGATGATGGGGCACATGTGAGCAGGATGATGGGGCACATATGAGCAGGATGATGGGGCAAATATGAGCAGGATGATGGGGCACATATGAGCAGGATGATGGGGCACATGTGAGCAGGATGATGGGGCACATATGAGCAGGATGATGGGGCACATATGAGCAGGATGATGGGGCACATATGAGCAGGATGATGGGGCACATATGAGCAGGATGATGGGGCAAATGTGAGCAGGATGATGGGGCACATATGAGCAGGATGATGGGGCACATATGAGCAGGATGATGGGGCACATATGAGCAGGATGATGGGGCAAATGTGAGCAGGATGATGGGGTACATATGAGCAGGATGATGGGGCACATATGAGCAGGATGATGGGGCAAATGTAAGCAGGATGATGGGGCACATGTGAGCAGGATGATGGGGCACATGTGAGCAGGATGATGGGGCACATGTGAGCAGGATGATGGGGCACATGTGAGCAGGATGATGGGGCACATGTGAGCAGGATGATGGGGCACATATGAGCAGGATGATGGGGCACATATGAGCAGGATGATGGGGCACATATGAGCAGGATGATGGGGCACATATGAGCAGGATGATGGGGCACATATGAGCAGGATGATGGGGCACATATGAGCAGGATGATGGGGCACATGTGAGCAGGATGATGGGGCAAATATGAGCAGGATAATGGGGCACATGAGCAGGATAATGGGGCACATATGAGCAGGATGATGGGGCACATATGAGCAGGATGATGGGGCACATATAGCAGGATGATGGGGGACATATAGCAGGATGATGGGGGACATATAGCAGGATGATGGGGGACATATAGCAGGATGATGGGGGACATATAGCAGGATGATGGGGGACCTATAGCAGGATGAGAGACCTATAGCAGGATGAGGCACATATAGCAGGATGAGGGACACACACACACACATACATACATACATACACACACATTATATATATATATATATATATATATATATATATATATATATATAAATATAAGGATGGGGATTATATACAAGGCAGGAGAATCATTACCAGGATGGGGTACCTTACTAGAGAATTTGGGGACATTACCCCCATAATAGTGTGTCAGCAGCAGATCCTCGCCCCATAAGTGTGTCATGACCACATTTTTTGCTTAAAATTTTATTTTCCTATTTTCCTTCTCTAAAACCAGGGTGCGTCTTATGGTCCGAAAAATACGGTACCTATGAATTTACAATAGAAATTTGCAAAACCCAAAAACTTCTGAAGGGCTTTCAAAGAAGTAGGCTGAACCCAATCATGAATGGCCTGAACCTTGACTGGATCCATTTCAATAGAAGATGGGGACAAAATGAACCCCAAAAAAGAGAAGTTTTGTACGCCAAAAAGACATTTCGATCCCTTGACAAATATAGCGCATTGTCCCTGAGAACCTGAAACACTGTCCGAACCTGTTCAACATGAGAATCCCAGTCGTCAGAAAAAATCAAAATGTTGTCAAAATAGACAATCAAAAACTTGTCAACAAAGTCCCAGAAAATATCATTCATAAAAGACTGGAAGACGGAAGGGGTATTAGTGAGCCCAAAGAGCATCACTAGCTACTCAAAATGCCCCTCAGGGGTATTAAACGCCGTCTTCCATTCATCACCCTGCTTAATGCGGATGAGATTATACGCCCCCCGAAGATCGAGCCTAGTAAACCAAGTAGCACCCTTTACTCTAGAAAACAGGTCGGAAATCAGAGGCAATGGATACTGATATTTAACCGTAATTTTATTAAGGAGACAATAGTCAATACAGGGTCGCAATGAGCCATCCTTCTTGGCCACAAAGAAAAAAACGACACCCAAAGGTGAAGATGACGGTCTAATGTGACCCCTCTCCAATTACTCCTTAATATAAGTCTGCATAGCAACATGTTCAGGTACAAATAAATTGAAAAGCCGTCTCTTAGGAAATTTACATCCAGGCACTAATTCAATAGCGCAGTCATAGTCCCTATGCGGAGGCAAGGACGCAGCCTCAGTCTCATTAAACACATCCATGAAATCTGACAAATAGTCAGGGACCTCCTGTGTCTGAGATGAAAAAGACAAAACAGGAGTATCACTATGCACACATTGACAGCCCCAACTAGTCACAGACAAAGATGTCCAATCCAGAACTAGATTATGGTCTTGCAACCAAGGGAATCCCAGTACCAAAATGTCATGCAAATTATGCAACACCAAAAACTTACAATCCTCCTGGTGGTCTGGTGCGACCCGCATCATCACCTGGGTCCAAAAATGGGGCTTATTTTCAGCTAAAGAAGTAGCATCAATACCCCTCAAAGGAATAGGAGTTTGCAAAGTTACCATAGGGAAACCACAATGCTCAGCAAACCCAAAATCCATCAAGTTTAGGGCAGCTCCTGAATCAACAAAAGCCATAGCAGAAAATGATGATAGGGAACAGATCAAAGAAACTAACAAAAGAAACTTAGGCAGTACATGACCGAAAGTAAATAAACGGGCAAATCATTTTTTGCGCTTAGGGCAGACGGAAATAGTATGAGAGGCATCTTCACATAAAAAACAAAACTTATTACGCTGTCTAAAACCCTGCCATTCAGCCCTAGAAAGGACCCTATCACACTGCATAGGCTCCGGAGACTGCTCTGAGAGCGATACCTTTGCTCGCATTGTGTTACGTTCACGTAAACGTCTGTCAATCTGAATGGCCAATGACAAAGTTATTGAGACCAGAGGGGACAGGAAAGCCCACCATAAAATCCTTTACAGGCTCCGCCAAGCCCTTCCAAAAAAAGCTGCAAGAGCCGCATCATTCCATTTAGTAAGGACCACCCACTTTCGAAATTTCTGACAATATATCTCTGCGGGTTCCTGACCCTGGATCAAAGCCAATAATGTCTTCTCGGCTTGATCAGTAGAATTGGGTTCATCATAGAACAACCCCAGAACCTGAAAAAAAAAATCCACATCAGCAAGAATCGGATCTCCAGGCGCCAGCGAAAAAGCCCAATCCTGGGGGTCACCACGCAACAGGGAGATAACAATCTTGACTTGCTGCATGGAGGATCCTAAGGACTTTGGTTTCAAGGCAGAAAATACCTTACAATTTTTCTTAAAGTTCCAAAATATAGACCGATCCCCAGAAAACAAATCAGGGACAGGGATCTTAGGTTCTACAGCAGGTGTCTGAGCAAGATAATCGGATATATCCTTAACCTGAGAAGCAAGATGATCAACTCGATCAGCTAATTGTGTAACATCCATTGCAGCACAAGATCCTCCACGACACCCAGAGAAACAGAGGAAAAAAAAAAAATTCTGACACACTTTTTTTTCCTTCTATTTAGGACCTTTGTATCTTAGGCTAGGTTCACATTTCCGTTGTTTTGCATCAGTCACATGCGTTGCTTGACGCTTGTGACTGATGCGTTGAACAACGGACAATAATTGTAATTAGAAAGTGGATTCTGTTGTAAAACGAGAGCGAGAGAACGATCAGCTGATCGTTCACAATAGCGGCCGCCGGATTTTGAGAGCGATCACCTGATTTTCTGGCCGCCGGCTTTTGAGAGCGATCAGATGATCTCCCAGCGGCCGGCTATTGTGAACAATCAGCTGATTGCTCTCATTAGCCGGCGGCCGGGAGATCAGCTGATCGCTCACCGCAGCCGGACGCCGGGAGATCAGCTGATCGCTCAGAGCAGCCGGCCGCCGGGACATCAGCCGATTGCTCAGAGCAGCCGGCCGCTGGGAGATCAGCTGATCGCTCACAGCAGCCGGCCACCGGGAGATCAGCTGATCGCTCACAGCAGCTGGCCGCCAGGTGATCAGCTGATCGCTCACAGCAGCCGGCCGCTGGGAGATCAGCTGATCGCTCACAGAAGCAGGCCGCCGGGTGATCAGCTGATCGCTCACAGCAGCCAGCTGATGGGTGATCAGCTGATTGCTCACAGCAGCTGGCCGCCGGGAGATCAGCTGATCGCTCAGAGCAGCCGGCCGCCGGGAGATCAGCTGATCGCTCACAGCAGCCAGCCACCGGGTGATCAGCTGATCGCTCACAGCAGCCGGCCGCCGGGAGATCAGCTGATCGCTCACAGCAGTCGGCCACTGGGTGATCAGCTGATCACTTACAGAAGCCGGCCGCCAGGAGATCAGCTGATCGCTCACAACAGCTGGCCGCCGGGTGATCAGCTGATCGCTAACAGATGCCGGCCGCCGGGAGATCAGCTGATTGCTCACAGAAGGCTGCCACCGAGAGAGAGCATGCGCAGCGAAATCCTAAGTATTCCACTGCTCAAAAACCATTACACTCTGCGTTCCTGCTGCCCGACGGTCAGTCATTCCACGACTGATCAGTCTGGCGGAAGATGCAACGCAAGGGTATCAGTCACAATCCGCCACTCATATAAGTCTATGGGAAACAACGGAATCCACTAAATGGATTGCGTTGTTTATCAGAGTGACGGATTGTGACTGATGCAAAACAACGGAAATGTGAACCTAGCCTAAAATATGGCCAAGGATACTGTTATGATTCAGTGACCGAGGAGGATCAAAAAGGGACAAAAACTAGGAAGCCCAGAGAATCACCAGAGTGGTTGGAAACTCAGCTGACTGCAGACCTGTAACTGACAACACAACTAGAAGTACCTGTGGGGCGTGCCTTTTGTGACCTAGTCACCTCAACACAGCCGGAGAGCTAATTATTCCTAAAGAGAGAAAAACAAGGAAAGCTAATCTGCTTCGGAGAAGTCCCCCAAAGATATAGATAGCCCGCAAACATGTAAAGCCGGGGAGACAAGATGAAACACAGTACACAAGTAGAAAACAGATTCAGCAAAGATGAGGCCAAAACTATGTATATAGGAAAGGACAGAAAAGAGCACTGTCTGCAGCCGCACAATACCCTAAAAATAACCAACACACCTGATATGAAAAAGCTGAGACCACACGGCCTCTCCCCCACTATATCAGTACTCTAGTGTTACTGGAATCCAAGCAAAACACTAATATAGAGGAAAGACTGACATCAATACCAAGCATGACAAAACAAAAATACATTGCAGAATATGGAGCAAGCTACACAGACATTCCCAGTAGGGAATGATCCAACTCCACCTAGAACTCCACACAAGCAAAAGCAGGAGACAAGCCTTAGTACCACAACAATAAAACAACAAGAAAATGGAAAACTTATCTGCAAGGAGTTCAGGTAGAAACAGAAGATTGGGCAGGCTCCAGAATGTCCACAGCACCACAGGAGACAACATTGATCACCCGCCCAGACCAGGAGAACACTACTCAGTTATATAGGCCCAGTCTGAGCAGCCTGATTTCCAATCATCATCAGCTGTCTGGCTTCTGTTAAGTAGACCAACTCTACTACCAGCACTGGCCACAAGAGGGAGCCCCAAACCGGAACCTAGTCCAAATGTGTTCACAACAAATATGTCCATTTTTGGCCCCATATTATAGTATGGTGCCTATCCTTGTCCCCATCTTGTAGTAATGTGCCCATCCTGTAGTAATGTGCCTATCATTTTCCCCTTGTAGTAATATGCACTTCCTTATTTCCATAGACACAGACATAGCACAGACAGACATAGGCACAGACAGACAGAGACAGGCAGACAGGGAAAGAGACAGACAGACACAGACAAAGGCAGGCAGGGAAAGAGACAAACACAAAGATAGACAGACAGAGGCAGACAGGGAAAGAGACAGACAGACAGAGACAGACACACAGATACAGACAGAGAGAGACAGGGAGAGGGACAGAGAGACAGTTACTATCCCGGGCAACGCTAGGTTCTACAGCTAGTCTGAAATAAAGTGCTGATGGCTGTGGTCCCTGCACCGGCAATTGTTATCGAGTCAACAGGTCTGTGGGCCACAAGAAGTAGACTCAGGGGACACATGCGGCCCGTGGGCCGCGTGTTTGAGACCTCTGGTCTATTGTGTATAGTGTTATCTTATGTACAGTGTTGTACATAAGGAAAAAAAATTAGATCTCTGTCTTTTTGCATTTGTTGTTGTTCACCAGAGCACCTGTGTGTTAACTACATGACATATCACATGATAGCTATAAAAAAAAAACATGTGATATGTCACATGATACATCGGGTGCTGGGGTTCCCACAACCTCTAACCTTCTCAGGACCCTGGCTACTCATCCCACATGGATCCAAAGTGTGTTTTTGGTACAGAATAATAAGCTTCCTTCTGTTCCCGAAGCACACTTTGGGCCAGGTGAAAAGATACTTGGTTCAGTGAAGAATGAACGTATTTACATGCGTTATTACTTTGGACCTCCCACGAGGTTCTTTACCAGATTTTTTCACAGGTTATAGGCATTCACAGCGTGCATGGGCATGTATTCTTTTGGTGTGCTGCTCAGTTAGGTGGCAGGGAGAAGGTATTGAGCAAACACACTGAAGAGTAATGCCAGACAAGGGCAGACACTTAGGAGTGCTCACAGACAAACATGGGCATTAGAGTGTGGGCATTTCTGGATGTCTTTGCAGTTCAGGTATACTTTGTGACCTAGAACCATGATAGCAAGGCTACAATATTTGATTTCAGACTTCAGTTAATTTGGCTGCCCCTGTCTATGGGCCAGCTACACAGGTAGAAGAGAAGACCGGGTTTATGCCACGCTAAAAACCACTGATGCGTGTAACTTAAAAGATTTCCTTTTTATTTGACAGTTCCTACGCGTTTCAGAGACATCCGTCTCCTTCCTCAGGAAAAGAAATCAAAAAGTTGATTTCTTTTCCTGAGGAAGAAGACGGATGTTTCTGAAACGCATAGGAACTGTCAAATAAAAAGGAAATCTTTTAATTTACACGCATCAGGGGTTTTTAGCACGGCATAAACCCGGTCTTCTCTTCTACCTGTGTGATACAAAATTCCTCTCCCGGGGCTGCAGCTAAACCACCGGGCACTCACAGGCTATCATAAGGGGTTGTGACTGGCACAATCTCACCAGGTGAGTGTGTCTTTGTCTTGTCTGTCTACCTTCTTAGACCCGCAACACACATCCGTTTTTTTTGTACGTACCGGAGACACGGAGACACGGAGACCCATGTTATTCAATGCTAGATGGCACACACATGTAAAAGCACACGGAACGTGTTTCCGTGTGGTAAGTACGTGTGTGCGCTTTTCTACACGGACGACATGTCCGTTTTTGTCCGGCAGCACGCAGGCACGGACCCGCTTTATTCTATGGGTCCATGCCTGCACGGACCGCACACGGATTATGTCCGTGTTCAGCACGTATCGTCCGTGTCCGTTTTTAATCACAAAATGGCAAACAAAAACACCAGGATCTCATGATGAATGATTAACAAGGTTAATTGGGTAAGAATGCGGGCCTTTATAAATGGACAGCACACGGACAGCACACGTACGTATTTTATGTCAATACGGACATTCCACACACACACACGGCTCGCATACGCCATCACACGGATGCCATATGTACCGGAGAAACGCCCCTAAAAAACGGAACACGGACCCGAAAAACGGACCGTGAGACATGTACGTTTTTTTTGCGGAAGTGTGTTTTAGGCCTTACCGGGTAAGACCCTATTGCGCTTTTTTTCCCCCTACAGTTTTATATGGGCCAGCCAGGGACAGGGCTCAGGGACAAACAAAGGGACAGATGTGGCACAATTTTCCCAGCATGAAAAGAAATCTATATTAAAATCATAGGTTGGTATAGGTTTTACGGATGCCCTATCACGGAGGTTATAGGAGCTATATTATGATGGTATTCTACTAGAAATAAATCAAGTCCATAGACTATGATTTTGTCATTATTTTTTCAATGTAAGCTAATAAGGCTAGGTAGGCAAGATGCCTACAGTACAAAAAGGGGAATTGCTCTGGGCTGATGGTGTTTGCACTATTTCAGCCGTCAATGTATATCACCATTGAGTGGAGTATCTAGAGAGGCATAATTGAAATGGACAGTTTTAGTAAAAATGTTGGAATGTTGCATATTGAGCTTTTGTGCTGTAGCCTTGAAAAAAAGGAAACGGAAAAGGTGCAATGAGAAAAAGGAAGCATTAGTAAATATCCAGATATTACATCTATTCCCTGGGGAAATGCTGACACCACTTCCCTTCCTGTATAGAAAGTACATAGGTTACTGTGGAAATTAGTTCCTGTTTACAACAATATAAGACACTAAAGTAGGTTAAATCCGCATAGTGAATTTAGAAAACAGAACTATATGTACAGTGCTCAGCATTAATGAATACATCCCCTTTGAAAAGTAAGATATTAATCAATATCTAACTAAATACAAGAACCATTTAGAAATTTTTGATAACACTGAGTTTCATAGAACTTTTTTTTTTACATAAAACAGTAAGGTTAATAAAATCTAACTTTTGGTTAGGTGTTCATTTGTGTTCAGATCAGGAGTCATACGTTCTTACTTTCACCCTGTTCTTGTTCAGAAATGCAATACGTCCGTTTTGGATCATTGTAATGTTGGAAAACTGCAATTCTACTCAGGGCACGGAATCATGGTAGCAACTACTCTTTCAACATAGGGCAGTACATCTACAATCAATAAAATGTAGCTCCCCGACACCAGCAGCACTCATAGAGCCCCACATAAGGACACTGCCACCACCATGTTTCACTATAGGCACCATTAATATAGAAAACAGAATTTAGAAAAATGCATGGTGCCTACAGTGAAACATGATGTTGGCAGTGTTCCTTATGTGGGTCTGCATGAGGGCTGCTGGTGTCAGGGAGCTACATTTCAAGTATCATAAATTCACAGATGTACTGCTCTACATTTAAAAGTAATATGCTATCATCACTCCGTGCCCTTGGTAGATGTGCATTTTTTCGAAATGCATGGTGTGTCTACAATGAAATATGATGGTGGCAGCATTCTTATGTGAGGCTGCATGAGTATTGCTGGTTTTGGGGAGCTATACATTATAGATGACATCACGAGTTCACAGATGTACTGCTCTTTATTGAAAAAGAAGATGCAACTGTCATTCCATGTCCTTGGCACTTTTCCAATATGATAATGATCTAAAACACACATTTGTTGCATTTCTGAAGAAGAATAGAAAAAGATAGCTGTTGCAATATGTGGTTAACTTGTTCATTCCATGCCTAGAAGACTTGACGTTGTCCTTAAAAATCACGGTGGATGTACAAAGTACTATATGTAGTAGCTTTTATTGTGAGGTATTTTCATTTTTGCATCATCTAATTTGAGTTAAACTGAAGCTTTTGTATTGAAAGGTATACGATTACCTTACTTTCATGTTATGGATAAAAGTGTTCTCTTCGACTCAGTCTTGCTAAAATTGGAAATTGTTCTTGTATTCAGTGAAATATTGATATTTCACTAATATTCAGTATTTCATTGATATGTGTACAGTGACATGTAAAAGTTTGGAGACCCCTGGTCAAAATTACATTTATTGTGAACAGTTAAGCATGATGAAGATGAAATGATCTCTAAAAGTTATAAAGTTAAAGATCACACATTTCCTTTGTATTTTAGGCAAAAAAGAAAAATTATTTTAATCTTTTACATTTTTAATATTAAAAAAAAAAAGTAAATGGACCCTTTCACCAGGGTTTCAGACCATAATTAACCTGTTAGGGTTATGGCTTGTTCACTATCCTCGTTAGGAAAGGCCAGGTGCTGGAAATTTCACAGCTTTATAAAACCCAGCCTCCTCTATTCTTGTGCCAAAAAACAGCAGTCATGGGTTCTTCTAAGCAGCTTCCTGGCACTCTGAAAATAAAAATGGTGGACACCCACGAAGCAGGAGAATGCTAGGAGAAGATAGCAAAGCATTTTCAAGTTGTCCTTTCCTCAGTTTGAAATCTAATTAAGAATTGGGAGTTAACAGGAACAGTGGAAGTCAAGATAAGGTCTGGAAGATCAAGCTAAATTTATGAGAGAGCAGCTCATAGGATTTCTGGAGAGGCAAATCAGAACCCCTGCTTAAGTGCAAAAGATGTTCAGAAAGATTAGCAGACTCTGGATTTGTGGTACAGGACTGTAAAAGTCAGAATCCACGCAGTTTTAAAAGTACCAGAGTGCTGGACCCGGGCCCGGAGTTCTCAGGGAACTCCAGATAATGATTCAGATCCGGCAATTCGGGAAAGAAAAAATGAAAGGAAAAATAAAGAAAATAAGAATGAAGGAAGCATATTATAGTTACCGAGTCTGTAACTACTGCTAGGGCCGCTCATTATCGCTCGTCCATATGCACTTCTTTCCCCGCCCACCGGCAGTCTCCGCCTATGTGATTGGTTTCAGTCAGACAGCATCCCCACCCTGTGTGACAGTGTGTTTGACTGCAACCAATCACAGACACTGTCAGCGGGTCTCTATCGTGGTGTAAAACTAAATAAAAAAATTGGCATAGGGTTTGCCCATATTATGATACACAGCACAGATAAAGCCACGGCTACAAGCAGCAGCTTCCAGCCATGCACTTATATTGGCTGTGTATCAAAATAAAAGGGACCACGTGTGGATTTTTTTAATTATTTAAATAAAACATTTTAAAAAACTGCATGCGGTTCCCCCCAATTTTGATACCCAGCCACGATAAAGTCCGATGGCTGAGGGCTGGTATTCTCAGGCTGGGGAGACCCATGGTTATTGGGCCCTTCAGTCTAAAAATAGCAACCTGCAGCCTCCCAGGATTGTCGCATCCATTAGATGCGACAACCCCATGACTTTACCCGATTCATCCCGATTTCCCTGGTGCAATGGCAATCAGGGTAATAAGGAGTTAATGACAGCCCAAAGCTGCCACTAAGCCCTAGATTAGTAATGTGTATGGTTTATGAGACCCCCCACACCGGAAAAATACTTTATTTGAAATTAAATAGAAAACAACAACCTTTTTCATCCCTTTATTAACCCCCAAAACACCCAGGTCCTACATAAGCCACACAAAATCCCACAACCATTTGAGTTTTTTTACTTTCTGAAGGCACAGCAAGTGGGCACAGAACATGACCGCCCACTGTGAGCTTTAGGCAGAGACAGAGCCGCGAGATGAGCGGAGACGTCACTCAGGTTATTTGCAATGACAGCTGGAGGTTCCCATCCTCAACCTGTGATCACAGGTAACCTCAGTAAACTCAGTGACCTCACCTCACTCACTGAGTTCACAGACCTGTATCTTCTGGCAGAAAAGCACATTTTTTTTGCCAAGAGATGCAGATTTGGTGGTGAAATTTTTACACCATATTACTGCACTTAGTCTACACCTCTTGGCATGTATCCTGGATGATGAGTAATGGAAGTTGTGGCCAAGGTTATTCCAGCGTCGGCATGTTACTCATCTCTATGCAACCACTTCCATTGCTTATGTAAAAGACATAAGCAGGGGGCAGTGCTAGGTGACACCAGCACCGCCCCACAGCTTCTAGCATGACCTTCAAACAAAGCGCCATCAGCGCTGGTGTCACTATTTGCCTCTAGCACTGTTTTCAAACAAAGCGTTATCAGTGCTGGTGTCACTTACTGCTTTTGCACCACTCTGCTTCATTTGAGGTTGGTGCTAAAGGCAGTAAGTGACCCAAGTGCTGATGACTTTTGTTTGAGAGTGGTGCTAGAGGCATTAAGTGATACCAGCACTGATGACACTTCATTTGAGGGTTGTGCTAGAGGCTGTGGGCGGAAGCAGCAATGGAGAATCCTCACAGAGTGGAGTGTACACGATGTAAAAATTCACAAGTCTGCAGTCACATAGAATGACTGCAGACTTGTAGTCTAAACCCCTTTAAGTGCCCTTTTAGGCTTGGTTCACATTCCATGTAAAGTTGCAAACTTGTTTTCATCATTGAATAACATAATTTCTTTTCTTTAGGTTGGTGGTGCCCAAATCAGATCCAGACCCGTAATATGGAGTCCATAATAGTTGGCATTGAAATGGTATGAAGATAAATTCACCATTTTTTTTTTTACAATCCAAGATTATAGATGTTTTAGTCAAAATGTAGACCTTCATCAGTACGGATTGTGAGGACAAATCTGTTTGAAGAGCACTGAAGTGCGGCATCCTCCGCTTACTAAGGAGCACACCAAGTAAGCGGTGTATGTAGCAATCCCGTGCTCCTTAAACAGATGTCTCCTGTCAATATGTACTGATGAAGGTAATCTTGGGTGGCAAATATAAAACATTTTAATTTATCTTCATACCATTTGAGTGCCAAGTATCATTGCTTTCCTCATTTCACTCAATGGTTCCACTGGAGAACAGAACCCATAAACGTAGTATCTAAATGCAATGTGAACCCAGCTTTATGGGTGACATATTCTTCATACCTCATGATAGGCTACTATTCAGATAATGTAAAAGCCTGCCTTCCAATGTGTTATTGCCCATTTTGAAAAGAAATTTAAATAGATTGCAAAAGATTGAAAATAAGACTACTTTCTTTAGGAAATCCATGGATGTTTTTCATGGGTTGAACCTTTGATGTGAAGTTCCAGAAAAAGCCTGTGGACAAAAAGTGGCACTGTTTCTGGAACACAGAAATTGCATTTTTTACATCTTAGGGGTACTTTGCACACTACGACATCGCAAGCCGATGCTTGCGATGCCGAGTGTGATAGTCCCCGCCCCCATCGCAACAGCGATATCTTGTGATAGCTGCCGTAGCGAACATTATCGCTACGGCAGCTTCACATGCACATACCTGCCCTGCGACGTCGTTCTGGCCGGCAAACCACCTCCTTCCTAAGGGGGCGGGTCGTGCGGCGTCACAGCGACGTCACACAGCAGGCGGCCAATAGAAGCAGAGGGGCGGAGATGAGCGGGACGTAAACATCCCGCCCACCTCCGTCCTTCCGCATAGCCGGCGTGAGCCGCCGTGCCGCAGGTACGCTGATGTTCCTCGCTCCTGCGGCTTCTCACACAGCGATGTGTGCTGCCGCAGGGGAACGGGGAACAACATCGTACCGTCGCTGCAGCGAAATTATGAAAATGTCGGACACTACACCGATGATACGATTACGACGCTTTTGCGCTCGTTAATCGTATCAAAAAGGATCTACACACTCCGATATCGACAGCGACGCCGGTTGTGCGTCACTTTCGATTTGACCCCACCGACATCACATCTGCGATGTCGTAGTGTGCAAAGTACTCCTTACTCTTCCCTTTTAAACTTGACCTCCATGCATTGGGACAAATGACAAAATATTTTAAACTCAAAAGGTCTACAATAACGCTCAATGGTGTCTATACCGGTATGATAGTGCTAAAAATAAATTCAGAACTCAGTATGAACCCCTAGCTCCTAAAAAAAAATTACATAATAGTATTTACCAAAAAAGAAAAAAGAAAAAAAATCACCTTCATTTTCCCATACTAGTCTCTTTCAATGCCAGAAAGTGACATGTGAAAAGCCAATAAGAGGTCATTTGTATGTCACTTTCTTCCCTGGTGCTGACCTCTGTCATTAGGCATTAGCACAAGAAGGTTATCTGTTGGGCAGATGGAGTATATGACTGACCATCCCTGAAGGACAGCCACAAACTCTGAGAGACTCTAGATGACTAAGCAATTATTGTATTAGCTAGTCCATGGTTAAAAGTGAATTAAGTCGCATCTTGTGCATTAATGGTATATTTAACAGAAATGCTATAAATGTAGAGAAGAAACCAATGGAAACTGCTTAGATATGGGGCCCCAACGTACTGGTGCATGGGGAGAGGGAATTCTGACCACCTCTCCATTGACACAACCACACAACAGGTGCCTATTCTTGAGACAAGTGATGGTCCTATTCCTTCTGGGTATGTCATAAATGTATGAGATAGTAATACACCTCTATGCATATTCATAACCACTAGTGAAATGTGTATTTTTAAGGTGGAGGCTTAAATATTACTTCTCACTATATAACTTTTCATTTACCAGGGATGTTTTCTAAATGTGATGAGCTCATATACTAACCAAGGCAATGTGCAGATGTGTGCAATGTACGATGACAAATGAAATTCAATGTGGCAGTTCACATGAGTGGTTTTCTGTACGTGATAAAAAATCATAGCATGCACCAGTCTTCCTCATATATGGAGTGTTAAGGCCGCTTTACACACAACGACATCGCTAACGAGATGTCGTTGGGGTCACGGAATTCGCTCACCAGCTACATTAGCTACATCGTTGCGTCTGAAGCGCAGGAACGACCGTTAACGATCAAAATTACTCACCTTATTGTTGATCATTGACGCGTCATTCCTTTCCCGAATATCGTTGCTGTTGCAGGACGCAGGTTGTTCGTCGTTCCTGCAGCAGCACACATCGCTATGTGTGACACCGCAGGAACGAGGAACTACATCGTACCTGTGGCCGCCGGCAATGAGGAAGGAAGGAGGTGGGCAGGATATTCCGCCCACTCATCTCCGCCCCTCTGCTTCTATTGGATGGCTGCCGTGTGATGTCGCTGTGACGCCGCATAAACCGCCCCCTTAGAAAGAAGGCGGTTAGCCGGCCACAGCGACGTCGCAGGGAAGATAAGTCCGTGTGACGGGTGTAAGCGATGTTGTGCACCACGGGCAGCGGTTTGCCCGTGACGCACAACCGATGGGGGCGGGTACTTTCTCTAGCGATATCGATACCGATATCGCAGCGTGTAAAGTGGCTTTTAGCCTCAATGGCACTTTGCTCATGAACGTGTCCGTTATGTAGACAAGTGTATGGAACTAGACATGTCCAAAAATTGCAATGTTTGTGTAGCTTAAAGTATCATAAAATTTAAAGGGGTTGTCCACAACCTAGCCCCTTATTGAATTACTAGTCCCACTTGTAAAATAAAAAAAACACAAACTCACCTCAGGCACCTGCGCCATTCCAGTATTGTCATGACTACGTCTTCCGGGTCTCATGTAATATTGTTCTGTGAGCCCTGCAGATAACCAGTGGCCACTGTCTCACTTCATCTATTTAACATTAATCTGAAGAGCTATAATAGATCTGACGCCAATATTAAATATTACTGGAATGGCGCCGGTGTGGAAGGTGGGTATATGTTTTTTTTTTTATTTTACAAGGAAGACACTTTTATAATATTGTATAAAATAGTAACTGATATTGTCGGTGGAGCGCTATGTATTCTGAAATCTAAGAACGCAGAATTAACATTAAAAAAATGATACATTTCCGCAACTAAAAAAGCAGTTCTATTTATCTGAATGAGGTTATTTCTGCAGCATTTACATATGTGCTGCCCCCGTGTCGGCAGCCGGGCTACTCGGATCCGGATCTGCAATGGCTCGAGGGGCATCCGGACCCGGGGGTCATTCGGCCACTCAAATGAAGGGGGGTATTTACAGGGGATCATATTTAGAGTTTGTGACGCCATCAGCGGTATGTGGTAAGATGGAGTACCACCGCTGCAGTTGGGAGTACCCGGGGCGATGCAGTGGGGCAGCCAAGTGTTAGAACCCTCCACGAGTAGGGGGAATGCCCTGGGACTCGGTGGTGGGAGCTGGGGAGTGCCGTTGGGTGCGAAGGGGTCACTTTTGTACTCACTCAGTCCATAAAGCTGACACCAACAACTGGATAAACCAAAGTTCTGGATACCGCTGCCGCTGATGGGAGCTAGTTCGGGTCTCGTCCCAAATGGTGCTGCCTGGTGATCTGTGACCTTCCTCCTGGCACTTCCTATACACACACTATATACTCTATAAAGAGCTCCTGTCTATAATGTCACCAATGCTCACTTTCTAACCTTTACACTGTACATTATATGAAGATGCTCCTGTGTATAATGTCACCAGTGATCTTTGTATTACCTGTACATTTACACTATACACTATGTACAAAGCTCCTGTGTATAATGTCATTGATAAGTCCTCTGTTACCTGTACACTGTACACTATATAAAGGCTATTGTGTATAATGTTACTGGTGATCACTGTATTACCTGTACATTTACATTATACAGTGGTACGGAAAGTATTCAGACCCGTTTAAAATTTTCACTCTTTATTTCATTTCAGCCACTTGGTAAATTCAAAAAAGTTCATTTTTTTCCGCATTAATATACCCTCTGTACCCCATCTTGTAAGAAAAAAAAACAGAAATTTAGAAATTTTGCAAATTTATTAAACAAGAAAAACTGAAATATCACATGGTCATACGTATTCAGCCCCTTTGCTCAGTATTGAGTAGAAGCACCCTTTGAGCTAGTACAGCCATGTGTTTTCTTGGGAATGATGCAAAAAGTTTTTCACACCTGGATTTGGGGATCCTCTGCCATTCTTCCTTGCAGATCCTCTCCAGTTCCGTCAGGTTGGATGGTGAATGTTGGTGGACAGTCATTTTCAGGTCTCTCCAGAGATGCTCAATTGGGTTTAGGTCAGGGCTCTGGCTGGGCCGGTCAAGAATGGTCACAGAGTTTTTCTGAAGCCACTCCTTTGTTATTTTAGCTGTGTACTTAGGGTCATTATCTTGTTGGAAAGTGAACCTTTGGCCAAGTCTGAGGTCCAGAGCACTCTGGAAGAGGTTTTCTTCCAGGATATCTCTGTACTTGGCCACATTCATCTTTCATTCAATTGCAAACAGTCGTCCTGTCCCTGCAGCTGAAAAACTCCCCATAGCATGTGTGACGCCCTGGCGCCGCCAGGTGGTCACAGTGAAACAATACACCCGACACAACACCATCCCACATCAGGTACCATCTTCCACCAAAATCCTAGCCACACCCCTCAGAGTAAGAAGGACACACCCGTGGGTGGGACCAGGCGGATTGGGAGCGCCCACCTAGGGGTCTTGAGGATCCGGGGGCAGGAACCAGAGAGTTCTGTTGGAGTTTTGAAGTGGAGAGTTGGAGCTGACAGCCTAGTGAAGTGTAGCCAGGGTAGTGGCCCTGGTCTACTGGCTAGGTGGCAAGCAGTGTACCGTGTCCAAAGGCGACGGGAGTCCGTTCGCGGGAGATCCAGAGTGGACCGGGGCAGGGTTGGAGCCTGCCGGTACTGACCGCGGAGACCGTGCACAGGCGGGGTACCTGGACCCTAGTTAGAAGACGGTTGCAAGCCCCTTCTCTACTTTACCAGGCCGGGAGCAAGGTTGCAGGCCTTGTTCCAGAAGTGTTAGCCCAGATAGAGCAAAACGGCAGCCCACCGCAGGGGATAGGGTATCCGCAAACACCCACTGAAATCCCAAGGGTCAGTTTTCAGGGGCACGTCTCCCAAACAGAATATACCGGGAGTGGACTTCCCCGTTCCATAGGGAGTTGTCCAGAAGTGAAAAGAATTACAAAGTGCCGGAAGAAGGGATATCGGTGCACCAACCGGGTGTGGGACCCATGTACACCTGAACATGGCGGCCGGCCACTGACACCTTGGTTTACCAACAGACTCGTGTGCAATTATTCAACAGTGAGTACACCAACGTCCCCCGGTCCGGCCCAGCGCACCACCTCCTAATTGTGACATTCTTGTGATGTCCATTTGTGATCTGTTTCCTTACATCTACAGTACATAAAAATGTACATGATCAAATACAGTTTCCTAGGTTAACAATAGAAATGTTTCTGGATGATATGTTTGGCTTCTGATTTTTTAATGAATTCATAGAATTGAATGGGTGAGTTTTGTCCAAGACTTGGAATAGAATAGTACACACTGAGATTGTTTTCTAACTGACTGTCTGAGAGAAAAGTTGTTCATCCGAATAGCCCTACTGAATAACATGGTCAGTGTACCATCTGCGTATTATCCAATCAAAAATTAGACAACATATGTCCAATTTATATGCTTGTCGGCATGAATTCTTAGCATGGGCGAAATAATTGAAGTCGCAGATTGGGCCTAGGGATGGAGGGGGCCCACCGACCCCAGCACCTACTTCAGCTAGATGGGCATCCGAGGATGCACATCCAGCTGAAATGGATTGCGGCGCAGGGATATACCAATCTCAGCTGCCGTCCACTGCATTTGCTACAGAGGAGGATGCCACGCATGGGAAGGGAGAAGATATATAACTGTAAGGGGCCCAGGCATATTTACCAGGAAGATGCCCAGGACAGAAGATATATATATACCAGGATGGGGGACATATATACCAGGATGGAGCCTAGGATGGGGAACATATTTATAAGGATGGGGGACATATTCACTGGAAAGGAGCCCAAGACAGAAGTCATATCCACCAGGATGGGGGACATATATATTAGGATGGGGACATATATATCAGGATGGGGGACGTATATACCAGGATGGGGGACATATTTACCAGGATGGAGTCCAGGGGGAAACACATATCTTTATAGGATTCCGAACAAGGGCCCATACATCTGACCAACATCCAGCGTGGTGGTGCACCGGGGTCAAATTTTGCACCGGAGCCCATCGGACTCTAGTCACGCCACTGATTCTTAGGCTGCATTAATAATTGTTTGAAATGTCGTATTGCTGTCCATTTTTTGTCATAGACCCATACAGCAGAATTGATATATTCACACATCTGTTAAAATCATAGATTTGAGAGACAAATACATTTGTGTAAAATTTTGATCTGATTTTGTGGATCAGATTTAGCCATTAAAATCTATGGGGATCCATGAGACACACATGCAAATTGGACGGCTTCCAATTTGCTTCTGGTTTGCAACTAGGTTACAACTAGGATGATATCTTAAAAAAAATAAATAGGTCTGTTTCTCTGGTATGGATGTGTGAATACGTACAGAGGCTATATTCACACAGTGTGTGTGACCTTTGTTTTTTTGGACAGCACACTGACCCATAGAGTTTCATTGATCCATCCACACATCTGGTTTTAAACCGATCTGTGTTTCTTGTCCATGAGGCTCAGAGCAAGTCCTATTCTCATTCTTTTTACGCCCATTAAAATCTATGGCAATTCCTATAAAATGGATGACACTCAGAAAACATACTTTATACTTCAGGTTTCCATCAAAATTCATCCGTTTTTGGGCTCATGCAGACAAACATATAAATCGGACATGTGCTGTCTAGTTTTTCATTGGATAGCACACACACAGCACCCTGACCTTGTAATTCAATAGGGCTGTTCAGATGAACGATTTTTTGTTCAGTCTAAGGCCCGTTTCACACGTCAGTGAAAAACACAGACGTTTTTCACTGGCGTGTAAAACACGCACATGTCCCTGCGTATGACGAAAATCACGGCACACGTGGGTTGTCTAAGTGCAATCCGGGCTCCGTTCTCCGTGGCCCGTGATTGCACTTAGAGATTCACTTACCTGCGCCCGCTCCCGCTCTCCGTGGTGCTGATCGCTCCCGCGACGCAGCATCTGGCCGGCGGTGACCCCTGCAGGAGCTACTTCCGGGTCGGCTGTGTCGCGCATCATGAATATGCGCGACAGTAATCAGCCGGCTTAGAAGGAGCAAGCTGCACGGGCTGCAGAGGACATCGCTGGACGCCGGGTGAGTTAAAATGTTTATTATTTTAAAAGCACGTTTTTTTCTGGCACGTGTTTCACGGACCACACCACTGCGTGGTCCGTGGAACATCAGTGATGCCAGAAAAAAATGGACATGTCTCCGTGCAGCAATCACGCACACGCGGGTACGCCGAACAGACACGTGCAGTGAAAAATCACTGATGTGTGAGCAGACCCATTCATTATAATGGGTCTGCGTATGTCAGTGATTCTGGTACGTTTAAAAAAAAGCACAAACGTACCAGAATCACTGACATGTGAAAGGGGCCTTACGGGTCATAAGAAAAAAAATCGCAGCATACACTACTTTCTTCCGAGTCTGGGATAAGATTCGCCCATTCAGGTCTATCGGACATAAAAAAAATCTGATCCCACACTGAACATCTGAGTGGAATCTTATTATTGTGGATATATTTCTTATATAAAACTAGGAAACTGTATTTGATTATGTACATTTTTTTATGTAGATGTATGAAAACGGATCGCACACGGACGGCACACAGACATCACAAGGACATAAAAAATGGACACGGATGAATGATGATTGGATGATTTTTCATACTTATCTGAAGGGGCCCTTTAAAGGAGTTGTCCGACATAAACTTAAAAATTTTTGGTAAGCTAATCTGTGCTGTATTGTCATATAAAACACCCCTACATTGTTATTTTTTGTTTTCTAACTTTTGTTCCTCTTGAATTATCCCTTTATTCTCTGCAGCTCTTTGTTTACATTCAGCTCTAGCAAACATGATAATTTCCTGTGTAAACCTCCCAGTCAGAGCTGGCACCGCCCGGCCTCAGTGTCCATCCTCGCCCCCTGCCCACCCCTTGCCCAGCCCTGCCCTCTGCCCACCCCCTGCACAGACATTCCCTATTCTGCCCCAGCACCTGACCTGTTATCACTACAGCATTGCAAATAACAGCCCCACATCGGGCTCTGCACTCCCCACACACACATCGGGCTCTGCACCGCACACACACATATGGCTCTGCACCGCACACACATTGGGCTCTGCACCGCACACACAAATATGGCTCTGCACCGCACACACACATATGGCTCTGCACCGCACACACACATATGGCTCTGCACGGCACACACAGATATGGCTCTGCACGGCACACACACATATGGCTCTGCACGGCACACACACATATGGCTCTGCACGGCACACACACATATGGCTCTGCACCGCACACACACACATATGGCTCTGCACTGCACACACACATATGGCTCTGCACCGCACACACACACATATGGCTCTGCACCGCACGCACACACGGTGCTCTGTACCGACCTCCCTACCCCCAAAGGGAACACATGTAGGGAATACAAACTCACCCCTCCTCGGTCCCCGCCGCTCCTGCACGTTTGCACGCTGTCTGTGCTCTGGACATATCAGCACAGTAGTGATGTCACTGCTGTGCTGAAGAGAGCACAGACAGTGGGACAGTGATGAGAAGCAGCGCTGCGCTCCCTCTCATCAGCGCTTTCAACTATATCGGCATCTGTGATCTGTGATGCCGGTACATTTGAATGTGCGATCCTGAGCAGGGGCCCGCGGTGCTGGAGCTGACACCACGGCAGCCGCCGCCAGGACCCTCACCCAGGTGACGGACCCCACAGCAGTGCAGGGGGAGGTTGTGGGGAGAGTACGGGGTGTGGGGGAATGCGTGGGAGGGTGCAGGGAAGGAGGGCGGGGACTCACGCACTGTACCACCCAGCAGGGCGGCAACATGCTGTTCCAGATTTGCATGTCATCATGGTCCTGCCCATGTTGACATGAAATGACCAGAAGCAGCAAAATCGCGGCAGGAGCGGTCACATGACCGCTCTGAGCCGGGGGAGAGGGGCTGACAGTGGAGCAGGTAAGTGGTCACTATCTACTTACCTGTCCCAATGTAGCCCAATAGGGAAATAATAAAAAAAAGTCAAAATAAGCCGGATAACCCCTTTAAGGCTTTGTGCCCAGGATGAGTTTTTGATGTGTATTTTTGTTGCTCATAAAATGCAGCATCTTACAGTTCCGTAAAGTGGATGGAGCTAAAGTGACCCGCGGTGCGTGTTTCAATTCCGGAACACCTCAATTTCTCTTGCAGGAACGGCAAGTTTTCTGTGCAGATTTTCCCATAGACTTGCATTAGATGAGGAAAAACCGCAAGTAAAAAAAAATGTGAAAACGCACTAAAAACGCATATAATCTGCACATGACTATCAATAAAGTTTTGTTAAAGCCGAGTATCAAAAAAAAGCAGCTTTATTTAAGACCCGCAACACACATCCGTTTTTTTTGTACGTGTGCGGTACGTATTTGCACGTACCAGAGACACGTACACACGGAGACCCATGTTATTCAATGGTAGATGGCACACACACGTAAAATCACACGGAACGTGTGTCCATGTGATAAGTACGTGTGTGCGCTTTTCTGCACGGACGACATGTCCGTTTTTGGCCGGCAGCACGCAGGCACGGACCCGCTAAAGTCTATGGGTCCGTGCCTGCACTGACCGCACACGGAGTATGTCCGTGTTCAGCACGTTTCGTGCGTGTGCGTTTTTACACTATCAATCTTATTTTTATTTTTTTTTTAAATTAAATTCAGTATACTTACCTTTTTTTCTGCTGTTCTCAGTCATACTTACATTGGCGCTCGTTTTTTTTCTTCCCCCAGCTCATACCGCTCCCCGATCACCAGCGCGGCGAGGAACAGCTGTGCAGAGAATACACGGCAACAATTACTTTGAATATGCCGGCCGCTCATTAATCAATCTCGTATTCCCTGCTTTCCCCACCCACAGACGCCTGTGATTGTTTGCAGTCAGACACGCCCCCCACGCTGAGTGACAGCTGTCTCACTGCACCCAATCACAGCAGCCGGTGGGCGTGTCTATACTGTGCAGTAAAATAAATAAATAATTAAAAAAACGGCGTGCGTTCCCCCCCAATTTTAATACCAGCCAGATAAAGCCATACGGCTGAAGGCTGGTATTCTCAGGATGGAGCCCCACGTTATGGGGAGCCCCCCAGCCTAACAATATCAGTCAGCAGCCACCCAGAATTGCCGCATACATTATATGCGACAGTTCTGGGACTGTACCCGGCTCTTCCCAATTTGCCCTGGTGCATTGGCATTCGGGGTAATAAGGAGTTTTTGACAGCCCATAGCTACCAATATGTCCTAGATTAATCATGTCAGGCGTCTCCCCGAGATACCTTCCATGATTAACCTGTAAATTACAGTAAATAAACACACACACGGACAATCCTTTATTAGAAAAAAAAACACTAACAAATTGCCTTGTTCACCAATTTTATAAGCCCGAAAAAGCCCTCCTTGTCCGGCGTAATACAGGATGTTCCAGCGTCGCATCCAGCTGTGCTGCATGAAGGTGACCGGAGCTGCAGAAGACACCGCCGCTCCTGTCAGCTCCACGCAGCTAATGAAGGGAATAGCATGATCAGCTGTATTCAGCGTTGGCCGCGAGTAACCTCAGTGACAACTCAGCTGATTGCGCTATTCCCTTTATTAGCTGCGTGGAGCTGACAGGAGCGGCGGTGTCTTCTGCAGCTCTGGTCACCTTCATGCAGCACAGCTGGATGCGACGCTGGAACATCCTGGATTACGCCAGACATGGAGGGCTTTTTCAGGCTTATAAAATTGGTGAACAAGGCAATTTGTTAGTGTTTTTTTTTCTAATAAAGAATTGTCCGTGTGTGTGTGTTTATTTACTGTAATTTACAGGTTAATCATGGAAGGTATCTCGGGGAGACGCCTGACATGATTAATTTAGGACTTATTGGCAGCTATGGGCTGCCAAAAACTCCTTATTACCCCGAATGCCAATGCACCAGGGCAAATCGGGAAGAGCCGGGTACAGTCCCAGAACTGTCGCATATAATGTATGCGGCAATTCTGGGTGGCTGCTGACTGATATTGTTAGGCTGGGGGGCTCCCCATAACGTCGGGCTCCCCATCCTGAGAATACCAGCCTTCAGCCGTATGGCTTTATCTGGCTGGTATTAAAATTGGGGGGGACCGCACGCCGTTTTTTTTAATTATTTATTTATTTATTTTACTGCACAGTATAGACACGCCCACCGGCTGCTGTGATTGGGTGCAGTGAGACAGCTGTCACTCAGCGTGGGGGGCGTGTCTGACTGCAACCAATCACAGGCGTCTGTGGGTGGGGAAAGCAGGGAATACGAGATTGATTAATGAGCGGCCGGCAAATTCAAAGTAATTGTTGCCGCGTATTCTCTGCACAGCTGTTCCTCGCCGCGCTGGTGATCGGGGAGCGGTAAGTATGAGAGAGGGCTGCTCACTTCAGTCACTCGGGGGATTAGCGGTCACTGGTGAATCCTTCACAGGTGACCGCTAATCAGTACGCGGCACACAGACAGAGCCGCGGCATGAAAATGAAGTCGGGTGAAGTTCACCCGAGTTCATTCTCATCGCGCAACTCTGTCTGCTGTCAGCCAACATGTATCAACGACATTGTGCAACACACAAACGGACATTCCACACGGACATTTCACGTACACATACAGGGGCATTTTACACACAAACACGGACATTTTACACGTACACACGGCTCGCATACGCCATCACACAAATGCCATACGTACCGGAGAAACGCCCCAAAAAAACGGAACACAGACCAGAAAAACGGACTGTGTCACACGGACGTTTTTTATGCGGAAGTGTGTTTTAGGCCTAATGCATGACATACCAGAGACAAAAAAACGCTGAGTCAGATCTAATATATAAAGCTGAGTGTATGTGTGTGTGTGTGTGTGTGTGTGTGTGTGTGCGCGTGTGTGTATGTTCGCTAAAGGAATCCGCACCGTCGCATTTATAATCACGAAATTTTGCGCAGGCACCCCATGTGACTCAGGAAACATCATAGACTATGTTTTGATGGGAAAATTTAACCCCGTGCTTTACAGTTACTCTCCAAAAAACCTGCCTCCAGTAACGTCAATGAAGCTGCGAGCTATATGTTATTAATAGGAGCTGTGAGTGGTTGCTATAGGAACAAAGGACATTCATAGTATTAGAAGCTTATGTGTGAAGTAATATGTCGGTGGAGAGAGAGATAAAGAGAGACAGAAGGAGACAGACAGACATAGGCACAGGCAGAGTAAGTGGCAGACAGGGAAAGAGACAGAGAGAGAGACAGTCAAAGAGACAGACAGAGGCAGACAGACACAGACAGACAGGGAAAGAGACAGACAGACAGAGACAGACAGACAGGAAAATCGACAAAGAGAGAGAGACAGACATTCAAAGAGACAGACAGACAGGGAATGAGATGGATAGAGAGAGACAAAAAGACAGACATAGGCACAGACAGAGTAAGAGGCATACAGGGAAAGAGACAGAGAGACAGCGAAAGAGACAGAGAAGGAGACAGTCAAAGAGACAGACAGAGGCAGACAGACAGTGAAAGAGACAGGGAAAGAGACAGACAGAGATAGAGACACACAGACAGATAGGAAAAGAGACAGAGAGAGACTAAGGTGTACTTTGCACACTACGACATCGCAAGCCGATGGTAGCGATGCCGAGTGCGATAGTCCCCGCCCCTGTCGCAGCTGCGATATCTTGTGATAGCTGCCGTAGCGAACATTATCACTATGGCAGTTTCACATGCAATTACCTGCCCTGCGACGTCGCTCTGGCTGGCAAACCGCCTCCTTCCTAAGGGGGCGGGTCGTGCGGTGTCACAGCGATGTCACATGGCAGGCGGACAATAGAAGCAGGGGGGCGGAGATGAGCGGGACGTAAACATCCCGCCCACCTTCTTCCTTCCTCATTGCAGCCGGGATGCAGGTAAGGCGATGTTCCTCGCACCTGCAGCTTCACACATAGCGATGTGTGCTGCCGCAGGAACGAGGAACAACATCATAACATCGGTCCTTCCAAAATTATGGAAATGACCGACACTACACCGATCATATGATTTCGACGCTTTTGCGCTCATTAATCGTAGTAAAAACGATTCACATACTCCGATGTCGACAGCGACGCCGGATGTGCATCACTTTCGATTTGACCCCACCGACATCGCACCTGCGATGTCGTAGTGTGCAATGTACCCCTAACAGTCAAAGAGACAGAGGCAGACAGAGACGAAACAGACAGAGAGTGAAAGAGAGAGAGAGACAGACAGTCAAAGAGACAGAAGCAGACAGACACAGACAGACAGATACAGACAGACAGGGAAAGACACAGACAGAGAGACAGACATGGAAAGAGACAGACATGGAAAGAGACAGAGACAGGAAAAGAGACAGAGACAGGCAAAGACACAGAGACAGGGAAAGACACAGAGACAGGGAAAGAGACAAAAACATGAAAAGAGGCAGACAAGGAAAAAGACAGGGAAAGAGAGAGAGACAAGGAAAGAGACGGAAAAAGACAGAGACAAACGGGGAAAGAGACACACGGGGAATGAGACAGATGGAGAACGAGACAGACGGGGAATGAAACAGATGGGAAAAGAGACAGATCTGAAACGAAACAGACCTGGAACAAGACAGACCTGGAACGAGACAGACGAGGAAAGAGACAGGCAGGGAAAGAGACCTACAGATAGACAGATACAGAGAGAGATGGACAAAGAGATAGAGAGAGACTGAAACAGAGATAGACAGAGACATAGACACAGATAGACCGAGAGATAGACACAGACAGACAGATAGACATGGATAAAGACAGAGACACACATGCATAGAGACAGACACACAGACAGAGACAGACAGGGTAAGAGACAGACACAGAGACAGACAGAGAGACAGACGCACAGAGACAGACAGGTAAAGAGACGGAAAGAGAGACAGACAGAGACAGACAGAGACAGACAGAGACAGACACAGAGACAGACACACAGAGACAGACACACAGACAAAGACAAACAGAGAGAGACTGGGAGAGAGACAGAGAGACAGTTACTATCCCAGACAACGCCCGGGTACTACAGCTAGTAAGTTACAAAATGCATGTAACAAAACACTCAAAAACACAATGAAAAATCACAATTTACTGAATAGGCGCAGAAAAGATGGAACATGAGAAACTATATAATGTTAGCCTCACATTGCTAGGAGTCATTGAAAAAAAAAAAGCTCAGTTTACCTGCTTCAGTAAAAACAAAACGGCTGAGAATTAAATCCGTTTCTCTCGGATGGTAAGACTAGGTTCACACCACTGTATTGTCGATTGTGGAAAAACCTCAGCACTTGAACAAATCTATTTCCATAGAGCTTTTAAAATGGCCACTTTTTTTATTTTGCACAGACCGAATGTATGAAAAAAATTGCAGCATGCACAAGTGTCCTCCATTATTTGGATATGACCAACCTATCCCAAAACAAAAAATCTAATCCCTTACAAATCACCCATATTGCATCTGATTTTTATGGATATATTGTTATTATTATTATTTTTATTATTATTATTATTATTATTATTAACATAGCAACCTGTTTTTGGTTTTGTAAATTTTATTCATTGCTGCTGTATAAAAAACAAATGCCGTACGGATTGCAATCTGGATATAAATCAGATGATTTTTTTTTACACATTTGTTTGAACTTATCCTCATACGGGTATGTGAATTCAGCCTTAAAGACCACGTTCACACATTGAGTATTTGATGAGTATTTTTAACTCTGAATTTGTAAGTCAAAACTAGGAGTGGAACAATCAGAGGAAAAGTACAATAGAAACACGACACCATTTCTGTATTATTACCCACTCTTGGTTTCCTCTTACAAATACTGAAGTAAACAACTCAACAAATACGCGATGTGTGAACATGGCCTTAGAGAATGTTCCCCCAATAAGGAATAGCGTTTTGAAGGCAGTGTATTTTTGCTGCGTCCAAAACACCGCCTTTTACAGTACAAGCACAGTGGATGGGATTCATAGGAATCTCATGTCCACTGTGTTTCCTTTGTTCTGGAGTATGAACTGACCTTTGGCGCAGCTTTCTGAGCCACAGCGTGTCAATTTATGTTTGCGGAGACGTGAGTGTTCTCAGCGGGAGAACACAGCGAAAAGCCGCTGCACCTAGAACCATAACCGTGGGCACAGACGCTACATTCTCTTGCGGTGAGCACTAGCATATTGGCAAGAGAAATTACGCTGCGCTTTGTCCCTAATCCTAGGCACGAACGCTGTGTACTCTCGCTGTGAACACTAGCATCTCGGCAAGAGAAAGTGTACAGCACCTAGAACCCTAATCGTGGGCACAGACGCTACATTCTCTTGCGGTGAGCACTAGCATATCGGCAAGAGTAATTATGCTGCACCTAGAACCCTGATTGTGGGCATGGACGCTGAGTTCTCTCTCGGTGAGCACTGGCATCTCAGCAAGAGAAATTATGCTGCACCTAGAACCCTGATTGTGGGCATGGACGCTGTGTTCTCTCGCGGTGAGCAGCAGCATCTCGGCAAGAGAAATTACACTGCACCAAGAACCCTAATCGTAGGCACGAATGCTGCATTCTCTCACGGTGAGTACTAGCATCCCGGCAAGAGAAATTACACTGCGTCTAGAACCCTAATCATGGGCACTGATGTTGCATTCTCTCGCGGTGAGCACTAGCATCTTGACAAGAGAAATTACGTTGCGCCTAGAACCCTAATCCTGGGCACGAACACTGTGTTCTCTCACAGTGAACACTAGCATCTTAGCAAGAGAAATTGTACTGCGCCTAGAACCCCAAATGGTGGCCACAGACGCTGCGTTCTCTCACGGTGAGCACCAGCATCTCGGCAAGAGAAATGACACTCCACCTAGAACCCTAATGGTGGGCATAATTGCTGCGTTCTCTCACGGTGAGTACTAGCATCTCGGCAAGAGAAATTACGCTGCGTCTAGAACCTTAATCGTGGGCACGAATGCTGCGTTCTCTTGCGGCAAGCACTAGCATCTTAGCAAGAAAAATTGTACTGCACCTAGAACCCTAATCGTGGGTACGGACGCTGTGTTCTCTCATGGTGAGTACTAGTATGACGCCAAGAGAAATTGCCCTGCGCCTAGTACCCTAATCATGGGCACGGACGCTGTGTTCTCTCGTGGTGGGCACTAGCATCTCGGCAAGAGAAATTACGCTGTGCCTAGAACCCTAATTGTGGGCACAAACGCTGCGTTCTCTCGTGGCAAGCACTAGCATCTCGGCTAGAGAAATTACGCTGTGTCTAGAACTCTAATCGTGGGCACAGATGCTGCATTCTCTCGCGGCGAACACTAGCATCTTGGCAAGAGAAATGACGCTCCGCCTAGAACCCTAATCCTGGACACAAACGCTGTGTTCTCTCGCGGTGAACACTAGCATCTCGGCAAGAGAAATTGTAGTGCGCCTAGAACCCTAATTGTGGGCACGGACGCTGCGTTCTCTCGCAGTTAGCACTAGCATCTCGGCAAGAGAAATTATGCTGCATCCAGAACCCTAATGGTGGGCACGGATGCTGCGTTCTCTTGTGATGAGCAATAACATCTCGGCAAGAGAAATTATGCTGTGTCTAGAACCTTAATCATGGCCATGGATGCTGCGTTCTCTCGCGGTGAGCACTAGCATCACGGCAAAAGAAATTGCTCTGCACCTAGAACCCTAATCGTGGGCACGGATGCTGCATTCTCTCGCGGTGAGCACTAGCATCTCGGCAAGAGAAATTATGCTGTGTCTAGAACCTTAATCGTGGGCACGAACGGTGCGTTCTCTCGCGGTGAGCACTAGCATCACGTCAAAATAAATTGCACTGCACCTAGAACCCTAATCGTGGGAATGGACGCTGTGTTCTCTCGCGGTGAGCACTAGCATCTCGACAAGAGAAATTATGCTGTGTCTAGAACCCTAATTGTGGGCACGAACGCTGCGATCTCTCGCAGTGAGCACTAGCATCTCGGCAAGAGAAATTATGCTGCGCCTAGAACCCTAATCGTGGGCACGGATGCTGCGTTCTCTTGCGGTGAGCACTAGCATCTCAGCAAGAGAAATTACGCTGCGCCTAGATCCCTGATTGTGGGCACAAGCAGCGCATTCACTTGCGTCTAGAACGCAGCGTGTCCGCTTTGTGGGCACATACCCTCAGGGACATACGTCTGATATATTTTCTGATTTCATAGACGTAGCTCAATAACACATTGCCATTGATCCACACACCTGACTCCTTTTTAATGATCTGCAGATTCATTAACTGAATTCCTTTCATTATTGGACACCTCTGAGGTATTGGGATAATATAAAGCGGCTGCCATTTATTACTTTAGTACACTCATGAAGTCTGAGTACTAAAGTGACAATCCTCTCTAACCCAAGGTGTAATGTAATTCTAGAGGTTGGGAAGTATTGCCCCTCCTGCATCTGCTTGTCATTTTCCAGTAAATGGCTGTAGCCTGAAGTACTGAAATAGTTAAGGAGAACAAAAGTAACAATCCATGCCCTGTGGGTGGAGAGTGTGGAGTGCAGAGAGTGCAGGAGGACTCCACCTCTCTCCAGTAGTGATCCTGCTCCCTGTGAGCACTGAGCTGCTGCAGTGTGTGTGACTGGCACATCCATCCTGGCATCCTACTCATCTGCTCCTTCTTGGATTATTGCATGTTAGAAGAAACCTTGAGGAGCTGCAGATTCAGGTAATGGGAAAACTCCATAGTAAGTAGCCAAACACATGTTCTGCTCAATTCTGTGTATAAAATGCCTTCAAAAAAAGTGTTCTCCTTTTCAGGCATTGTTTTCTAGCGCATTGAGGACTTGCCTGGGCAATGTTTTACTTTCTCACTTTCCAAAGAGTAGTGTTACCCACCCCTTCTTCCTCCAGGCTTCTGACAGCAGCGGTGAAAGGGTTACAGGGCAGGTTTGCCACCTATCCCAAGGGATAGGAGAAACACAAGCCATGGTGGAGACTTTTGGGGTATTGCATTTCAGCCCAAATCAGACTATTCTTTTGTTAATGAGGACTTTTGTAAAGGGATCTTGGAGATGTATTCTCCACTCAGGATCCTGTTTAGCTGGACAGGTAAATTCCAAGAAATCTTAGGAGGGAGGATAATCAGGAGAGACGAGACCCAGATCCACAGGTGACAAAGTCTACCAAAAGATTTCACAGTGAAAACTGTGGAAGTGAGTTTATGGATCTCACCTGTCCATAGAAAAATGGATTGTGGAATCACAACTGGTATTGTGTGGGAATTGGTGGTGGGTACTGGACTTGTCACCATAGACCCTGACCTGTGGACTTGGCAGTCATTTATTAATGACATATTGCATGTTCCCCAAGTGCGACCTTGACCCTTATCTTGTTTTCTAGATTGTAAGCCTCACTTTGCCATTATCACTGAAGACGTGAACGTTCGTCATGGTTATGGAATGTGTAGTTTTCTTATTTTGTATACAAGTCAACAATTTATTTTTTTTTTATGGCTTTATTATCGTAATAAATGTTCCTACTGTTACGTTCTATGGGATCACAGGAATCCGTCTTCATTGTGAATGGATTGCAGACTCCACTGGGTGGCTAAAAAATAGGTAGTAGTTTATACCTCAGGTGGCCGGCGTCTGACTGTGAGGGCTCGCTCCCACTTGGGTAAAAATGGGCAAGTGCAATGGGAGAAAAAAAAAACGCATTACACTTGGACCCATGTTATTCGATGTTCCGCACATTTTTTTTTTCCCTCAAATGTAATCTAGACTAGAAAAAAAAAAATCTCACATGGCATACGGAATACAAAACGGATTCCGCTCTTCCAACTATTCTGGATGAGAATGGGATATATTTTTATTCTACTTTTACTTTTCGTATACACCGGTGGAAGCATTCCCCAAGGCTGTTTACGCATGTGTATTGGAAAAAAAACGGTCGATATACGGAGATAGAGATATATAATATATATATATATATATATATATATATATATATATATATATATATATATATATCTCTCATAAACTTTACAAGACTTTAATAACAGCAATTTATTCATAATTTTGTTTACCGTACGATTGATTTATATTGACCACATGTAATCTGAGAGATGTAATTATTATATAATATATATATTCCTTTTTGCACACTCAAATATAAATAGGCAAGTTGCATTCAAGCTATGGAAGAGACCAGTTCATGCTGCAATTATTTTCACACTGACATTCAGTCCAAGTAGAAGGCTATCATCTAAACAGTCCAATTGACTAACATTGGTCCTAATGCTGTCTGTGACTTCTGATTTTTACATACACAGCACTTGAACTGAAAATATGGTTGTGTCTGTACATATTAGACTAATGTCGCCCAAACAGGCCAATATCAACAGATTCGGCTGAAAGTCTAATTTATTTGGAGGCCTCGGACACCTGATCATTGGAGGGGATGTCGATCGATCGGTATGACTGACATTGGAATGGTCAGTGCTTTGCTCTCCCCAAGATAAGTCACCGCCAGAGATGTCTCCGTGCGGCGTACCCGCGTGTCCGTGATTGCCGCACGGAGACATGTCCATTTTTTTCTGGCATCACTGATGTTCCACGGACCACGCAGTGGTGTGGTCCGTGAAACACGTGCCAGAAAAAAACGTGCATTTAAAATAATAAACATTTTAACTCACCCGGCGTCCAGCGATGTCCTCTGCAGCCCGTCCTCCCTGCTGCTTCTAAGCCGGCTGATTACTGTCGCGCATATTCATTATGCGCGACACAGCCGACCTGGAAGCAGCTGCTGCGGGGGTCACCGCCGGCCGGATGCTGCGTCACGGGAGCGATCAGCACCATGGACAGCGGGAGCGGGCGCAGGTGAGTTGATTTCTAAGTGCAATCACGGAGAACGTAGCCCGGATTGCACTTAGACAACCCACAGGGACATGTGCGTGTTTTACACGCCAGTGAAAAACGTCACTGTTTTTCACTGACGTGTGAAACGGGCCGAAGTCAGATTAAAATGTGAGTAATTGACTTAAGGCCGCTTTACACACGACAGCATCGCTAACGCGATGCCGTTGGGGTCACGGAATTCGTGACGCACATCCGTTCTCGTTAGCGACGTCGTTGCGTGTGAAACGTACGAGTGACCGCTAACGATCAAAAAATACTCACCTATCGTTGACACGCTGTCCAGTTCCCAAATATTGTTGCTGTTGCAGGACGCAGGTTGTTCGTCGTTCCTGCGGCAGCACACATCGCTATGTGTGATACCGCAGGAACGCGGAACCTCACCTTACCTGCGGCCGCCCGCAATGAGAAAGGAAGTAGGTGGGCGAGATGTCGGGATGTTCGTCTTGCTCATCTCCGCCCCTTCCGCTTCTATTGGCCGACTGCTTAGTGATGTCGCTGTGATGCCGAACGAACCGCCCCCTTAGAAAGGAGGCGGTTCGCCGGCCAGAGCGACGTCGCTAGGCAGGTAAGTAGTGTGACTGGTCCGAGCGATGTTGTGCGCCACGGGCAGCGATTTGCCCGTGACGCACAAGCGACGGATGCGGGTACGCACGCTAGTGATCTCGCTAGCGAGATCGCTGCGTGTAAAGCAGCCTTTAGTCTTTGCATTATGTATCTGTGTGTCACACTAACCATGGAGAACAGACAATGAAGAGAACTGTATAAAAAATTTGAGAACCAAAATTTTTGAAAAATATCAACAATGTCAAGGTTACAAGTCTATCTACAAAGATCTTTTATGTTCCTTAGTCCACAGTGTGCAACATAATCAAGACGTTTACAACCCATGGCATTGAAGCTAATCTTATTGGTCGTGGATGGCAGAGAAAAATTGATGAAAAGTTGTAACATAGGATAGTGAAAAAGCCACCCCAATCAAGCTCTTGGTGCATCAGTTTCAGTGCAAACTATCTGACATTTGAATGATATGCTGTGGCAGGAGACCCCGGAGGACTCCACTGCTGACACACAAAAAAGTTAGACTTCAGTTTGTCAAAATGAACATGAGTAAGCCAAAATCCTTCTGGGAAAGGGTGTTGTGGACAGATGAGACCAAGATAAAGCTTTTTGGTAAAGCACATAATTCTACTGTTTACTGAAAAGTGAATGATGCCTACAAAGAAAAGACCACAATACCTACAGTCAAATATGGTGGAGGTTCAAAGATGTTTTGGGGTTGTTTTGCTGCCTCTTGCACTGGGTGCCTTGACTGTGTGCAAGGCATCATGAAATATGAAGATTACCAAAGGATATTGGATTGCAATGTAACTCCCAGTGTAAGAAAGCTGGGTTTGCATCCTAGGTCATGGGTCTCGAAGCAGGACAATGACCCCAAACATAAGGCAAGAAACTGCCAGGCATGGATGGAAACAAAGTGCTGGAGCGTCCTGAAGAGACCAACAAAGAATACAGATCTAAAGCCCATTGAAAACATGTGTAGAGCTCTCAAAACTGTTATTGGGAGAAGGCAGCCTTCAAATATGAGACCTGGAGCAGTTTCCAAAAGAGTGGCCCAAAATTCCAGTTGAGAGGTGTAAGAAGCTTGTTGATGGTTATAGGAAGTGATTGATTCCAGCTATTTATTCCAAAGGATGTGCAACCAAATATAAAGTTGAGGGTGGCAACAATTTTATTCTAGCCAACGTTTTGGGTTTTGTGAAACTGTCCAATTTTTTTTTTTTTTTTTGTTGTTGTTCATATGGGTATTTTTTGCCAATCCGGGTGCAGTTTAGTTTCCACATATGTTCGCCTAATTCATCATTTACCACTTTTGAAAAGTTGCAAATGTACTCTAGTCCCCTCCCTCTTTCCATCAGTAGTTTATGAATGCCTGAAATTTGGGCGTATATTTTAGTAAAACGTGTCTTTTAGACCTAAAAAGTCACAACACGGGTAACAAAAATTGGAGAATTCATAATTCTTGTGGGCCATTTGTACAAAAAAGAAAGTAGCAAATATCACAACACAAAAAAAGTACCTTGAAAACATTTGGGTCAATGGTGCTCTTTTTTTTTTTTTTAAACACAAAAAATGGTGGAAAATCTCAGTAGTGACTTATTATTATTATTATTTATTATTATTATTATTATTATTACTTAACTGTATATCCTGAAAAGCAGAGTAACTGGCAACCTATACGCCAAGTATGTCTGTTGGCAAACTTCTTCTGCCTTTTTTTTTTTTTTGGGGGGGGGGGGTGTTGGCTATATTAGCCAAATATAGAGAATAGAAGAAACTCTGCAGCAAATGCATATGTGCCCATTCCGGTTACAAACCCATATCTCCACTGTTAAGTGCAAATTTGACCATGATCTATCAATGATCAGTAGATTGATTATGAAAGGGGACATAGTCGTTAACGTGGTTGTACCAAATTTGTTGATTTCCTAATTGCTGTAAATCCAACTGCTGGGACCACCACCAATCCTAAAAATTGGGCTCTGAGCACTGTAGAAATAATGGATTGCTTCCAAACATGGTGCAACCCCTTTAGATGGACCCTGAGCCCGGAGCCTAATGTGAAAGTCACCACAATATGCTATCACTTAGGCCTGGAATTAGCCAATTAATTTCTAGCTGTTAATAAATTGAGTAACATGGGAGTGGGCAGCTTGACACTGGAACCTCCATGGAACAAGATATGATCAATGGTAAAAAGACTGGGATGGTAGGGTATCTGATTGGATCATGCTGTGAGCATTTGTGGTTAACATACCATTATGGAGTCATCTATTACTAGCCTACTGTTATGGGGTGGCTATGGCTGGAAAGAGTATATCCGAGGCAGGCACACAGTTTGTGGATTGCACTTAGAAGTACTAGGGCTAATAACAAAAATGGAAAAAAACGTACGTGTCATGCTTTGTTATTATTTATTATAGCGCCATTTATTCCATGGCGCTTTACAAGTGAAAGAGGGTATACGTACAACAATCATTAACAGTACAAAACAGACTGGTACAGGAGGAGAGAGGACCCTGCCCGCGAGGGCTCACAGTCTACAGGGAATGGGTGATGGTACAATAGGTGAGGACAGAGCTGGTTGTGCAGTAGTCTACTGGACTGACGGCTATTGTAGGTTGTAGGCTTGTTGGAAGAGGTGGATCTTGAGGTTCCTCTTGAAGCTTTGTGTGCCACATGATTGACTATATGGCATTTATTTGTTGCCGTTACATGTGCTATATTGCTGCTTTCGCTCAAAAGGGATTACTCAATTGACCTATATGACCAAGTAGATTTTATGGCTGTGTTGCTAGAAGCACACTGACAACATAATTATAGACCAATCATTTTGACGACACTAAGGTGACTGTACACAGTGGAACGTATTTTATATATAGGTGTAAAGGCAGTTTTAAGGCCTCCATACACATTAGACCAACGTTGGTCAATCCTACCAAGGTAGACAGGTATGGCCCAACAGATGATGTTGTGGTAGATAAGAATTATTATTATTATTGCGCCATCAATTCCATGGCGCTTTACATGTGAAAGGGGTATACATAATAGGGACAGGCAGGGCTGTGGAGTCGGAGTCCGAGTCGTGGAGTCGGAGTCGGAGTCGGAGCTCATTTTGGTGGAGTCGGAGTCGGTATAAAATGCACCGACTCCGACTCCTAAAATATATAATAAATTGGGGACAGGAGTGCAATGCAGAATGTGCTGAATATTTTACTAAATAATAACATTTAGTATAATGCTTATATTTAAGTGAAAAATGTATTGTAGTACAATGTGAACATCAGACATTTAATTGTTTTTATGATACAATAATCAAGATATTTGGATAGAACATAAAATATTTATTGGAATACAACTTTAGAACACAAAAAACTAATAAATTGTAAATATGTAATATATATATACACAGTGTATATACACACACAAGATATATATGTAATCTACTGTATATTACATAGTGTATTACATATTTACAATTTATTACAGTTTTTTGTGTTCTAAAGTTGTATTCCAATAAATATATTTTATGTTCTATCCAAATATCTTGATTATTGTATCATAAAAATTATTAAATGTCTGATGTTCACATACACATATTCATGTACTACAATAAATTTTTCACCTAACTATAAGCAATATATGTAGGAGTCGGAGTCGGAGCCGGAGTCGGAGTCGGTGCAAGAGAATTTGAGGAGTCGGAGTCGGAGTCGAAGGTTTGGCTTACCGACTCCACAGCCCTGGGGACAGGTACAATAATCATAAATAATACAAGACACAGGTACAGGAGGAGAGAGGTCCCTGCCCGCGAAGGCTCGCAGTCTACAAGGGATAGGTGAGGATACAGTAGGTGAGGGTAGTGCTGATTGTGCGGCGCTGTATCATACTGAGGGTTGCGGCAGGTTGTAGGCTTGTCGGAAGAGGTGGGTCTTCAGGTTCCTTTTGAAGCTTGTCAAGGTAGGCTTGACAAGCCTACATACCGGCATATCTGGTTTTGGTCTTCTGATATTTTTGATCTTTGTGAGATAAGCCGCCAGAGGAGTTGGGCAGCAGCTCTTTTATAGAGAACACAGGAGCACTCAAGTGGTTGGGAAAAACAGGCGAGAGAGCTGTCAGCCAAAGGATTGGCCAAACCCATCAATCAGCTGACTGCTATTGTATACGGTGGTCTAAATGTCCCAAATTTGTTTTTAAGTCAACTTGTGATAAATATGTGGCATACATGTTGGTGGCCTTGGAGAAGCAGCTGATTTTCCCCATCCAAGTTTGGAACGTGATGTCTGGACGAGCTGTAGGTCTCCTGGCCAGGACTGAACAGTCTCATACATGAGGCTGTCAAGTACTGGTCCGGTTATTGTGGTTCGTATGCAGACTGTGAATGTCGGACATGGGTAACGGGCCGTTCGGACCATGAAACGTGTGATCTGGTTTACAAGTGAGCATTAATATTTGCACATTTCCTCACCACTTATAGTTACCGTTCTTTGGTCAATAAGAAGAATTGTCACAGCAGTTTATACAAATTTGAAAGTTTACATTCTTGACATTCTAATTAAAATTCCTGGCTTTTAACTGTCATGTTGATTGGAATTCAGTTAAACCTTTTACTTTAAAGATAAATTACTTGGGCTTTTCTTGGGAATATTGTGCTTTGGCCTATTTCTGGTGTGGAATGCAGGATCTCTCTAGAATGGGAATCTCCCCTCTGCTCCATAACAAAGGCAATCGTAGCCGTCCATAAAGAAGTCAGGAATGTGAACTGATCAGGCCATGCAGATAGAGGCTTCCAGGGCTGGTTTCACAGCAAGACAGTGTCTGAAATAAACCGCCTGTGTTTACAATATTAGGACTAATCTGTAGGTATCTGGGGTTACCACTCATTGACCTATTCTATAGAGTTGCTTTAAAATTTTAATTATTTAATGATCGGAATTTTTTTTTTTTTTTCTACATGGGTAATTCAGCTGCTTGGGCCAAATGAATAGGGCTGTAAGTATTTTGCTTTTAGTTATTATTGGATTGCACGTCACGTTTCCAGTCTGGAGGTTTCAACATATTGGTGACTACTGACTAAATGAATCAGTCAGACTTTACCCCCGGAGGGACTGCTTCAGGAATGTACAATGACTTGCTAATGATCGGGTCACTGCTGTGCTTCTCTGTAACCTGCACTAGCAATAGGAATACTGAAATCTGATTGGTCACTATTGGCTGTTACCCCAATTATTTTTTATTTTCTATTTTTCATTACTTTCGCTATATCTTGGAATATTGGAAAGCTTAGTCGTACAGACATACACAAGTAATAGACAAAACAGACCTTTTCTGCAGGCATTCTGTCCTTTAGGAACCATGTAGGGGTGCATTTATTCAGCCAAAAATGGAAAAGTTAATCTAATGCTCTTCTACACCTACTCATTCTTCACATGAATTAAGGAGTTAATATTAAAAGGAACCTGTCACCACTTTTTTGGCTTATAAGCTGCGGCCACCACCACCGGCCTCTTATATACCGCATTCTAACCTGCTGTATATAAGAGCCCAGGCCGCTGTGAGAACATAAAAAAAAAAAAACACTTTATAAGACTTTGCCTAACGGTCGCGCGGTTGGCCATATGGGCGTCTCTGTTCTCTGGTGCCGGCGCCTCTTCTTTCGGTCATCTTCGTCCTCTTTCTGAAGCCTGTGTGCATGACGCGTCTACATCCTGCTCAGGACCTGAATGTTAGCAAGTGTGGATGACGTCGGACGCGTCATGCACCGCAGCTTCAGAAGATGGAGGACGAAGATGGCCGAAAGAGGAGGCGCCGGCATCTGAGAACGGAAACGCCCATATGACCCACCGCATGACCGTTAGGTAAGTATTATAAAGTGTTTATGTTCTCACAGCAGCCTGGGCTTTTATATACAGCATTCTAACATGCTGTATATTAGAGCCCGCTGGTGGTGGCTACAGTTTATAGGCCAAAAAAGTGTTGACAGGTTCCCTTTAGGCTATATGAACGTGCTGCGTTTTTATGACGCTGCGTTTTTACAGCAATTTGGTGAGTTTTTGACTGCGTTTTGCTGCGTTTTTGATCTCTGCGTTTTTCCAATGCATTGCATGGGGGGGAAAACGCAGAAAAACGCAGGAAAGAATTGCCAAGTCCATTTTTTTTTTTTTTAAGCTAAAAAACGCAGCTTAAAAAAAAATTGTGTGCGGACAGCAAAAATAAAAACTCATAGACTTTGCTGGGGAAGCAGTGTCATGCAGTTTTGAGGCCAAAAACGCCGCGAAAAACGCACTGTGTGCACATTGCCTTAAAGGGGTTTGCTGCAGATCAGCTCTTATCCAAATATCAGCTGATCTAAAGTCTCTAAACAGTGTACCTAACTGAGGAGTTCCAGTCCACACACTGCTTACTTCTGGACAGCAGATCGGTGAGGATACCGGTTGGTGGACTCCTAGCGATTCGGTATTGATGACCTATACCTAGGATGGGTCATAAATATCATAGCGGTAGAAGAGCATCCAAAATCCAAGTAATTTCAAACTACACTAAAGGCACTAAACTAAACATTAGGCTAAGGTTGGCAAAAACCACTGATATAAAAGTTTTCGGCTGGCGACCTAATGCATATAGGGGTGTCGGCAGGCGATGTTAATCGTGCATTTCCGATTCTGGACTAATGAAATTGTTATCCCCAAGATAAGTGGTCGAGGAGAAACTGTGGAAAGAAAAGCGCAATAGGGTCTTACCCCAAAAAGGGAGGAAGATATGTAATAAAAACACACTCGCCTATAATGGTTGTGCCAGTCACAACCACTATACAGGCATACATAAGATCCAGGTCCAGGCAGCAGTCCCAAAGTTGGCTGATAACAGAGAGTGATAGAAGATGGGTCTTAATTCCGCGCCAAGGACTCAATGGATCCAGGAAGAGATTTGATGTTCTCTTGCCAATGTCCTGATGAAGGGAGCTGTGTCTCCAGAAACGCGTAGACTTGTGCATGTTATTAAAGAAGCATTAATCTCTTCCTGGATCCATTGAGTCCTTGGCGCGGAATTAAGACCCTTCTTCTATCACTCTCTGTTATCAAGATAAGTGGTCGGCAGACTAGTCAATTGGCGACTTTCCTATCTGGAGCACTTTGCAAAATGAGTCATCGTATGTGTATGTATGGGAGTCGGCTGAGTTGGCTCTTGGCTGAACGATTGGCTAAAGCATCTTTTGACCAACAGCCATCTAATGTATATAGACAAACTAAGGAAAGGGTATTTGAGAGTCAAGGGAAATCTAAAGATAGTTGTGTGAACTACTAAAGCTCCCACTATTATAGAGCCTGCTGAAGGAAAACAGGCCAGCAACAAAGTGGAATGTCATTCACTGAATTTCACCAACGCATTGTACAACAAGCTTTTCAGGAACGTAAAACCCAGTGTATTGCATAACAGCCTTTTTGGGTGAAATTGGATAGCACAGGAACGTGAATTGCAGGTTTTAGTTTCGGGACATGAAGCTGAAATCCTAGTTTTTCTGGTAGTATGGGTTTCAAGTTATTTCCTGAGTTTTTACGCCTATTTCCTTGCCTTTTGTAGGAAAAGGAGCTTGTCATTAGCACACAATAGCTATAATGACTAATCCCAGTATTCTGTCAAATCTATAATGAGAACTAATTAAAATCATTGAGCTAAAGCTCCGTTTGCACAGACCAACTGGCGGCAGTAAACAACCGCTGATCGGGAAATATTTACTGATCAGCGGTCACGTTTAATAACCTGTTTACACAGGGAGAAAGCTTGTTAAAATGCACACTGAACGCTACGTAATTGTTCCGAGTGCATAGGCACATTGACGTTTGCACAGGGCAATGTGCTGTCAAGAGTGATGGGGGTTTTGTGGGGTTTTTTTTTTTTAATATTTCACCCAACGAACATGCATTGTGTTAATTTAACAGGGGAGTTGCTATATATAATTGTATACACTGTGCATAGGCAGAAAGCTGCTACAGTGGTGGGGGTGTGGTTATACAGCCGTCATGAATGTGGAGGACTACATAGCAGCAGAATTACTAGTCCTCTAGTGGTTATTAATAAAATAATAATCATAATAAAAATATAATATTATAGCACCATTTATTCCATGGCATTGTACATATGGAAAGGGGTACACATAGTAGGGACAAGTATAATAATCGTAAATAAAACAAAGTACAGGAGGAGAGAGGACCCTGTTCGTGAGGGCTCAGTCTACAATGGATGGGTACAGTAGGTGACAGTAGAGATGGTCGTGCGTCGCTGTATCAGACAGAGGATTACGGCAGGTTGTAGGCTTTTCGGAAGAGGTGGGTCTTCAGGTTCCTTTTGAAGCTTGTCAAGGTAGGAGAGAGTCTGATATGTTGTGGCAGAGCATTCCAGAGTATGGGGGAGGCACGGGAGAAATCTTGGATGCGATTGTTGGAAGAGGAGATGAGAGGGGAGCAGAGAAGGAGACCTTGTCAGTATCGAAGGTTACGTGCAGGTAAGTACCGGGAGACTAGGTCACAGATGTAGGGAGGAGACAGGTTGTAGATGGTTGTGATCTCCTGCTGATTAAAACAGTGGGTATTTTTTTTTTTTTTTTTTTTTTTTTTAATCAAAACTACAGCAAGCAGCCCAGCAAGTGATACATCACTGGAATAAGGGTCTTTGCCCCTAGATTATGATGCTCTTAGATTAGGTGGCAACAAGCTGGTGAGAGATTCCCTTTAAGAGATAATAGTAGATTACTTCCTCACTGGACAGATGATAAATGTTAAATCGGTAATAGTCCGCTCACTGGGACTCCCACCTATGACGAGATGGGGGACACCTATTCAGTCCCTCAGCTAGGATGATAGTTATCTCAGATTGACATAGGAAAGCTATTCCTACAGTTGGAGAACCAGAGTGATGATGTTCAGAAAAACGTGTCCTGTTCCTAAACCCCAGCAGAAATCTAAGTCTGTTTCTGTTACCTGATTTATTTGTTTTAAACCTGTCACAGAAGGATGGATCATGCAATTCATCAGCAGAAGTCTCAAGGTGCGATAGTTTACGTGACATATGACCCTAATGACTTGTAATCTAAGCAATGTGTTTGTGATGCAGCGATAACCTTATCTGCCTTGTTGAAAATACCATTGAGGATCTTTAGGGGAGAGAAGTTGTCTGTGGAATCCCGTTATGGCATTACTAAAAGGGTTTTTTATTTATTTTTTTATTTTCTGACTTGAGAAGTGTGGCGCCCCTCAGCATGTCAGGGTGCCACAGGGAACTACACCCCCTCCAAGGGATGCAGGGCCTACCCTCCCTTGGTTGCAGGTTCCACCCTATGGTATTGCTACCAACTGCATTCAAATCCCAATCCACACTCACACCAGGACAGACAAGCCAGTGGGTTGGTCTAGCTGAGAAAGGGCCGCCCACCTAGGGGTCAGACAGACTGGTGGGAGGTGACAGAGCAGTCAGCTCCAGGGGAGCAAAGGGAGAGGAAGTGGAGTAGAAACGCTCAAAGGGAGAGGGAACCGGGGATTGGATCTCCCAGGAAAAGTGAAGTAGTGGCCCCCATAATGTGAGGGGTCGAGGAGTCAAAGCTCCAGAGAGGTCGGACTAAATTGGGATACAGCAAAGCAATACTATTGGGAGCGGATATCTGGACGTGCTCTCCTTCCCAAGCAGCAGTGGTGCACTGGGACTTTTGGTTCACCTGCAGCGTGTGTGTAATGACTTTACAAAACATCATCCAGCACCACTACTACCAGCAGTGAGTAGCCTGCTCCCTTCCTCCCAAACTCTCAAACCTGCCTCACCATCCAGAGTCCCGGGGTCTCCCCTACCCGTGGAGGGAACGTCATCTGGCGGCCCCACTCCATCTCCCCCGGGCACTCCCATCGGCAGCGGCGGTACTCCCCTTACCACGAACCACGGGTGGCGTCACAAACTCTTATCCCCTGTAAATACCCCCTTTTCATTTGAAGTGGACGCGAGCCCCCGGGTCCGGAGACCCTTGAGCCACAGCGACCCCCGGATCCGAGCGGTTCGACCGCTGCAGGGACGTCACAGAATCAACAGGAATAAGACCATGTATTAGATGTGTAAGGCTATGTGCGCACTTACCGGATTTTGCCGCGGATTTTCCGCGGATTTGCTGCATGTTTCGCTGCAGAAAATGTTCATAACATCTCTGCAGTGAATCACCAGCAATTCCTATGGAGAAAAAAAATCCTGTGCGCACTGGGCGGAATTTGACAGCTGCATGTTTTGCTGCGGGAATCCCGCAGCAAAAACAAGTGCATGTCACTTCTTTTCCGCACATCGCTGCGGGATTTCACTCCATTGACTCAATGTTAATCATGAAATCCCGCAGGGAATAACGCAGGCAGCAAATTCTGTGCGGTTCACTGCGTTTTCCTGCGTTATTCCCTGCGGTATTTCGCGGTTTACCTCCGGTAATGTGCATCGCTTGTCTGCGGTTTTGCAGGGAAGTGATGTCATTACAGGAAGAGGAAGCCGTGCAGAGAGTAAACACACACAGATCACACACACAGACACACATCACAGACACAGAACACATCACAGACACAGAACACATCACAGACACAGAACACATCACAGACACAGAACACATCACAGACACAGAACACATCACAGACACAGAACACATCACAGACACAGAACACATCACAGACACAGAACACATCACAGACACAGAACACATCACAGACACAGAACACATCACAGACACAGAACACATCACAGACACAGAACACATCACAGACACAGAACACATCACAGACACAGAACACATCACAGACACAGAACACATCACAGACACAGAACACATCACAGACACAGAACACATCACAGACACAGAACACATCACAGACACAGAACACATCACAGACACAGAACACATCACAGACACAGAACACATCACAGACACAGAACACATCACAGACACAGAACACATCACAGACACAGAACACATCACAGACACAGAACACATCACAGACACAGAACACATCACAGACACAGAACACATCACAGACACAGAACACATCACAGACACAGAACACATCACAGACACAGAACACATCACAGACACAGAACACATCACAGACACAGAACACATCACAGACACAGAACACATCACAGACACAGAACACATCACAGACACAGACACAGACACATAGAACACATAGACACAGACACATAGAACACATAGACACAGACACATAGAACACATAGACACAGACACAGAACACATCACAGACACAGAACACATCACAGACACAGACACAGACACATAGAACACATAGACACAGACACATAGAACACATAGACACAGACACATAGAACACATAGACACAGACACATAGAACACATAGACACAGACACATAGAACACATAGACACAGACACATAGAACACATAGACACAGACACATAGAACACATAGACACAGACACAGAACACATCACAGACACAGAACACATCACAGACACAGACACAGACACATAGAACACATAGACACAGACACATAGAACACATAGACACAGACACATAGAACACATAGACACAGACACATAGAACACATAGACACAGACACATAGAACACATAGACACAGACACATAGAACACACATAGAAAGAAAACGGAAATATAGAAAACAAAGAACGTGGGCTCCGCTGTATATTTACCTTCCAGCCGAGGTAAGCACACAGCGGCGGCCCGGTATTCTCAGGCTGGGGAGGGAGAGGGGCAGGGTTAATGTCCCCCGCCTCACTCCCCCTCCGGCAGCCGAGAATATCAGCCGCAGCTGCCCCGGCACTGTCGCATGCAATATGCGGCACTACCGGAGTGTCCTCGGCTCTTCTTGCCACCGTGTAGCAGTGGTGGCAAGGTAATACAAGGGGTTAATGGTGGTGGGGGATCACCGCCATTAACCCCAGGCTTGATCATGGCAGCGTCTATGTGACAGCTGACATGATCAACCCGTAAGTAAAGTGAAAAAACACAGACACCAAAAATCCTTTATTTTAAATAAAACCAACAAGCCTCGTTCACCATTTTATTAACCCCCCCAAACAAAACACCGGCGTAATCCACAGCTCCGGCGTAATCCACAGGGTCCTGCACTGCTGACATCCAGCCGCGATGTGTCACAGACACAGCGCTGAATGAAAGCAGCAGACAGCAGAGGTAATTACCGGTCATTTCCCACGGCCGGTAATGTGAACTCACTGCCGACCGTGGGAAATGCAGCGATCTGTCCTCTATCTATCCCTCTATCTGTCTGTCTGTCTATCTATCTATCCCTCTATCTATTCTTCTGTCTATCTACTATCAGAATTAAATGTATTTTTTTTTTTTTTTTCTTCAATGTGCTTTATTGCATTGAATGCAATAAAGCACATCCCAACCCGCACGCGGCAATACCGCGAACAATACCGCGGTAAAACCGCAGCAAACCGCGGCAAACCGCATGCGGTTTTCGGCTGCGGTTTCCCCCGGTTTTTTACCGCGGGTGCGGTAATCTTTGAGAGCATGCGGAATTTACGCAAGGAAATTTCATTTCCCAGTGCGCACAGAGCCTTAAGATTACTTTTAACTTCAGGATGATATTTCTAATTCTAGTAAAATGTTAGTGCGCATTTTGTACATTTTAGAGTTTGTTCAGTTTATTGCAAATGATATGTCATCATGTGATCCTGCTATATATTTCTGCAGATACCATCTCTTCCAGTCCCCCACATACAGATGAATTGGTTTGTTTGAAAGTTCATGTTTATTCAAAGGGAAGAGCATAGAAAGGTGATGCCAAATGGCCCTTCTACTGATTTATCTGCTGAAGACCAAAAAGGTGGGGGGTTTACCTTCAATCTGCGCAAGCCTGATCTCTCCTAACACTGATCTGTGGTTTGAAGTCTCCCATACACCACTCTTTGAAGTGGCATGGAGCGGTAGTCATGGGCGAGGTATTGCTTCTTGACTGCCCGGCAAGCTATATAAAAAGCACAGTCCTGGCTGCGCGTGTGGACTTGTGTAGTGCAGGCCGTATGTTGCTAATGGCTTCCACTGGATGACTACTTATTCCAACAAGGAGACAAACAGTTCAGGTCAAACGACAAAACTTTACTTAGCAGTTCTTCATACACCACTTTATACATGAGGTAATGAGCGCATAACTTCCAGTACGTTTTAGTTATACAGGCCATATTCAGGCACTCAGTTTCATCTGGGATGTTCCTTTTTACTGAGCATTTGAGTCCTGGCTCAGCTCAGCCTAGCCTAACGCCACAGTCCAGTCTGTGATGGTCACTTTCCCTTTCTACAGCTTCACTTCAAGGAGGAGTTTGCTGAAATGGCCACTGTCACCGCTTTAGCCCTAGGTAGACTATGCCGATAAAAGTCAACTCCGTTTACGCACTAGTCCATCGTGGCATGTTGGCTTTTGATCTGTAAGCTACTTGGGGGCCTACCTTCTTCAGTTGCATTTTCTGGATCTTCCTGTCTGAGGGCCACTCCATTGGAAGGTCAGTTTCCAGACTGAAAGGAATCTGTCACCACGTTTTTGCCACCTAATCTGAGAGCAGCATAATGTAGGGGCAGAGATCCTGATTCCCAGTGGTGTCACTTGCTGGCCTGCTTAGGGTAGTTTTTCATTAAATCTGTTTAATCAGCAGTAGATTATCATTAGAGGACTACTTGGCTTGCTGGCAGGTAGTTCAGTATATTCATGAGATCTGTATAACTGCTATATTTGCAGCAGAGAAAACATTGATTTTATCAGAATGACAGCAAAGAGCTTAATAAGTGACACATCACTGTAATCAGGGTCTCTGTGTCTACATTATGCTGCTCACAAGCAAAAACCTGGTGAGAGATTTCATTTAACATGGTGCAAAGGTCCATGTTTGTCACTCCTTCAGGATCATGCTATCTCCGTTCCAGTCTCCCTTCTCCTTCTCTTGCCATAAATAACCCATTGCATGTAGCCTTGATGCCCTTCAGACTGCAGGTCTGCGCTCATCACACACTAGGTCTTCACTAACTTCTGGAAATAGTCTTATGTTCCCTATGAACTAACCCCTCCCATTTGTGAGTGAGTCCCAATACTTAACTACTTCTTACCCTATAGTCTGGCAACCACATATTAGTGCTATCCAATATACATGAAAACATAACATATGACATTATTACTAGAGATGGGTGGACTCGCAGATAACCTGTTTGGTTGTTTTTGTTTTTTGTTTTTTTTTTTTGTTTTTTTATTCTGTGACCGATCCGGAATCCAGTACCCATATAAGTCTATGGAAACCAGAATCTGGGGATTAAAAATGTTGGTGGAAGGGATGGGGAGATGGGAGCGTGCGCTGTACACACCGAGGCTCCGTGTCACGGCGGGCCGCTGCTTTCAGGTCGTGCATAAGTCTAGTGCTGTGTGCGTCTAGATCGTGCACTAAGAATAAAGGTAGATGCTAAAATGTACGGACGTCACACAAATGACTTTAATCTCCCCTGTAAATGTTCCCCATTAAAAAAAAAAAAAAAAAAAAAGCACCCAGGGCACGGGACTGGGCAACGGCCACCAAAGTGACATTCCCCAGTGATACACCGCCCGGGACCGAGTATCCAATTCCCTGGTCGACACGGTAATAAAACAGGGGAGGTTTGTTTGTGGCATCCATAATACGGACTGAAAAAAAACCACTCGTATGTCTGCTTGAAATCGACCATATGCTGAATGAGGAGTTTGAAACAGTGACTTTACTATCTCACATCTGTTCTTGAGGACCAAATCGATACACATGAGGTTGTGCTTAGTATGAATTAGTAAATTTTATTAGAATAAAACTAAAGGATAAAAATATTTTTAAAACTCCTGAAACTTTTTCAAATTTTCTGTAGTAGTAACCAATCTGCAGAGTGGTAATGATCTATTGCTGTAAACTTAATGATTTGGCTAGGGTTGTTTGATGGCACCCATAAAAATGAAGGGCCCAGTTTGCCAGGAGTGGCTTTGTATTTGATGCGGGGGGGTGCTAAAGTCAGACGCTCCTAATTCATGGAGTGGCGCACTCACGGCTTTTAATGGATGAGGAGCGTTGGACGAGTTGCATGAGCCTCCATTTAGGTCTCACCACTAATTTTACTCCAGTCCCTGCTGGAATTAGGGTTCTAGGCATAGCAAATTTACAACTCCTCATGAATTTGATGAGCAGTGGTCACCAAAACTCCCACATTGTCAGAACTAAATGAAAATGGCATGAGACCGCCAAAATTTTAGCTCCGTTTTAAGTTATGCCAAAACAATGCCATTTCAAAGCTTATTATTCTGGAGTAAAATCTTGATAAATGTAGCCCAAAGTGTCTCGACTCTCGAGAGCCTGATTGTAGATAACAAATCACCAGCTATCTGTTATTGATGATGTCTCATGGTGACTGCAGCAGTGCTAATGTTTTCAGCCAATAAATTCCGCATATTGTATTGAATCTTTATTTCTAGGTGTGTGCTAGGATATTTCAGTTTAGGATATGGAAATAACGATGACCCAGGCAATTATGTAATGAGTAACACCAATTGGTGTGGGATGTAAAGCCTGTCCTTTCAACTCAAACAGTCTGGGGCATCTGTGAATGGCAATGAGCACCTTTGATATGGTAAAGGTTCAAGGTGTCACTTTTAATTGTCATTGAGCCAAGAAAGGAAATGACTATTGCAATACAGGATGAATAAGTTTTCTGTTGGAACTGTACATAAGGGCAAAGAGTCACCAGATTACACAGGAATTGCAGGAAAATTGGGATATCGCACAATATCAGAATCCCTGTTTCGTGACTCTTGCACTCGTGATCACAGGGAGGATTCTGGCTCGTGCAACTTGCCAAATACTGAGTAACAGATCTGTCAAAAGACATGTAGATTATATTGGTGATTCATGATATCATTTCATTCAGTGTATAGTTATTGGTGCTGACCTAAGTGGATTTGCTCAAGTCAATGCTTGATGAATCACCTTATATAGTTAATCACGTTTAATCAGATGATGCTTTTGAGAATTTACTGCCGGATATAACTATTTAAGAGTGTTTGAGGTATAAAACACAGGCTTGTCAAAACGTGGGTTCACCTGGCCTCTCTGCTGCCATCAAACGTACAAGGTCGATAAAGTCTCCAATCAAAGTAGTTTATTGATTCCACAGACGATAGGTCAACGTGTTTCAAAGTCGTAGAGATCTCTTCATTGGGACTAGAGATGTATGGACTCATGGATGTTAGGTAGGGTTCAGCCAGACTGGACCCAAACTTGACCTGAACTTGTTCCTGGACTCCGAATCCCATATGTCAATGGGGACCTGAACTAACTGGCTCGACTCGAGTAACTAACATAATGGAAGTCAATGATTGGGCAGTTCAGCGCTCTGCCCACAGTCAGCCATAAACATAGCATTTCGGGGAAGTGGGGGGGGGCTTTTTTCTTTTTTTTTTTTTTTTTTCTTTTTGGATATTACATCCGAAAATGTTTTTAGAGACCCTCCAAGTGACTTTCACTAGGCCGAGCTTACCAGAGCACCCCCCAATGCTTGATCTGAGTGGTTAACAGCACCCTAAATCTGACTTTTTCAAGAAAAAAATACTGGATTTGAACCCCAACATTTTACAGTTTGGGTTCACTCCGCTCTAATCAGGACAGTTTGTCTATATATAATATAACATTACCAATGTTGCATATAGACAAATTGTCCTGACAAAGGTTCTTGTACGATTCTTCTAAATTGCATTGACCTATTATTTGTGGAATCAGACTTTTTTGAAGTTTCTTCACGTGGTATGTTTGATAGAAAGCGCCTCTGTTTTATACTACGGGCCGGTATGTTAACGGTTAGAGGGCTTTATCAATATTGGAGGTCTAAAATTAATGTAGACTATAAGTGGAGTAGTTGTGCAAAACAACCAAACCACTTTTTTCTTACTGAGTTTTAGACATAACCTCTGTTTCAATCAAAAGGCTGAAAAAGAAATAATAAAATGCTTACCTGACTATTAAAGCAGCTACCCCCTATTATAGGATATGGTTTATTGCTAATTTACATGATTATCTATCTCTATCTAGCTATATGTGTGTGTGTGTGTGTGTATATATATATAATATATATATATATATATATTATACACATACATTCATTCATTCATTCATTCTCTGTACATTTTTACACGGGTTATGCTAAAGAGTCCCTATTTTAGGCGGGGATGGGTGGAGGCGGTCACCACCATTAGCAAATAGAACTTTATTCCGGTGCATTTCTATAAATTAATATGTTATGCTGTCTTTTTTAATTGCAGAAAGAAGCCTCCATTCTTGCTCTACACATTTGCGTTCACAAGATGAGAGTGGAAATTCTGAACCGAACATGCACAGAGCCATCCTAATGACCAGTCAAGGCTTGAAGATGTCTGCCTGCAATGATTTTGTTGAACATATTTGGAAACCTGGATCCTGTAAGAATTGCTTTCACCCAAAGAGTGATCATCGAAAGTATCAAGCACCTTCAGATGGAAAAGCCAACAACTTGCCAGTCCTGCCAAGTCTTAATGGGATTAGGATCAAGCAGGAGAACACAAACCAAGATGATGACATTATAATTGCTGCTCTGTATTCCAAGCCGACCATAGCAGTGAAACCGACAATGATTACATCAGAGACTGTGGAGGAATGGGCACAGTTGAACAGCACAGAGACACTAGCTCAGGTAATCGGCATCCTTAGATTAATATATTAAAGGATTGCGCAGTAACCAAATATTAGAACCTAAAGTCAACTATCTAAAGGGGACAATCAAATACAGATGTGAGGAATATGCTTATTAATTAAAAAACCTAGCTGACTATCTGATTGGCATGGTCGGCCTCCTGATTATCATCTGACATGAATGTTAAATTTCAATGCCTGATCCTTTCATTCCTAGAGGAGATAAGCCGTCACCAAAAGTGGTGTCTGGCAGTGGCTTATGTAACTTTCTCCAGTGAAAAGCCATGTACACCAGGCTGCGTATGGGAGAGGGGGCGTCGGGAGAAGGAGCTCATGTTAGCTATTTGAGGATCTGTTACTATCGAAGGGTATGTATCTATAAAAATATATATATATATATATATATATATATATATATATATATATATATATATATATATATATATATATATATATATATATATATATATATATATATATATATATGTGTCAAGAAAAATAAACATATGCATAGCAATGTCAAAATGACTTGCTCTGTATATTTTCAGTCTTTTGTCACTTCTTTTGAATGCTTTAAGTTTCAAAAGGCTTGGAGCTAAAAGTGAGCTAAATGGTTTCTGTTTGAAAACCCCAATATTTTATATACAGATGGTATAAAAAACCTTCCAAGTAGACAACAGGAAAAGACAGTTCAGAGAAAGGATTGTTGGCATTTTCTTGAAGTGTCTTGAAAAACTAAGCGGGTGATTTGGATTAAAAAATTTGCTGTATACCCATACCCTAGGGTTCTTTTAAAGGGAACATGTCAGGTCCCATATGCGTTCTATCCTACAAGCAGGGTTTGTGTGGCTTAGAAACACCTTCCTAACCATCCCTGTGTTGTAATATTGTGTAATATGAATGTATAAAAAAAGTTGTATTACTTGCATGTTCCCTATGTAAATGAGCAGAGAGTCTAGTCCCCTGGGCGTTACTTCGCCCCATGGGCGTGATACTATGGATTTACATGAGCAACGTCACCTTTACCGCTTAGAAATCCCACGCGTGCGCGCTTTTCATTCGCGCAGCCTTCTTAGCCGGGTGCACCTTTATAAATATGTCCTCTCTCTTTGGTCTTTGGTTCCGCAGTGTACTTGAGCCAGGTTAGAGGTTTCTGGTCATGCACAGAGCGTGTCTAAAGCCGGAAAGCAAACACCCGACACAGCGCAACACTGGAACCTGTAACTGTGATGTCGCTCATGTAAATCCATAGTATCACGCCCATGGGTCGAAGCCACGCCCAGAGGACTAGATCCTCTGCTCATTTACATAAGGAACACGTAAGTTATAAAACTTTTTTTTATACATTCATTTTACACATTATTACAACACAGGGATGGGTAGGGAGGGGTTTCTAGGCCACACATCACCCTGCTTGTAGGTTACAAGGCATATGGGACCTGACAGGCTCCCTTTTAATGCTTTTAATCTTCTACAATCATCATTATTTATTTAATTTTTTTTGGTGATTTTTGTTTGTTTCTGTTTTTAGGTTAGCTGGAAAGAATCATCAAACAGCAATTCTATTCTGAAGTCTGGGGATATTTCAAATGATATTTTGGATAAATTTGCAAGGCCTTTCACTCATAATTTCAACTTGTCCAATGACGCACCTAAATATAATTTCAATGGATTGTCAAATAATGAGAAGAAGCTCGAATTTAATGCAGTGCAGAACTTAACGTATGTAAGCCACTTTGGTGGTCAGGTTGACAAAGCTGTGTTCCTTAAAGAAAAGTTGCCTTCACCTTCCGACGGATGTACTTTGTTATCAAAACTAGATGGAGAAACTAAGAAGCTGAATGGCCTCCAAACTGAATCTGCGCTGTCTCCCAAAAGAAGCCTTTATTCTAAAGAAGGTTCAGCTAGTGAATTATTCTCCAAAGCCAGTCCCGAATTGTGCAATCAAGCAATGTCTTTGAGTGATCGCAAACCGTGCCATAACTCAGAATCTGCTTCTAGTAAGAGCATGTTCTTCAGCAGAATGAAAGTATCACTTCATTCTGAGTCACATAACGTCTCCGAGACACACTCATGTGCAAATGTGAAGGACAACCCTCTTTCATCACCAACTTTTACAGATTCCCAGACTCCGTTTCAGTCGTCTGTAGTACCAGTGGATAGAAGGAACATTGAACCAATTTATGCTGAAAGTACTAAAAGAAAAGGTGTTCAGAGCAAGAGGACAAAAACTGTGATGCAAACAGAAAAAACTAATTTGAAGCAAGATGAAAATGGCACCAAAGTGAACCAGTGTGTGAACATTGAGAGCATATTGCAGGAGTCTACCACACATGTGGCAGCTAGGATAACTGTCATGGCTGCACACACAGAAGAAGACAACCGGACAATCTACCTAAGTAGCCCTGACTCCGCAGTTGGGGTTGAATGGACATGTGGTAGTCCTTCTGTAGAGAATGCAAATCTCTCGCCTACGTTTCTCTGGGCAGAACGGAACCATGGAAAAGGTATGGATGTCCATAAAAAGTATCCGGCTTCCTTATCGCAGAAATACCAGTGTAGTTCCAGTCTGGTTGCACCATCAAATAAAACTACCAAATTTGAGAATTTTTCTACTTCCAAATCCTTATCCCCAACACACACTACCGGGATATTCTCCTCAACGTCTCATAAAAAAGAACCCTTGGATCTGAATGACAGGTGTCTAACTGGAGACCGTAGGCAGCGGATCACACACACAACATGGAGCCAGCAGTGCAGGATTGATGAAGAAGAGGAGGAGGAGACCTCACCTCCTCCATCACAACCACAAACAACTGCCATAAGCAATGGACCTCCTGGTCCACCCATCTATATTTCTAAAGAAAGAGACACTTTAGATGAACAGAGGGGCCAAAAAGGCATGAGCAAATCTGTTTCCTGCCCGGGTGAACTGTTAAACGCAAGTACTGACATTGAAGGCTCCTCTGAACCGCCACCTCCTCCTCCAAAAAAACAGACCAGGTATGAACTATTTGTGACTTAATTGCACTCTTTCATTCTAAAATTCCTGAATCATTTCTCTAATACAGGATGCTTTCATTAGATTGGATACTTATAGGATTTAGCATGGGATACACCTCATCTGACAGATCAGTGATTATGAAGAGGAAGTGATCATAGGAAAATGAATGTGTGGTCATAAAGTTTTTGTTTTTTTTTAATGTAAATAATTTCCCTTTAAACCAAGCAAGGGCTACCGCCGGTGTGCTATTTGATTAACATGGGCACACCATGGTGCTTTACATAATGAAACCATTCTACCACTATAGTGAATAAATGATGTGCACTGTAACAGTGCACACTTATGGCTTAGGGCACCTTTTTTACATCTATAGGTCAGTATGGCCTAGTAGGGTGAATTCATTGTCGATCTATAAAAATGCCCAAATTAATAATATTTAAATGCAGACTTCTGGTTCATCACATGCTTGTAGCTTCATGGGACCCTTCTGCCTTTAGAGCGTTGGCTTCCGGAGTTAAGGAAAATGTAGATGGTGATCTGCATACAGTTGATGGAAAATAGATGTCCGTTGTTTTCTCCCACAGTATTCATTACAAAGTGTTTTTCCGGTCTTTGCTAGTAAATGGTCTATAATCACAAGGCAGATGAAAGTTCAGTGCAATGGAATGTCCCCTGTACTAGTCTGCATTGCTTATAGCCCCGGGTTGTATCATGCTTAGTTTTTCTTTTCTCCCTAATTACAAGAACATACTAGTCTGATAGGTTACGGCTGTGCCAAGAATCTGGAAGCTACGCTGTGAAAAGAAATGTTCTTAGCTCTATTTAATAAGTTTTCTGCCCACATGGGGACCTAACTGAGACAGTGGTTAAAGCTCCCTGCGAAAGGCCAATAAACTCTTCCTATTACTGGGAACTGATGTTTGACATATGCTTTTGCAGGGCATTGCAGCTTGGGTATCTATGTTTATGACCACAGCAACGAACTGTCACTATGAGTGGGCGTAACCATGGATACCTAAGCTGCAATGCCCTGCACATCAGGTAAGAGACATGGCTATATCAGGAGAACTATAGTACATTTCTAATTGGAGGCATTTGCTAATATGATTACACCTACATATTGGGATAGGACCTAGGAGATGAGAATACCTCTTTAAGTACTGATGGGTAGAACCCTGCCGCGGCCACTAAACGTTATAATTGAGCTGCCATGTGTCACATCCTGTCACTGCCAGAGCTAGTAACATCTGATTGGTGGAGTGCCAGTTGTGGTATTCCCCTCCGATTTGATATTAATGACTTATCCGAACACTAGATCATCAATAACATAGTAATGTAAAACCCCTTAAAGTGGCCGTACACATTAGATGTTTGGGGAGAGTTATTGTGGCGCCCCTGAGGCTTCCGTCGCCACAGGAACATTACACCCCAGCCAGAGGTGTGATGTCCCATCCTGGGTAAGGAAAGGAGTAAACGCCGGTCCACAGGCAAATTTGCACTACACAATTGTTGGGTACACACAGGGACAGTGGCAGCAACCCTCCCATGCTGCATGCTGGGAGGGGCCGTAAGACCCATCCCTGCTCCCATAGGGTGGGAGCTTAGCAACTGGGGGGTGGGAGGAGCCACCCAAGAGCAGAGTAGACAAGGAAGGTCAAGAGTAGTCAGAGAGATGAAGTTGAAGTGGAGAGAGAAGGAAGGAGTGTGAGGAGGTCTGCGGGAGGCAGAGGAGAAGGAGAGGCAGTAGGAAAGAGCTCTAGTCAGTCAGGAGCAAGAAGAAGAAAGCGACGCTTCCTGGTGAAGACCCTGGGGCCCAGTAGGTCCAGGTGACACAAAGTAGAGAACAGAAGGGATTCCAGGGCCACAGATGGCTTTCAGGCTCGTGGCCTGTTCCACAGAAACATCGGTGGAGGGATCAAGCTGCACACAGGGGACAGTCCCTAGAAACTGGAGGAGGAGAAGTCAACTCCAAAAGTAAAAACCGAGGCCCAGGGAAGTTGCAAACTCCCCGGGCCACAACCCACAGCAGAACCTCTGGAAAGGGGGTAAAACTACCGACAGGCATGCCCCTGGCCCGGAGGCTGTAGTGGAGGCCAAGCCAGGTTCAGCCAACAAGGGTGAGGCTCAGAAGTCAGCTGAAGAAAGGAACACAGTAGAGGGGTGCACCGGCTTTTATTCCAGGATCTACCCGGGATCGGCGGAGGTCCCTGACAGTGGGTCCTAGCAGTCCAAAGGCACCTGCGCGCCACAACCAGGAATTGTGAGTAAAGATCTTGAAACTGCACCCCCTGGTGTCGCCTCCCTTACTACGCACCATAGACAGTTACAAGCACCAACTGTTGCCCCGGGGCACCGCTCCACCTGTGGGGAGCAGGAACACCATTGCTGCCGTTCCATCACCCCGGAGGCCTCATACAGCAGCGGCTTAATAGCCGCAAACCACAGGTGGCGTCTCGAAAATTATAAACTGTAATCACCCCCAAGTCACCAGCCATATTAATTGACCCCACCAGGGTACGGAGTCGGGCCCCGCCACCACTGACGATCCCCCGGACTAGTCCGGCTCGGCACCGGGTGTCCCATAGCCCTGGGGTGGGCGAGTCATTATCCTGATCCTTATATCCTCTAATAATGTTGGGAGGCCCATGCACATCATATGGGAGGCAATTTTGGACAATTTAATGTGACAATCTTCTGATCTATATAAAGCCTGTTGTAAAATGTAGGCCTTGGCTACACTGTAACTCTTTGTGACTCTACAGGTGGATTTGGACTATAAGTATATACACAGAGTTGTATGCAACTGGGTGAACTACAGCGGCCATATAATATTTAAAGTCAGTCAGTAGTACAAAAAGTCACAGCGTAGCCCAGGCCTAAACTTTACGTCTAATCAGCAGTTAATGTCCGTATTTTTTTTTTCCTCTTAATCTATGAGTTAGTAAAGTAGGTATTTCCCATAAATCCTTTCTAGCTTTGGCCTTACACTTTATGCAGTCGGATGAGTAGAGCGAATGTAATGCCAGTTATGTAACCCGTTTATACCTAATCGTCGCACTCCACTTTTCCTTTCCACCAGAAACTGTTCATGCCGGTTAACTCTATAATGCTGTGTAATTGGAAAAAGGTCACTTCACCGTAATGTATAATCACCAGCAGCGTATAGCCTGGTGATTACATGGTGGCATGGGCCCCCTGACAGTATGTTTATAGGTGTTTCAAGTTTAAGCTGTGGCATTGAGCGGTGCCAAATTCAGTATGGGGAATGAAGGGTTAATTCCCTTCATGTGGTAACACGAGCAGGCTGCTGTGATTGGTCAGCCTGCTGCGTGGTGGTAATGGAAGTTGTTATGATGGGAATTTATGGGGTTAATCTGCCCCCTGTGAGTAACGCGAGCAGGCTGTGTGATTGGTCAGCATGCTGCGCGCCAATTTTAAAGTCTGTCATTGGTGGACAGAGGTAAATATGCAGGAGACTTGCCTTTATAAGGAGCCAGCTGTGAGCCAGCTGTGTCAGTTTCCAGCTGTGAAGAAAGAAGAATCCAGATGGAGTCCCTCCTGGAGAAGATGATGGCTCGGGTCGGCGCAGCGGACGGCGAGGAGTGGCTGAAGAGGTGTCTGGCGCCGGTGAACGAAGCCGCCGAAGTGGTCCTGGATCCAGCTTCGGATCTCGCCGGCGTTCCTGCGCGGAGGGAAGAACTTCTGCGGCCCGGAGAAGGAGAAGACGTCCGGAGATCCCTGCGGAAGAAGAGGAAGAAGAGCGACGTCTACTCACCGCCTGCATCATGTTCTCAGCGGTCCGGCGGAGGGAGGAAGAGGTCGGCATCGGCTCGCGGTCGGCGCGGCGATGGGAGGAAGACGCCGGAGACATCGCGAGAGGCGGGAGTTCCGGCGAGAGGAGGGTCCGGAGCATCGCGAGACCGCCCAAGAAGCCGACGAGATTTGGCCGCGTCATCAGGGCGCGACTCCCAGAAGGCTCGGCGGGCGATTTATCCCGGAAGTCGCCGTCGGGAGTTCCGCTCCGGCTGTTGTGGCCGGGTATAGCGGAGATCCTGGGTCGCTCACGGGCCTGTACGCGCCGCCAGCCCCATTGCAAAAGAGCTCAGCTGGGGCTTTGGCGGCGGCGACACAGGTCTGGAGCTCGACAGAAGAATCCGAAGAGGACGTCGCAGCGAGCGGAGGTCGTCAACCCCAGTACAGCGCGTTGGATGGACCCGGGAGCGGAGGACATGGTGAGAGCCCCCTTGCTGGAGCACCCAATGTTAATTGTGTAAAGGACATGGTCATTAGGACTTAGTCTGAACTGCTTGGGGGCCATGTAGTGCTACCCCAGGCACCTGTTGCTGAAGTTTCTATTCAGGACAGGTTCCCTGGGGTGGCAGAGTCTCATTTAAAGGAAGCACTGACATGTGATGTTTCCCCTTTGGGTTTTCATCTCAGTGCTTCCCTTAAGGAAAAGATTTGGAGACAAGAATATGTAGAGATCTTTTCTCTGTTACCGGTTGCTAGGGAACTGCAGCATAAAGTGGAGAAATTGGATGGAAAACAAGAGGTTGAGTCAGAACGAAAGAAAAATTTTAAATCATTTTATTCATGGTTACAGGCTTTCTCCATTTATGCTGCAGTTCTTGGGGAGAAGTTTCCTAAATTGTGTAGTGGTTTGTTTCAGCACCAAGATTGTATTCTGGAGGCTTATCGTAATTTCGGTGGCTTAGCGTGGCTGAATTACGATGAGTCTTTCAGGCAGAAGTTGGCGGTTCACCCTGCTGTCAAGTGGGGTGTTAAAGATGTCGGTTTATGGCTGAATTTAATGCTGCCTCAGCGACAGAACCCTCACAGACAGCAGGTGAATGTCAATTCAAAAAGGGGGGTGTGCTTTGCATTCAATGAGTCCTCGTGCAAGTGGCAGGGTACCTGTCGCTTTCGCCATGAGTGCTCGTTTTGTGGCGGGGCTCACCCCTTGTTTAAATGTTTTAAAAAGCATGGTCAGTCCACGGTACAGCCATCTGGTGTTAGGGAGCAGTTTTTCAAAGGCTCAGACTCCAGTGAGCCTGGAAGGAATGCTCCCGTGGCTAGACCGTTTTCCAGACAGGCCGAAGGCGGCTCTGGTTCTTAGTGGGTTTCAGGCAGGTTTTCCTGTACCTTCTTTTGAAGGTATAGGTTGTAATGTAACTAGGAATTTACAATCAGTTGATAGCCATAAGGAGGTTGTCAGGGCACATATTGAAAAAGAGCTCTTGTTAGGCAGGGTGTCTGGTCCTTTTGAATTTCCTCCGTTTACAAATTTTAGGATATCACCTTTGGGGGTTGTCCCCAAGAAGGAGGTTAATTCTTTTAGGATCATACATCACCTGTCTTATCCAGCAGGTAGCTCACTGAATGATGCTATTGATCCTAATACATCTTCGGTGAGTTACACATCCTTTGATGAGGCTGTGGATTTGCTACGGAAGTTTGGCCCGGATTGTTTCCTGGCCAAATCTGATATCAAGTCTGCCTTCCGGCTTCTGCCAATTAACCCCTTGGGTTTTAATTCTTTGGGTTTTTGTTTTGAGGGCTCTTTTTATTTTGACAGGTGCCTCCCTATGGGTTTTTCTTTATCATGTTATTATTTTGAGTCCTTTTCCACGTTTTTGCATTGGTCAGTTCAAGAGGGGTTTTCAGAGGGGGGTATGTTACATTATTTGGACGATTTCCTTTTTGTTGGTAGGTCAGGACGTTGTTTGCAATTGCTAAATAAAGTTTTGGGTTTGATGAAGTTTTTTGGGGTGCCATTAGCTCAGGATAAAACAGTTTTCCCTTGTACGGAGCTTGAGTTTTTAGGGATTGTTCTGGATTCACAAAAAATGGAATTGAGACTCCCTGGCCAGAAGATTACGAAGTTAAAAGGCTGTATTGCGAGTTTTTTAGTGAAGAAAAAGTGTACCCTGCGAGAGCTCCAATCTCTGCTGGGTGGTTTGAACTTTGCATTAAGAATTCTGCCAATGGGGAGAGTGTTTTCCAGACGTTTGTATGATGCAACTAAGGGTGTTAGGTGTTCAGGTTCACACATTAGAATTTCGTGTGAGATGAGGAAGGATTTAAGAGTTTGGTATGAATTTTTAGAAAGTTTCAACGGGATTAGCTGCGTTCAACAGGATTTTATGTTGTCTCAGGATCTCCTTTGGTTTACAGGGGTGTCTAAGGAAGTGGGGTTCGGTACGATTTTTCGTACACACTGGTGCTTTTCTTCATGGCCTTCATCTTGGTTGTCGGAAGGTTTGCTGGAGAAGCAGGTGTTATTGGAGCTTTTTCCGGTTTTTGTTTCAGTGCATATTTGGGGTAAGGAACTAGCGAATAGGAGGATTATACTCATATCGCATTGTCAAGGTTTGGTTTTTGCTTTGAACACCTTGGTGGTGAAGTGTAGGTTTCTGGGTGGTGTATTGCGCAGATTGGTTCTATTGTGTCTGAAGTGGAATATTTGGTTGAAGGCTCGTTTTGCTCCTGAGTGCAATAGTGCTTCCGTTTTTTACCTCTCTTCTCAGCGGTTAGAGGAATTCAGGAAGAGTTCAGGAAAGATGGATCCCCTTTTGACTGCATGCCCGTCCCAGTTGTGGGAGGCAATTTTGGATTAGTAGCAGATTCCATTAAAAATTCTATTGCACCAGGGACTTGGAAGGCATACTCTGCTGCTTGGTCGGCATGGAATCAATTTTGTGATTCCAGGAATCTGGTTCCCCGCAAGTGTGATGTGTCGACAGCACTTGGTTTTTTGAATTTTTATGTTGGTTTAGGTTATCGTTATAATTTTTTGTATAAAACATTTTGTGGAATTTCTTTTTTCTTAAAATTATATGGTGAGGAGTCTCTATTAAGCTTATTTGTGGTTCGGCAGGCGCTAAAGGGTTGTAAAAAAGGTTGTGTTGTGCCTGATCGCCGCAGGCCTATATCCGTGAATCTTTTAGAAAGATTATGGTTTATGTTGAGTGAAGTTTGTTTTAACAATTTTGAGTTATGTTTATTTCGTGCAGCTTTTGTGCTTTGTTTCTTCGCAGCACTCAGAATTAGTGAGTTGTTGTCCCATAGTCGGTACAACACCTCGGGTTTATATAGAAAGGATGTTTATGTTTCTGACTCTTGTGCGGTGTTATTTATTAGTAGGTCCAAAATGGATCAACTTGGTAAAGGGTGTTCTGTGAAGTTGCGTCCTTTATGGGATTCATGTATATGCCCCGTCACCAATTTATGTAAATGGCTTACTGTACGGGGGGATACCCCGGGTTTGTTGTTTTTACATGTAGACGGTTCGCCTGCCACTAAGTTTCAATTTAATGCAATATTAAAAAAATGTATGGTTAAGTTGCAGCTAGATAGCTCCAACTTCTCATCACATTCTTTTCGGATCGGGGCGGCAACCGAGGCAGCAAGAGCTGGCCTGACGGGAAAAAGAATTGGTAAAATTGGCAGATGGGCGTCAAAACGCTATCAGTTGTATATACGCCCGAATTTATTATAATTAATTTATTCTGTCTCTCTCCAATTCTAGGCCCAATGGTGATTTGGCTTGTAGGCCATTCGTTTATACACTGGGCGCAGAGGAGAGCGGCTTGTAGAAGTTACACAGAAAACTTATCTTTTCAGTATGAACTGATAAATGTTTTTTGGTACGGTATAAGGGGTCTGAAATTTTCTAATTTACTTGGCACCTTAAAAGGTATGCTGTTGACTCATCCGTATCCTGACCTTATAATTTTACACATTGGAGGGAATGACTTGGGTAAAATAAAGACTTTGGACTTGTTATCTAATTTCCGCAGAGATTTTGCGTTATTAAAGAATCTTTTTCCTTATTCAGCATTGATTTTTTCTGAAATTGTTCCGAGACTGGTTTGGAATGGCCAGCTTGCCTTTTTGGAAAAAATAAGGAAACGTGTCAATCGCGACATGGCAAAATTTTTTGTTAGTTTGGGCGACTTCTCATATCGCCATAGTGATCTGGAAGGTTTTACGGTTGGCCTGTACAGGTCTGATGGGGTACATCTCTCTGACGTTGGTCTGGACATTTTTAATGTGGGTATCCAGAATATGATAGAAAAATGGCTGCGGTGTTTGGGGGGGGCCTCGTATTGTTAATACTCGGCCGTTTGGGAAAAAATCGCCCAACTATGTTGGGTGGATTGTGGTTTTATAAGTGGTTAATGGTACTTTATGGTGGTATTTATGGAATTTTATGGTTATTGAATTTCAATAATATGGTGAATTTAATTTATCAAGTTACCAATAATAAAACACCACGGACATTTTTATCCAAATGTCATGTGTCTGAGTATTTATTCTTTATTAATGGTAAGTTAATTGGTTATAGTGGGCTTTATGCTACCATGGGGTGTGTGACTTTGTCTGATAGCAATTATCATCGCCCTCCTTCCAGCACTCAGCACAACATTCCTTAAAGGCATTGTGCAGCTTGATGGCTTTCTAACTACACACCACATACAAGTGTGTGACTTGATAGCTCCTGTCATTGACCTGTGTCATAAGATGAATGGGATCATTGACTCTGGACACACAAAAGGTTGTCTGTTAGGTTAGATCAACACATGACTGTGAACATTATCTCTGTTTCTCACATCCCTTCCAGCCAAGATGGTGATACCTCCTTAAAATACCTCTACTTGGAGAGAAAACGTTCTTTCAAGTTTATATGATCTTTCACTTGTCTGATGTGACTATGCATAATGTACGAGAGATTCCCTGCTGGCGGTAGTGGACAAAGAATATATACTGATGCGCTAATCCTGGTCACAGCCAGTAATTAACTTTTATTAATGATGTGTGCTAAGAGTCTGCTCTATATGCTAATGACAATTCAATGGGGGATGGTGAACACTCATTTTCTCATCTGCTAGGCCAGATAGTCAATAAAAGGTTGGGTTTTAGTCAAGAAGACGAAGGATGGATATACATTGCATGGGCAGACTACTATTTTCACTACAAACCATTTTCCTTGGGTCTAATTCTCTGTACCCCCACCCTAATCAGTTGTTGGAAGGGTTTGGGGTGCTTAAATGGGTTGTTCACTATTGTAGTAACCATTATTAATGGCCCTAGGGTGCTTTTATATGAAAAAAATCAAAATTTGCCTCTCTGATCAGTCATATTTTCCCCACCCGTTTTGTGCTATTACATCATAAGGCCACTGATTGTCTGCAGCCTACTTTCCGAGATGAAGTGGGGGGAGGGGGGTTTTGATGCACCCTTGGGGTCTTGGGGGACACGTCACCGGGCCGGTGTCGGTTCGGGTTGCCACAGCAGCCTGGCCCGGTTCCGTGACTCCCGTTGGTGTCAATAAATATGGGGATGATGGGAGTAGTTAATAGTGACTACACCTGTGGTATGCGGCCAATATGGGAGCTGCCGCTGTGGGTGTTTGCTCTTCTAGGGCCGATGGTGACGCAACTTGGGTGTTGCTGCTCTCCACAGGTAGAACTAGGCCCCAGGGAGGATTGTAGGAGTAGTAGTCGCCTATGGCACAGGGGCACAATGGTCAGGGCGCTGGCAATGATGGGACGACACAGAGGGCACAGTTCAAGTTCTTTTTACTCACTGAAGTCACTCTGCCCTTGGTGTGTCACATCCCACTGTCCCTCTGTGATGGACCTCAGCCGATCCCAGATAGTTCGGAGGTCAAGGCTGGTGTTTCCTTCTGTACCTTCCCTTTGACGGTTTCCCTCCACCCCCGCTCCTAGGCCGTGGAATGGGTTCCGGGTGCCTGCTGCACTCCCGCAAACCCTAGGATTCCCCTTCTTTCTAAGAACCCAGGTCAGCTCCAGACCACGGGCCCCTTGCTGTCCTTGTCACTTCTCACTGCGGTCTCTTCCTGAATGTGACCTGACGCTTATTGTGCCTGGAGCGAACTGAATGTGTAAGATGGTTCCTAAATTTCCCCTGCAGGTGCCCCGCCTCCTGGATTGCTGAACTGTTGGGCAAGAGGTCCCATACCTCGTGATGTCCACCCCAGCACCTACCCTAGCCCAGTCCCAGTGGGAGAGCTCCCGTGTTGTGTTGGATGTGTTGCATTGGTTGGTGGTTTACCGGCGATGACCTACTCCCGTATCCGAAATGAATACTGCACCTCGGGTGAGGTTCAGTACCCTGTGGTGCCTGAAGCCTCAGGGGCACCACAGTTCCTTTTCCTGAAGGCTTGTTCAAAGTTTTTGACTGTCATCAGAGCGGAAAATGCCTGCAGAATGGTCGGCTCACTTCTTGTAACAGCTTTGTGTCTTTTCAAATCTGATGTTATAACTGTGCATACGCATAGAAAGTGTATTAGGAGTGCTTTTTCGGGTGGGTTTTAGAATGAAAAAGATGTTGTTTGCACATACCCTTATGTTCCTGGCTTATCCAAAAAAAAAAAAATTCAAAAGTGGCGCAACTAGAGTCCTGTTGGCTGCAGTGGAAAATTTTAACATGGGCCTTCAGCAGCATGTTGGCCAGATGTATGGGCCCTGTAATAATGTCCTCCAATCTGGCCATCAACCTGTAATGTGCCCCATCCTGGCCTTTGTCTGTCACCCCCTCCTGGCACCTGTCCTTTAATGTCCCTCATCCTGGACCTTTTCCTGTAATAATGTCCCTTTGGTGTAACAATGTCCCCTGATTTGGGCCCCTTCCTGTACTAATGTCCCCATCCTGGGGATCTCATCAGACACCTCTTTTAAAGACAATAATAAAGTTTTCTTCTTTCCTCGACCCCGGCTCTTACGACAAGCAGCGTCCTCTTCCTCCTCCATAGCTGTCATAGGGGCACGCAAACATCAGCTGCCAGCCTGATGATGGGTGGTGTGTATAGTTGTGCAGAGACACATTCAGCTGCATTGGTGGACCCTCTGACTTCACTCTTTGTGACCACTATTGTTAAGCTTTAAATCTTACAAATGTGGATAAAACCTTTTAGGCTAGGTTCACATTTCCGTTGTTTTGCATCCGTCACATGCGTTGCTTGACGCATGTGACTGATGCGTTGTACAACGGATGACAAAGAACAGAAATCATTGTCGGACTCCGTTGTGTGCGGGGGGCGGAGCGCGAGGGGAGCGGAGCCGAGCGGGGCCGTGGCGCTGAGGACGTCAGTCCTGCGGGGACTGCAGGGCTGGGGACAAGTGTGTGTGTGTGTGTGTGTACACATGCGGAGGGCGGGAGGGGGCAGAGCCGAGCGGGTAAGTGTCGGCCCCCTTGCACTCGTATCCAGGGTAAATATCGGGTAACTAAAAGCAAAGCACTTTTTGCTTGGTTACCCAATATTTATCTTGGATACCAGCGTATGCTGCTTAGCGCTGGCTCCCTGCACACCTAACCACTGTAAATATCGGGTAACTAACCAAATTGCTTGGTTACCCGATGTGTATCCTGGTTACGGGTGCAGGGAGCCAGAGAGTGCATGCGCAGCGAAATCCTACGGATTGCGCTGCTCAAAAAACGTTACAGGCTGCGTTGCTCCCGCCCGGCGGTCAGTTAAAAAATGACTGACCGTGACGCAGCGGATGCAATGCAGCATCATCAGTCGCAATCCGTCACTAATAGAAGTCTATGGGGAAAAACAGGATGCCTGCAAAATATTTTGCAGGATACCGTAATTCCTCAAGGCGACGGATTGTGACTGATGCAAAACAACGGAAGTGTGAACCTAGCCTTATAGTAAAATAAAGTTCGTTCTCCAAATTGTGAGGTGTCACTCAGCCCAAAGCATGTGAATGATCTAAATGACATGTGCTAGCCTGGACAACCCCTTTTATTGGGTGATTTACTTGTGTTGACTATACGGACTGGGGTAGATTGGCACTGTATGGGTAACTATTTGCAGAAGAATTTGTACAGATGGTTAAGCATCCTTTTTTGCCTTGTGTTTCACTCTCTTCAATCATATGAGTCGTATTGAGACACCATGGGCTGCTATGGAGATGGTATGTGTCTTATACACACTTTTCCTGGCACGGACTGAGTAACATTTATCAAAGGCAGAACCTGTTCCAGTTATAGGGTTCAGGCTGTGTTTTTGTTCCAGAAGACTTCAAAGCCTTACATGGCATTTGTTTTCTAATTCCCAGTAGCAGAGCGCTTGGAGGAACTGGGAGTTATGCAAAGAATTCATTGTGTCCTTGAATCCGGAGACAGTCTCATAATGACCTGCTACCTTCTATGTAGACGGTGCTTGCCATCTCTTCCCATAGCCTCTGTGGCGAGGGCATGGTGGTTGGCCTACTCTGTGCCCTCCATTACTCTAAATGCTAATCAATTTGCAGCTTAAAAAAGCATCATCTTTACAGCCCAAAAGCTAAAGAGGAGACCCCGAGATAACCAAGCATAGACTTCCAATGCCTGGCATATAAATATAGAACGGAGAAGAATGGGGTTAATGATTGTTAATGCTCCAAGGAGAGCAAACATTCACCATCACAATGTCTTCTTTCAGAAACATTCCTGTTAATTATGCCCGGACGAGGTTGTCTTTCCACATTTCTGCCGAGATCCAAGCTTTTATCTTTTGTTTTGTACCTGTTCCAAGTCTAATCACCCAGAAATATGTACGTCGTTAGCCAAGCACAGCTTCAGCTTAGTGGAGGATCTGACGGATATGAAAGGTGTTGTGTCTGAGGATCCTCACCTGTGCACTGCCATGTATGATGGCGTATGGGTGCCAATAGGGATTGCATAGGATACTTGTTCAGACACTTTACGTGTGTGTGTGTGTGTGTTTATCTGCTTCTAAACAGTACTTCAGATATAATTGGAATTCAGCCCCTAACACCAGGATATTTAAAGGGTTAATCCAATTTTCTAGAGTAATATCTTTTATGTTCACAAAGTAATATTTAATTAAGGATAGGATATGTATTACTGTTATGGACTATGAGGTCCCCACAAATCCTGACAATGATGGGGTTGAAGCTCTGACTGTATATGGTGGCCCATTTTTTTAAGGTCCCATTCAGATAGACCATGATGCACGGCCGGTCCGCGGGTCTCTAAAACCAAACTTGATATCCTTATATGCATATATGATGCTATTAAGTATGTCAGGACACCTATAGCCAGTGTGTAAATCAGACTGGATTTCATGGACATTTGAATGAGGCATTAAGTACCCCAACTCAAACAAATATTGGATGCACTCGCCAAAATATCAACGGGATTAGCAGAGACTCTGTGTATGGAGGCGCCAACCAACTGATTGTAGATGGGTGTCCGATTTCAGACTGCCATTCAGATTAGACACTAGCAGAAATGTTTTGCATCATCTTATAGAGAGCATAAGAATGCTCTCCCGTTCAAGCACCTCTATGCATGGGAGAACCGGACAAGGTGGCTAAAGTAGCGTATGATGACCGCCATTTAATGTGTACGGGTGCCTTTTGTGGGGGAGCAGCACTGCAACCTCTTCTTTCTTCAAATCATGGCTTTTTAGAAATTGGCTCCCACCAATCAGAATATGTTGTCGGGATGTGATGTCGTATTCTAAAGATGAGTGCTTTCTGAGCAGACGATACATCTTTCTTTTGTGGGGGCTGTTTTTTGGGGGTTTTTTCCTGTTAATTTATTTAAAAGGAATCTGTCACCAGTTTTGACCTTTTTTTTTTTTTTTTTTAAATTGTTTAATATGGGCATACAGGTAATAGGATGCTGACAATAGTCTTACCTATGTCTCCATATTGTTATTGAAATATCATCTATCACTTTATGCTAATGAGTCCTTTGGTGCTATGGGGCATATGCTGAGCGAAAGATAACCCTGCCTCCGCACTTCATTAGGATACCGTAGTTTTTGCCGCCTAATGGCATCAGTCTGCTGGTGACATGAAGTTCCTAATCTGAAATTCCACACCTGTGCATTAAAGGTTCAAAGGAAGCAAAATAGAGATTTAAAACAGGAGAGTTATATTTAGGGTCCTGTTACACATAGCGACGTACCAGCGATCCAACCTGGCAGGGATCGCTGGAATGTCCCTACATGGTCGCTGTTGAGCTGTCAATCAGGCAGATCTCCACAGCGACCAGCCACCAGCGACCCGTGTAACGACGGCTCCTTGTACACTCAGAACCGGCGCTCGTTGGTCTACCGCTGTCAAACATGCCGATGCGTGCTGCACAGCGGGAGACCAATGAGCAAAAATTGGTCCTGATCGTTTTGTCACGAGCAGGGGCCCGCTCGCTGATGCTTGTCACACACAGCGATATTGCTGGTGAGGTCGCTGATACGTCACAAAACCTGTAACGTTTCAGCAATCTCGCTAGCGATCTCGCTGTGTGTGACGGGGGCTTTAGTCACCCGCGCAACTGACATACTACTTCCAGGTCCGCATGCATATTTACTGCTTCCCCCGCTCAGCATCTGTGATCTGGCTGTGGAGTGTAAAAATAATTGGAAAAAATTACTTGGGGGGGGTCCCCTGTATATTGATATCCAGCACAGATAAAGCAGACGGCTACAGGCTGCAGTGTGTGTTATCTTGGCTGTGTATCAAAAAATACGAGGGACCCCATGCGGCTTTTTTTTCTAATTTTGTAAATAAATAGTTTTTAAAAAACCTGAGTGCTGCCCCCCTAACTTTGATACCCAGCCAAATAAAGTGGACTGCTGGAGGCTGGTATTCACAGGCTGGGGAGGCCCATGGTACTTGATTGGGTGGGGTGGGCAGCCTAAAAATAGCCCGCAGCCTCCCAGACTTGTCACGTCCATTAGATGCAACAATTCTGGCACCTTACACCAGGGCTGTGGAGTCGGTAAGCCAAACCTTCGACTCCGACTCCGACTCCTCAAATTCTCTTGCACCGGCTCCGACTCCGGCTCCGACTCCGACTCCGACTCTGGCTCCTACATATATTGCTTATATAGTTAGGTGAAAAATTTATTGTAGTACATGAATATGTGTATGTGAACATCAGACATTTAATAATTTTTATGATACAATAATCAAGATATTTGGATAGAACATAAAATATATTTATTGGAATACAACTTTAGAACACAAAAAACTGTAATAAATTGTAAATATGTAATACACTATGTAATATACAGTAGATTACATATATATCTTGTGTGTGTATATACACTGTGTGTGTGTGTGTGTGTGTGTGTGTGTGTATATATATATATATATATATATATATATATATATATATATATATATATATATATATATATATATATATATATATAACATATTTACAATTTATTAGTTTTTTGTGTTCTAAAGTTGTATTCCAATAAATATTTTATGTTCTATCCAAATATCTTGATTATTGTGTCATAAAAACAATTAAATGTCTGATGTTCACATTGTACTACAATAAATGTTTCACTTAAATATAAGCATTATACTAAATGTTATTATTTAGTAAAATATTCAGCACATTCTGCATTGCACTCCTGTCCCCAATTTATTATATATTTTAGGAGTCGGAGTCTGTGCATTTTATACAGACTCCGACTCCGACTCCACCAAAATGAGCTCCGACTCAGACTCCACGACTCCGACTCCACAGCCCTGCCTTACACAGCTCACCCTGATTGCCCTGGTGGTACTGTGACAATTAAGGTGTTACATATACATACGGTGTGTGTGTGTATGTATATACATATATGTATATGTGTGTATATGTATGTGTGTGTGTGTGTGTGTATATGTATGTATGTGTGTGTGTGTATATGTATGTGTGTGTATGTGTGTGTGTGTGTGTATATATATTATATTATAGACAGCTGTGATTTTGTTAAATTCCCTCTACCCCCCCCCCCCAATTACTAACCCTGTAAGTAAAAAGAAATACACAAAGAAAATTCATTTATTTAAAAAATAAATAAAATACTGTGTATATAATACATGCATTTAAATGAATTTAATGTCCTTTTACTATGCATCGCTCTGCCCTGTTTTGTGTATATATTTGTGTTTCTTCAGATATTTTGTTATACCATGCCTGAGGAAGAGACTTGAGATGTCTCGAAAGCTTGTTTTATAACATCATATTTTTTTTTATTTTAGTTAGCCATTAAAAGGTATCACAACTACAAAGTTTTTAATTTTATTTCTCACTGAGAGAGCAATCAATCATTTTTCAACTGGCTAACACTGTACCAAAACCTTTTTTCTTTTAACTACAATAAATGCACACACGCGCTAGCTTTCTCCAGTTTATTAACACCCCCAGCTCCCACCCCCCCCCCCCAATCCCTGCAGGTCCAACATAATCCACAGGAGGCCCCACAACGGCCACGACTCTGCTACATCTGAGGTTGTTGTGCACGGTCACATTAGAAAACGTGACCGCTCACTGTGGTGTCGGTGACACACGGAAGGACCCTCAATGAGTTCACAGCTAGAAGCTCCCACTGTACTCCAGGTGTGATCTCAGGTGAACTGACCTCTGGTGAACCCATTGAATTATATGCCGGATTACCGGATCGGGCTACTGTATGTGCACATTCCCCCCCCCCCCCAACTTATTTATTTTCACATTCAACAACCAATTAGGTACCGGCAGTGTGACTGCAACCAATCACAGATGCTGTCACAGCAGGTGAGTGGGGAAGTAAAGAATATTCATGAGGGTTAATGAGCAGATCCGGAAGTACAGTAGTGTGTTAGCTGCGTGGAGGACTCAGTAAGTATAACTGCCCTGTTTTAATCTAGAGTTTGCTTATTTTTAAACTTTGGTGCACAGGTGCAGGATTTAAGAGTAGGAACTACACGTCACAGGCAGAATGTGACGATAATAGATTGCAAAAACTATGGTAATGAATTGCAGGGCTATCTTCCGGGGAGCATAGCCTGGAAGAACGCCTTAGCATAAAACCAATATCAGGTGCCTTTTTTGTTGAACTATTATCGCGGGCAGGGAGGGCGCTGCGCTCACCACACTCGGGTCCGGCGCTGCTGCTGCTGTTCGGTGGCTCGAGCGGTGGGCCGGATCCGGGGACTCGAGCGGCGCTCCTCGCCCGTGAGTGAAAGGGATGGTTTGGTGGGGTTTGGGATGTCGGTTTGTGTCGCCACCCACGGTATGTGGTGAGGTTGGGACACCACCGCTGCTCTGTACGGGGATCCCGGGAGCGTTGACAGGGAGCAGCTGGGATGGTTCTCTCCCCTCTGTGGGTAGGGGGAATTTTGGTGGTCCCGGGGCCCAGTGATGTTGACTGGAAGGTGGATGGCGGGGTCTGGCGAGATGCAGAGTCGCGGGGGGCAGCGCGGTGCCAGACGGCACAGTGGTACTCACTCAGCCAGTAACGTACACGGAGTCTCTGGTAAAACAAACGGCTGGATGGACGGGTCCCACAGGCGGCTGCGGTGTTTTTCCCCTGACTCCAGTTTGGTAGTGTAAGTCTTTTCCTGCACCTTCTTGTACGCTCCTCCTGTGCTCCGGTTTCCAGCTGGCTCCCCGGTTCGGTACCGGTGGGCCACCGCCCAACCCCGGCTACCTACGGTTCCACCAAGACGGTCTTCCCGGCTTCCGCAGACTGCCACTACAGTCTGCCTGACTGCTACACGAGGGCCCTAGGCTCCAACCTAGGCAGTCTGCTTCTGCCTCTCTACACACCTCCTCTCTCTTTCTCTGCCTGGACTTGTCTGCGTTGTTTCCTGCCTCAGACCAGCTAGACTCCTCGGTGGACGTGTCAATCTGCCTGACTCCGCCCACCTGGTGTGTTTGACTGAACCCGAGGGAGAAATCAGGTCTCACTGGGGATGACTGCTGTGACCTGGTGTGTGTGTGTGTGTGTGTGTGTGTGTGTTGTTACCTGTGGCCCCTGGCTAGTCCAGGGCGCCACACTATCATCTGTTATGAGCTATACAGGTAAGACTGTTGTCAGTATTCTATTACATGCCCATATTAACAGTTTAAAAAGGTCAAAGTGGTGACACTTTTAAGTCAATATTTAGCAAATGACACTGACAATTGTTAGTTTATGCACTTTTATCCAAGAACTAAAGGGGTTGTCTATGAGTAGAACTTTGTTTAGGGTGGAGAAGAGCACCACACTTGGCGTTCATGGACGGCTATTGATGCTGCAGCTTAGCCAATTGAGACGAGTGGTGCTGATCTGCAATACTGGATGCTGCCCATTTAACAAAGGTGGCAATGACACAGGAAAAAAAGTAGAGTCTTGTAAATGGCTCAACTCTTTATGGTTAGAAGTGGTCCAAATACCATATATTCTATCCAGATTATGCACGGAGGGGGGGGTCTGTTCTGTAGACCGACCATCAGTCACGGTGTGTCCGGTTATTGTAGTGTAGGTGCGGTATACGTTGTGTAATTCCAGTAGTTCTAATGTTTGCTTGTGTTGGGGAGGCACAATACTGATCGTTCTGCTTCATTTCAAAAGTGCATTTTTGTGGAAAGAGAAACCTGTTTTACTGCTCCCTAATTCATCTGTTAAGGGTAAAGAACCGGACGTGTCAATTTGTGCATCCTGCTTTGTCAGCGTTAATAATTTAGTGTTTTTCTGTATGTACAATGGCATCATTTTTATTCCCTATAGTAACACCAAAACCGTACCCAGGAATCTTTTCAGTGAATTTCTTTGCTAATTTGCAAAGCATTAAATACTTTGGAAAACAAAAAAAGACAAGTACTAGGAACAAAATAATAAAACTGTTACTCATGATGTTTTTTTGCTTTTATTGCGGTCCCAAGGCATCTGAAAATGAACAAGAGTAGCGGCGAGCTGGAGAAAATGAGCCTTGGATCAGTGGAGAGTCTTGGAGAATCGTTTAAGGCGACGAACATCAGCAGCTCCAATGTGCACATCAATGTCAGCTTCAGTACCGACTCTATGGACAGCCTGGACTCCAGGACATGTAGTGAAGGAGGTAATGGGACGGGCCTGTAGTAACTCTATGGGATGCTTTTTAAAAGGTTAGAATTTTGTGAATACCTACAGCAGAAGTCCTCCGGGAGCCACACATGGCTTGCGGGCCCATGTGTGGCTTGCGGGCGTTTTCCAGCTTGGTGCTTGAAAAGCAGGTCTACAGATGGTGACTCTTGTAACCTCACATAGAAGAGCAGATCTGAATGGAGGTAAGGTAGTAACCCCTGGATCTTGGTATACTGCACTGGTGGGATTTCTGTGGAAAAGCTTTGAATGATGTTAAGCCTTTAATTGGGGCTCTGGTTGTCACTACTGTCAGTGGGACAAGAGCTGGATGTGGCTCTCAAGGTCAGAAAGGTTGAGGAGCGCTGATCTCCAGGAATGGTGATGACTTGCTGGTTGGTGAGTGACTAACAGCTGGGACCCATACAAATCCTGAGTGGGGCTCTGCAGAGCCCCATGTCCATTTAGACAGGACTCTATGTTCTGGATTAGTTGGGATATCAGCAATCGGATCAGTCAGCAGATTATCACCTGCCATATTGTTAGGAATTTCCTTTAACTTATTTTAAAGGGGTATCTGCATCTCCATGATGTGATGGCATTTCTTTATCACTGGGGATCCAACATCTGGGACCCATGAGGCTCTTTAAAATGAAGATGCCTAAAAGCTTATTCAGTACTACATCTACGTGACAGTTTTCTGTCACTCGCTGCAGCATGACCCTATTTACTTGAACGGAGTGACCTGCAAAACCCTGCACACATGGGCGACTAGGAGCGCTGTTGCACAGATGAAATCTCTTATGATGGACACTACTTGGAAATAGTGCTGTAGTTTCTTCATTCTCAGGACTGATGGGTTCCCAGAGATCAGGTCCCCAGTGATTTATTAAAGGCGTTTTCTCAGTTAATTTTAAAGTCCATTTTAATAAATACATTTCAGAAAAATTCCACAATTGGATGGGTTTTGTTTTTTTTTTTAAAAAAAAAAAGCAAAATATTCCTGAGCGGAGATCTTATGAATGTGCTCCTGCTGTGTACTGTGTAATGGATGTGTCTGACCGTACAGGAACATGGTCTGATCATACCACGTCTTCAGGGCAGTAAGTAAAAAAAAAAAATAAGACACTACCTAATATTTTTTTTTTTTCCTCAAAAAAATGTGCTAGGGCTTATTTTTGGGGTAGGGCTTATTTTTAGCCAAATGTGTTGGGGGTAAGTTTACCCCCCAAAAAGGCAGGTCCGCGCCCCCCCCTCCCCAGGAGAATCATACTTGCCAGACAGCTGACATCTGCAACGCTCTCAGGTTCTCAATCGACCAACAGTGGGGCCGCTCTTAGCAGGTCCTTGTGTGCTGCACAGTGGTCCTCCCCAGCTCTTCTGGCTGACGCATGCACGCATACCCATCCATCCGGTGATACTGTACTGCTTCTGGCAGGCAATGGCATTTGAGATGCTGTAGAAGACATTGATTTGATCCACCACAGGTACTCGATGCGTTCCACCGCAGAGGCTTGCATCCCAGGTACCATCGGGTGTATGTGTGCGTTCCCATGCAGGTCCTCACGCTGTCATGAAGACCACCTCTGTTCAATTGAAGTGAGCTTTGCAATTAGTTGATTCTTAAGTCCAGGTTCTTTTCTAATTCCCTAAATAATAAAACCAGCTCACCTTCTGTTATGATGTTAGTTCCAGGTGGCAGGAAACCCGCTCTCACCGGGCTTCCTTACCAAGTAGAAAGTGCAAAAATTGTCCTAGCTCGTAGGGAATAAAAACATCCAAGTTTACTGTCACATCATTAAAATTCCACCATCTAAACAATTCAAGTCATGCCTATGTATATGTATACCGGTTTGCATGATGGAATTTTAGTTTTAGTTTTTGGATGTTTCTCTTCCTTGTGAACTGAAACCATTTTTCTCTCTAATCCCTTGCAATTATTTGAGTAAAAACTGTCTAATATATCCCATTATGTCTGAATAGGGCACAACAAATGGGGTTTTAACAGTTTTATTGGTGCATGTGTTCGTGTCTTTGCATCTATGCCCTTCATAATTTCATTGTTCTAGAATTATATATTCTAAATATACAGTATAATTTTTTAAAAATTAGTTTTTTCTATGTAGAATGGATTTTTAAGAAAATGGTTAACACGGCCTAATCAATAATGGCCTAATTGGGAAATACCAGTATTTAATGAAGCATACAAATTCTAAGCAATTTTCTTTGGTGAAGAGCAAGGTCACCTTACATAAGAGACCCTTCCTGGGAAATTCCTAGAAATCTCTTTGAAGTGCTTCTTGTTTATCTACTTAATTTAATCCTTTTGATAGCTGTCACTTAAAGGACCCACTTTTCACTATGGAAAAGCATATTATGACCTAAAGGATATATCAGTAAATGTAATTTAATTTTGTTTGATTTTATAGGATAGATAAATTGTAATTAACATTTGCCAAATATTCAGCTCAATAATTAACATTTATTAAGTGGATAGGTTACACTTGATCGTGCTGGTGTCCTTGCTATACAATTGTAAGATTAAATTGATCATTGTATGAGCCCAGCTCTGCCTGGAACTGGACTCGTAAAGTTATCATTCCACAGCACTTTTAAGGTTGACAGCTCATTGGCAAAGGTCTAAGGGTACCGTCACACTTTAGCGACGCAGCAGCGATCCCACCAGCGAACTGACCTGGTCAGGATCGCTGCTGCGTCGCCACATGGTCGCTGGTGAGCTGTCAAACAGGCAGATCTCACCAGTGACCAGCCCCCAGCCAGCAGCGACGTGCAAGCGACGCTGCGCTTGCACGGAGCCGGCGTCTGTAAGCTGCAGACACTGGTAACTAAGGTAAACATCGGGTATGGTTACCCGATGTTTACCTTAGTTACCAGCGCACACCGCTTAGCTTAGCGTGTGCAGGGAGCAAGAGCCGGCGCTGGCAGCGTGAGAGCTGCGGAGGCTGGTAACGAAGGTAAATATCGGGTAACCACCTTGGTTACCCGATGTTTACCTTGGTTACAGCTTACCGCAGGCTGTCAGATGCCGGCTCCTGCTCCCTGCACATTCAGGATTGTTACTCTCTCGCTGTCACACAGCGATGTGTGCTTATCAGTGGGAGAGCAACAATAAAAAACGAACCAGGGCTGTGTAACGAGCAGCGATCTCACAGCAGGGGCCAGATCGCTACTCAGTGTCACACACAGCGAGATCGCTAATGAGGTCACAAAAACGTGACTCAGCAGCGATCTCGCTGTGGGTGAAGTACCCCTAAAGGTACCGTCACACCTAACGAGATCGCAGCTGAGTCACGGTTTCCGTGACGCAGTAGCGATCCCGTTAGCGATCTTATGTGTGACACCTACCAGCGATCAGGCCCCTGCTGTGAGATCTCTAGTCGTTGCAGAATGGCCCAGGCCATTTTCTTCAAAGGCGATGTCCTGCTGGGCAGGACACATCGCTGTGTTTGACACTGTGTGACAGGGTCACAGTGACTGCTGAGATCGTTATACAGGTCGCTACTGCGACCTGTATTGTTCCTGCATCGCTGGTAAGATCTGACTGTGACATCTCACCTGCAACCTCCCAGCGACTTACCTGCGATCCCTATCAGGTCGCTTCGTTTTCGGGATCGCTGGTAAGTCGTTGTGTGTAACTGGGCCTTAAGGCCCTGTGCGCACTGGAAAACGGAATTTTCTTAAGAAAATTCCGCAGGGACTGAAAGATTACCACACCCGCGGTAAAAAACGCGGAAAACCGCATGCCGTTTGCCGCGGTTTTACCACGGTATTGCCGTGGTTTTTCCACGTGCAGGTTGGTACATGTGTTTTAATGCATTCAATGCAATAAAGCACATTGAAGAAAAAAAAATTCCTTCTGTGATAGAGGACAGATCACTGCATTTCTCCCGAGCGGTAATGTGGTGTTCACATTACCGGCCGTGGGAAATGACCTGTGGTTACCTCTGCTGTCTCGTTGCGAGGCTGCATTTAGTATGTGTCAGTCACGGCTGGATGCAAGCATCGCAGGACGTGGATTATGCCGGAGCTGTGTGCTTCGGGGGGGTTAATAAAATGGTGAAAGAGGGGGCTTTTTTGTGTTTTATTTAAAATAAAGGATTTTTCGGTGTGTGTGTTCACTTTACTTACGAGTTGATCATGTCAGCTGTCACATAGACGCTGCCATGATCAAGCCTGGACTTAAATGGCAGCGATCTGCTGCCATTTAACTTATTACCTGGATTGCCACCGTATCATGGCATCTGGAAGAGTCGGGGACACTCCGGGACTGCCACATAATGGATGCGACAGTCCTGGGGGTAGCTGTGGCTGATATTCTCGGCTGTGGGAGGAGGGGGCATTAACCCTGCCCCTCGCCCTCCCCAGCCTGAGAATACCGGGCCGCCGCTGTGTGTTTACCTCGGCTGGACGGTAAAAATATGGCGGAGCACACGTGGTTTTTTGTTGTTTTTTTTTTTTTCTCTTTTCTATATGTCCGTTTGATTTGTATGTGTATTCTATATGTGTGTGTGAGTGTTATGTGTGTATTCTGTGTCTGTGGTTTGGGTGTTTACACTCAGCTCCGCTTCCTCTTCCTGTCATAATGACATCACTTCCCTGCAAGCCGCAGGGCAGCGATGAACATTGTCCTGAAACCGCGAAATACCGGAGGGAATAACGCAGGAAAACGCAGTGAAACGCACAGAATTTGCTGCCTGCTTTATTCCCTGCGGGATTTCACGATTTACATGGCAGTCAATGGAGTGAAATGCCGCAGCGACGTGAGGAAAAGAAGTGACATGCAATTGTTTTTGCTGCGGGAATCCCACAGCAAAACATGCAGCTGTCAAAATCCGCCTAGTGCGCACAGCATTTTTTTTCCCATAGGTTTTGCTGGTGAATCACTGCAGAGATGTTATGAACATTTTCTGCAGCGAAACATGCAGCAAAACCGCAGGAAATCCGCGGCAAAAACCGGCAAGTGCGCACAGGGCCTTAAGTGGCCTAGTGTTGTGACGATGCAGTGGACCATCATTGGGGTTAGTCATAGCAGACATTTCGATCGGTGGGAGTCCATGTGTTGACTATCATTGATCAGTTTTATTAAACTGATCTTTAAATAAAAAATACACCTAATGCTTTTTTTTTTTTTCTAAGCCTAACACAAGAAAGCAAAAGCCAATGAATATTGTTTGAAAGTTACTTCCAGGATTTGAAGAAATCGAAAAATTGCTTAATAGGGATGAGCAGACCTGTAGGCGTTCGGTTTTGGCCGGTCTTCAGTTAAGTTTAGTTCAGGATCTCGATTTGACCCTGGACCCATTTTAAGTGAATGGGGACCCAAACTTTGGTGCTGTAATATGGTTGCAGTAAGGTCCAGAGAACTGCAAAATAGTGGTGCGAGCAGGACAATTGACCTGCAAACAAAGATGTATAGGGAATAGATATATATTTTTAATAACCAGTGCAGGTAAATCGGACAACTGCAGGCTGCAAACCTCAGCTGCCTGCTTTACCTTGGCAGATATCAAAAATGATGGGGAACCTTACATTTAAAGTTTCTTTGCAGGGCAATTTTAAATAATTAAAAACAAACAGCTGGGAGCTGATATTATCTGGCTGGGAAGAGCCATGGTCATTTGGCCCTTCCCAGCTTAAAATAGCAGCTCACAGTCGCCCCAGAAGTAGCGCTCATTAGATGTGCCAGTTCTGGTGCTTCCGGATTTGCCTTGGTGCGGTGGCAAATGGGTAATACCTTTTTTGGGGTTGATGTTAGCTGTGAGAAACTGGCATTAAGTCCAGGGGTTAGTAATAGGGAGAATTCTATCGGACAGCTCCATTACTAACCCGGCAAGTATAGTGTGCGTGTGTATATACATACTCACACATACTTTCTTAGGCTCCTTTCACATTGCGTTCAGTGGCTCCGTCGGGGCATATGTCCGAAATCCTGCCCCTCACCCATAAAGCGGGTTTCAGTCGTATGCGCCGACAGGGCCATTGAGTATAATGGAGCAGACAGAGCAAGCGTGTGCTCTGTCTTGCACCATTTTTGGGTCTATACGCTTTTTGCAGGCGGATGCCCAGACATAGTCACACGTGATAACACAAGAACAAAATTTATTAACATACTAACAGCACCCGAACTCTGACACAGACCACTTTTTTTTTTTTTTTTCCTTGTTTAAGTCTGTGTTTAAGTTCCAGCCCCAGGTACAAACCCTGAACTTCACCGTTTGGATCTCTCATTCCTACAGCTTAACTGATCTACTACATTTACTTTTAATAATATCAGGAAGTCAAATTACTTCATTGGATAGCCAAGCCCATAAAGTAGCTGGTCACCGTGACCTAAACATAGTCCTATTTAATGACATTCCTGCTCGCAGTACTTTTCTTCCTATGAAATTTTTCTACAAGAGTAAGGTCCTCCATAAACATTCTCTTCTAAGATATCTGCATAACGCTTGTGAAAGGAGCAAAGTCCACCAGATCTGTTTCTACAGTCTGTGCAAATGTCTGGTGGACATGTGTATGCAAATATGTCGGGACTTACTCTAATTTTTTTCACTTGCTTCAGTGCGAGAATTACAATATGGACTCTGTATAATTTTTGCTCATTGACCACCATGTAATAGTGGATTATCAGTGGTTTGTCCAACAAAAATGATCTTGTAGACCTTTTTGCTTTCCGGACTGGTTGGTTTTGCACGTAGCTGGTTCATCTGCAATGTAAGTATTGAATACACTTCTATTCTACTGCTCGTTGTAGTCATATTAGGTTGTTTTTTAGAAGCTTGGATAAAGAAGGGCACGTTGAAAAGCTAACATATTTAAGGTTATGCAAGGGGTTATCATTGCTTTTTAAGATCCCCGTAAGCCTTCTTTAAGGCTATTGCAACATCTGCCCTCTACTCAGAATATGTACTTAAAATAAAATAAGCTTGCCAGATCAGTGTTCAGTAAGGTGCCACTCCCTGTCTCTATTTATAATCCGATTGCAATGAGCCTCTTGTCACAGAGCAGCCATGGAATGTGCTTTATTCTTCCTACCGGAGCAACGCAAACAAACTTTATATGCTCTGTTGGCACCAAAATCTGTTTGCATCAGGTTTACTAGTTATTACACAGAAAAGGTAGAAGGAAATTATGCTGCTGTAGTCGAATACAAATTTAGGACACTGTGATGATGGCAACCAAAAATCTTCTATATTACGCTTTGCACTTATAGCACCAACCTATTCTACAGCGCTTTACAGGGATTATCATCCCTGTAATCTGAATTCCCTAGGTCTTTAGAGAATGGGGATATGCACACGGTGTCTTTTAGATGCTTTCATACTCAATGAGGTTTTGACGCAGAAGACGCCTTAGGAAAACACCACTGATGGTTTTTCCTGAAGAGTCTTCTTTTGGGGTCCCTTTTAGTTGTTTTAGACACCTGCGTTGTGTGTGTGGGGTGTGTGTGTGTGTGTGTGTGTGTGTGTGTGTGTGGTGTGGTGTGTGTGGTGTGGTGTGTGGGGTGTGTGTGTGTGTGTGTGTGTGTGTGTGTGTGTGTGTGTGTGTGTGTGTGTGTGTGTGTGAAAAGTAATCAGCAGCTTCCAAATGGTCAAACTAATTATTTTAGCCATTTCACAGCTTTCATAGCCTGAACCAGTTAAGATTCAAAGTTAACCTATATGAACAACATGTCGTCTTGACCTTGCCATACATATATATTATTTTTAAAACTATTTTAGGCTTTGTGCGCACTGGAAAATGGAATTTTCTCAAGAAAATTCCGCAGGCATTGAAAGATTTACCGCACTCGCGGTAAAAAAACGCGGCAAACCGCACCCGAAAACCGCATGCGGTTTGCTGCGGTTTTACCACGGTATTGTTTGCGGTTTTGCAGCGTTCGGTTTGGTACATGTGTTTTAGCACATTGAAGAAAAAAAAAAATAATTTCCTTCTGAGATAGATAGTAGATAGATGATAAATAAATAGACAGAAGAATAGATAGAGGGATAGATCGCTGCATTTCTCACGGTCGGTAGTGAGTTCACATTACCGGCCGTAGGAAATGCCCTGTGGTTACCTCTGCTGTCTCGCAAACCGCAGGGCAGCGATTTACATTACCGCTGGTAAACCGCGAAATACCGCAGGGAATAACGCAGGAAAACGCAATGAACCGCACAGAATTTGCTGCCTGCGTTATTCTCTGCGGGATTTCACAATTACATTGCAGTCAATGGAGTGAAATCCTGCAGCGACGTGCGGAAAAGAATTGACATGCAATTGTTTTTGCTGCGGGAATCCCGCAGCAAAACATGCAGCTGTCAAAATCCGCCTAGTGCGCACAGCATTTTTTTTTTCCCATAGGTTTTGCTGGTGATTCACTGCAGAGATGTTATGAACATTTTCTGCAGCGAAACATGCAGCAAAACGGCAGGAAATCCGTGGCAAAAACAGGCAAGTGCGCACAGGGCCTTAAGCACTTTTTCAGCAGTATTTTGTCTGAAGATGATGTTGTGGGCACATACCCTTTGGGGCAAAACTTATACAAACTCCTTGCAAAGGTTGTTCTTGGTTTGATTGGAACCCAGCTTTATCTGGAGCAAAATGTTTGTGTTCATGCATATAAAAGTATTGGTTTTGTAGTTTGCGTAAAATAAACCAAGTGTATGGCATTTATTATGACGCTCTCAAGTTTAATTACCTTTTTATTTATTTATTTATTTATTTATTTTTTTGTAGGTCAGTCATGTGAAGCGGTCCTTTCTCCAAGTCTTTCGTCTGGTACTGAGAAGAAGCGTTTCGCCCAAGTTTCATTCTCTGTAGACTCTGGAATGGAAGCTCAGAATGGACTTGGACAGCCACCTCCATTGCCTGTAAAGAAGTCTATGAATAGAGCTGTATCAGCACCAGATAATTCTGCGTGGGGTCGGGCTTTCCCATCAAGAACTGGAGTTAATCTCAGTAGTCCAAGGTCTAATCTTAGTCAATCAGAAAACAATGTTTGTGGAGAAGAATCCACGCTGCACAGCCATCCTTTAAGTCCAGTCGACAGACATGCCATGTTTTCTTCCTCTGAGTCCTTGGAGACCTGCTGCAGAGGCCCTGGCCACAGAAATGAGGTGAGGAGCAGAAATTGTCTTCAAAGCCGAGGAACACCTACCCTGTCAATGTCCCAGCTAAGCGTTTCTAGTCAAACATCTTCAGCGTCAAGTCTTCAGCTCCACCACCTTCTTAGCAATATAGACAGCAAAGAGGGCATGTATGCCAAGCTTAGTGGGCTTTATGCACAGTCAACAAGACGTTTAATGAACAAATGTGAGGACTACTTCATGCGGGATCAAAAAAAGGAACTGCATTTCAATGAAAATAACTGGTCACTCTTCAAGCTGACGAGCAACAAGCCATGCTGCAACGCTGGGGATGCAATCTACTACTGTGCCACTTGTGCCAAGGACCCCCTAAATAATTATGCTGTGAAGGTAATTTTTTTTTTTTTTTTTTTTTTGTGGGAATTTGAAGAGGACCTTTCACCAGTTTGAGCATGTTAACCTGGCCACATCATGTAATAGTGGCTGCTCAAACTAGTGAAAGGTCCTATTTAAAGTGGACCTGTCACCAGATCAAAAGTGGCCATTTTCTTCATATTTTTGTTTACCACTGCTCCTCTAGAATTCTACCATACAGTTTTAGAAGTATAGGCCTTTTTTTTATTTGGTGCAAATTTTCATGGTTTTTACAAAGTGGGCGTGGCTCACGGGATTCTCCACTTTATTACCCCGTGATCTGAGCCAGCCCCCTTGTAAATACCGTATTTTTCACTTTATTAGACGCACTTTTGTTCCCCCAAATATTGGGGGAAAGTAGGGGGTGCGTCTTATAATCCAAATATGCGGGTATATATCTACTACAGGGTCCAGGGGAGGTGGGGGCAGCTCTGGAGCGCTGGTGGAGGCTGGTGAAAGCTGCAGGAGGCAGCGGGAGATCTCCTGCTCCCGCTCATATAATATGCACTGCCGCTGTCTATCACCGTGGTGCTGAAACCGCACCGCAGTGATGGGCTGGGGGAGCAGCGCCCCCCTTTGATGGCACATGTTAGATATAGCCTCCATGCTGCTGCCCATAGTAAAATAAAAAACTCTTTACTTACCTCCTCCAGCGCTGATCTCCCAGTCTCTCTGCTGCCGCTGTGATCAGGCACGCAGAGATGATATCACTCTGCTGTGCCGATCACATGACCTGCACCGAGAATCAGGAAGTGCAGGAGTTCAGCAGCATGGAGGGAGACACCGGGATTGCAGCGCTGGAGAAGGTAAGGAAAGAGTGTTTTATTTTACTATGGGCAGCAGCATGGGGGCCATATCAAACACAGGGGGAGGTGTGCCATCCATAGGGGGCCATATCAAATACAGGGGGAGGTGTGCCATCCATAGGGGGCCATATCAAACACAGGGGGAGGTGTGCCATCCATAGGGGGCCATATCAAACACAGGGGGAAGTGTGCCATCCATAGGAGACCTGTGCCAGTTGTAGGGCACATATGTCATAAATAGGGCACATATACCATAAATAGGGGACGTGTTCCATCAATAGGAGACGTGTGCCAGCAATAGGGGGCATGTGCCAGCAATGGGGGACATGTGGCATCACTGGGGGGCGTGTGCCAGCACAAGGGGGCTATATTCAATATAACGGCGCCATATCCAGATTAAGGGGACTAATTTAAGGATGGGGGGGCTATGAGGGACATATACCCTATATGATTTGTTAGACAGACACTGGCATTATAAGATGGACCCCATTTAACATTAAAAAAAAAATTCTCTTTTCCTTCACCAAATTTGGGGGTGTGTCTTATAATTAGGTGCGTCTTATAAAGCGAAAAATACGGTACCATTAAAATTTGAGGCAAATAAAATAGGCTGTATCTGTAGGACCAAATGGCAGATTAATAATAATTTAATAATTGTATTCATTTATATAGCGCTATTAATTCCACAGCACTTTACATACAGTACATACGCAACACTGTCCCCATTGGGGCTCACAATGTAGAGTCCCTATCTGTATGTCTTTGGAGTGTGGGAGGAAACAGGAGTACCCAGAGGAAACCCACGCAAACACGGGGAGAACATAGAAACTCCTTGCAGATGGTGTCTTTGGTGGGATTTGAACCCAGGACCCCAGCGCTGCAAGACTGCAGTGCTAACCACTGAGCCACCGTGCCGCCCTTAATAATTGGGAGCAGGAGGAATAAAAAACGCAAAAAGTGGCCCATTTTGAACTGGGGATAGGTTCTCTTTTTAACAAGCTGCTGAAATGACTTGGGCATTAGCTATTAAATGGCTGATTTTACTTTTGCTACATATAGTATGCTTCCGAAGTCCACCTTTCACTTTTGCCCTGTGCATGCCATGTACAAGGTTCACCATAGTGTACACAGTGCTCATGGTATGTAGCTGTACTTTCTAGGTATTTTAGTTTGGGTTTTTTTTTTTTTTTTAAAGCATCATGCACATAGCAAAAGTGTGTGCAGGGGGCTGACCAACAGGCACACCCTCAACTGATTGTGAACTAATAAGCCACAGGGACATCATATACCACTATATGATTTATCAGGAATCCTATAGAATGCCACTACGTATTTCTTCTGGATTTCTACAGAATCTGCTAAAAAATAAATCTATACCTATTGTATATGTATAGCGATATATTACATTATATTAAAATGGCTAAAAAAGGGGCTTCGTTTTAGGACTCTAAAACAATGGCTGGCTTTAACTTCAGCATTCATTAAACTTGCATGGAAGTAAACTCTAGTTACCTTTCGTCACATACACTTAATACATCGGCCTCTTAATTTGAATTTTTAGACAAACTTGCAACGGGATTTGCAATTACTGACTAACAGATGATAGCAGCCAAGGTCGGAGCACCGTTTATATGGGGAAAACAATAGTTTGCCATCAAACACACTGAAACCATGACATATCCCATTAAAAGTAATTTTGGTCAATTTCACTGGCATTTTCTTGAAAAATGTGTAGTGTGATCAATAATTCTACCATTGTAACGTGGAGAAAATTTTCAACTCGTGAACCCCAAGAGTAGCTGGACAGGCTTGTATGTTGTAGTACATAAAAAAAAAAAACAAAACAATATAAAACGCTTAAAACTTCCATAATTTATACTTTTGGAAAACTTTGCCTGCCAGCTCAGTTTATAGCCTCTTCGGGTCTCTGACAATGCCCCAATCTCTGTTTGGCTATAGTGGTAATGTAATGTTGACATCTCTGCAACCAGTCACAGAGCTTGTGCTGTCTATATTATTGTACCTTATACACAAGCAATAGAGAAGTGCAGGAGACTCACTGCTGGACCTGGGGACAATGAGTAAAGTGCAGGGTTTTTTTGTCTTCGGCAGGCAATTTTTTTCTGAAAAGGGACAACCCGCTTTAAAGGGAACCTGTCATCAGAAATTTTGCACTAAACCTAAAAGATTCCCCCTCTGCAGCTCCTGGGCTGCATTCTAGCAATGTTCCTGTTGTTTGTGCCCCCTTTCTGACCAAAATAAAGACTTTGTAAAGTGGTACCTTTTTATATTCAGATCTTGATAATGGTACACGGGGGCGGGCTCTCTGGTGGCCGTTAGTCTGCCTCCTGTTGCTTTAGGCCGTCCCCCATCGCGCAATTTCAAAGAGGTGACGTGAGGTAAGCTGGCCAGCGCTTGCGCAGAATGGTGGAGGCGGCGGTGAAAGCGCGACCTCGAGATTATGGGCGGGTACTTGCTGATGACGGTCACAGCGCCACCCATAATCTCGCGCATGCGCAACATGTCACCAGCGGTCACACTGTGCACATTGAACAGTCCCGCGAGAGTGGCATGGCGCATGCGCGAGATTATGGGCGGCCATAATCTCGCGCATGCGCCGTGCCACTTTCGCGGGACTGCAATGTGCAGTGTGACCGCTGGATGACGTGTTGCGCATGCGCGAGATTATGGGCGGCGCTGTGATTTTCATCAGCAAGTACCTGCCCATAATCTCGTGGTCGCGATTTCACCACCGCCTCCACCGTTCTGCGCAAGCGCTGGCCAACTTACCTCACGTCACCTCTTTGAAATTGCTCGATGGGGGACGGCCTAAAGCGACAGGAGGCAGACTAACGGCCACCAGAGATCCCGCCCCCGTGTACCATTATCAAGATCTGAATACAAAAATCTACCACTTTACAAAGTCTTTATTTTGGTCAGAAAGGGGGCACATAAACAACAGGAACATTGCTAGAATGCAGCCCAGGAGCTGCAGAGGGGGAATTTTTAGGTTTAGTGCAAAATTTCTGATGACAGGTTCCCTTTAACTCACATGAGGTTTACCTGTGTAACTTAGTCTAAGGTTCACACGAGCATATTTCACACTCTGAACAAAAATTGCATCTTTATGGAACTTAAGACACCTGATATATTTTACACTCTGAACAGAAACTGGATTTCTCTAATCTATTAGCGGGTCTCCTGACCTGTCCTTACAGCCTCATGTGTGTCTGATGATATGATTTTGGATTGGGAAACACGTAGTATGAATGGGCATATGATCATGTAAACCCATCCTACTTTGCTGAACAAAATATAAGCCTAATTAGTAAGATATTAACCGCTGTATTCATACCAGAATTGTAAATTTTTATTTTTCTTTTTTTTACAGCTTTGTAGAACAGAAGACACAAAAACCCCATTTTATTCCAACCTTTCTTTACCGGTCCATTTCAACATACAGCAAGATTGTGGGCACTTTTTGGCCACAGTGCCTTCAAGCTTGTTACATCCCTCCAATACATCAAAAGGCCATTCAACAAGTGAAACAACGCAGGCTGCTGGCCTATCCTCTGAGGAAGATTGTGTGGTGGTGATCACTCGAGAGGTGCCCTATCGTACAACTGCAGACTTTGTCAAAGAGTCCACAACCACTCATAAAACCCAACCGGAAATCTATGAACGTCAAGTCTGCCTTCTTCTGCTACAACTCTGTAATGGCTTAGAGCACTTAAAGGAACATGCCATCATCCATCGAGACCTTTGCTTGGAAAATCTACTTCTTGTTCACTGCCATACCACACCTGATAAACTTAAAGATGGCAAATATGTGCCAAGACTTATAGTGAGCAACTTTTCCAAAGCCAAACACAGACCTGGTTCTGAGGACTCCAAACTTAAGAGAGATAAGACCAGACTGGCACCAGAAATCATGGCTGCTTCCCAGTACAAAAAGTTTGATGAGTTCCAGACAGGGATCCTTATTTATGAATTACTCCACCAACCAAACCCATTTGAGGTCCGTTCAAGTCTTCATGAACATGAGTATAGTCAGAAAGACTTGCCCCCACTCCATAATCTGTCAGTTTATTCTCGTGGCCTTCAACATCTTGCCCACTTACTCTTGGAGGCTGATCCAATTAAACGCATTCGCATTTCTGAAGCAAAGCGCATTCTTCAATGTCTTTTGTGGGGCCCAAGGAAAGACTTGACAGATCAACCATTCAGCCATGAAGAAGCGTTGCACTGTGCCCTTCAGAACTGGATTGACATGAAGCGAGCCCTTCTTATGATGAAGTTTGCAGAGCGCGCCTTAGAGCCTGAACATAACATTTCTCTCGAGGACTGGCTATGCTGTCAATACTTGGCATCTGCAGATCCATGCTACCTTTATAAAACTCTGAAACTTATCAAACTTATTACATGATCTGTGCTGTATCATTCTAACCTCCTGAGATCGGTGTAAAGCAATATATTACAATAATGATGACTTTTAGCTGGTCTGGGGTTTTCCTTGTTTTTAGTATAGACATTTCATTGGAGACATTACATGGCAAAGATCTATCTCCTTACTTATTTCCACTAAATATCTTTTAATCCAATGCTGTGAATTCTAAAAAATTTAGTAGTGGGATATTTTTTGTAGCAAATATTTATGAATTTTGGCAACCACCTCGAGGGCTTCAAGGTGGATCAGTTACCAGATCCAAAGTGGCCAGGCCAGTTTAGTTTATACATTTATTTTATTCTTGCTACCTCCTATGAAATAAATATATATATTTTTGGAGATTTGAGCCATATTTAGTGCATTCTATAGTCTATGCCAAGGGGGTGTTGGCTCACAGGTTAGTTATGCAGAACAGCCTAACAACGCGCACCCAGGTAATCCCCTTGTAAAGCCCAGAAACCTTTGCAATAAATAGCGTAAGTCCCATAACTCTAAAACCATATGAAGGCAAAAAGAAGAGGAAAAAATCATTTTAGAGCAGTAGGAATAAATTGAGGAACACTGGCCACTTTTGGCCTGGTGACAGGTCCTTGTTCAACTACCTAGATATATATAATTTTTTTTTTTTTTCCAATTTTTCACATAACTTTACATATTTAATCCCAAATGTGACTTATTTAGTTGAAGATGTTCTTACTTAGCAATTATCTTCTCCTTGGCACAGAGCAATCATTTTTTTGTTTTTTTGTTTTTTTTTTCTTTTTTTAATGTAACCTTTCCATTACATGGCTCCTGGTTATACATTGGCTATTGTTCGATGCATTATAAAGGAAATCACTCCCAGAGCAACACTCTGACCTGTACTTGAATATAGCATTTGTACTGTAAAAGTTAAGCACTAAAACAGGGCCGTGGCCTCTGTACCTACCCGGTATACACTTCTCAGCTCGGCACCACACACCGTGACCATCTAGAATTACTAAAGCCAGTACAGAACCATGGTGATGTCCTGATCGGAAAAGTAATGACCCTTTTATAGTGCACAGGTTGCTAAACGAAAGCCAATTTTCAATAAATCTCCTGTATATTATGTGAAAACTTATTTCTTCTGTGTTAAAAAACCATTAAAAGCGAGCCATCACTTGAGAATAGCCAATTCTGATGATTGTTAGGAGAAGCCTACACTATAGTGTATAGTGGCCTCGTTAAGGGGAAAAACAGGCAAGGTCATGCTGAATTTTACCACTTTTTAATTTTTTTTTTTACATGGCATTAACAGACTCCTCTGTATCAAAATTACCAAATTTGTAAAATTAGGAGAAATATCCATTGATTGAACACTAATCTTGAGTATATGGCTGGCTTAAAAGCGTTTTTCCCTTCAAACAACATTGTATGCACAGAATCAATAAATACAACTCTTGTCAATCCACAGAACAGGGGCCCAAAGTTCCTGGAGTAGCACTGAGCATGTGCGACCACTTCTGCTATAGTGTATGGAGCAGTGGTTGCACATGCTCACTACTGCTCCATTCATACAGAACCCCCCCCCATATACCCCTGTTCTTATGACCGATGGGGTATTTAGAAGTCGGATCTCCAGTGATCAAACATTTATCAGTTCTACCGTGGATGGTGCATTCTAATCCCTTTCCTGTTCGAATAATGATGGACATTTTTTTTATCTGATTTTGTGTTCATGGTGATTACAGATTTTGGGGTTGAGTTGCTTTAAAACCTTACCACTACTTTTCAATACTTGACTCGTTTTTTATGGGGTTTTTTTTTCCTCATTGGCTGTATGAATGTTGCGTGCCACGCTGATCGTATATATGTATATAACAAAGGCTAACGTAGCCCGGATTGCTACATATAGCTTCCATTTGGATAACAAGAGGTAGCAGTAGAAGTCGCTCAGTTGTGATCCAGTATTTTGTATTATAGATGTATATTTGTTCTATAAAGTTATCATTAGAGCATTTTTGTGCAAGGCTAATCACGTTGCAGTGCAATGGTTTATTAGCTTCACATGCTATGGTTTTATTTTTGTGTGCTTTAATACTGTTTACAAATCACATTTATCACATACGGAATACGAATCGTTTCATGTTTTGTACGTTCATGTGTTAATTTTTATAATATTTGCAAAATAAACTACTTCGTTAAAACAGACCTTTTATTGTGCAAGTAATTGTATTGGGGGTTTAAATAAGTGACGCATGCATGACTTGAATTCAAATGGCGTCTTCAGGGAGGAATGAGACGAACTCTATCGCCATCTATTGGAAGTAGCAATCCTAAAATTCAAAAGTGGCCCTTTAACGAGTCTTTTCATAAGATTAAGGGGCCCTTTGCACACTACGGCATCGCAAGCCGATGCTGCGATGCCGAGCGCGATAGTCCCCGCCCCCGTCGCAGCTGCGATATCATGGTGATAGCTGCCGTAGCGAACATTATCGCTACGGCAGCTTCACATGCACTCACCTGCCCTGCGACGTCGCTCTGGCCGGCGTCCCACCTCCTTCCTAAGGGGGCGGGTCGTGTGGCGTCACACGGCAGGCGGCCAATAGAAGCGGAGGGGCGGAGATGAGCGGGACGTAAACATCCCGCCCACCTTTCCTTCCGCATTGCAGACGGGACGCAGGTAGATGTTCCTCGCTCCTGTGACTTCATACACAGCGATGTGTGCTGCCGTAGGAACGAGGAACAACATCGTACCATCACTGTAGCCAAAATAATGAAAATGACCGACACTACACCGATCATACGATACCGACGCTTTTGCGCTCCGTAATCTTAGTTAAAACTATTTACACACTACAATGTCGAGAGCGACGCCGGAAATGCGTCACCTTCGATTTGACCCCACCGACATCACACCTGCGATGTTGTAGCGTGCAAAGGGCCCCTTAAGGATTTGCAGACAAATTGAGGTTCTGATCTGGCATATATCCTAATTCTTATGAAAAGACTCGTTAAAGGGCCACTTTTGACTTTTAGGATTGCTACTTCCAATAGGTGGCACTAGAGTTCGTCTCCTTCCTCCCTGAAGAGGCCATTTGACTATTTCCCAGAGGACCATTGCAGCTATAAGACTCCTCACTGGCAGCCAGACTGGTTTGTCAGGTCTCCACAAGGAGAAAAGATTTCCCCTTAGACCATGCATGAGTTATTCACAGCAAAATGACACATTGTACAAGTGCATCTCAATAAATTAGAATATCATCAAAAAGTTTTTCAATAATTCAAAACAAAAAGGGAAACATATATTATATATAGTCATTACACACAGTGATCTAGTTCAAGTGTTTATTTCTGTTAATGTTGATGATTATGGCTTACAGCCAATGAAAACCCAAAAGTCATCTCAGAAAATTAGAATATTATATAAGACCAACTGAAAAAATGATTTTAAACTCAGAAATGTTGGCCTACTGAAAAGTATAGTAAATTAATTCGATATTTGGTTGGGCCTCCTTTTGCATGAATTACTGCATCACTGCGTCGTGGCATGGAGGTGATCAGACTGTGGCACTGCTGAGGTGTTATGGAAGCCCAGGTTGCTTTGATAGCAGCCTTCAGCTCGTCTGCATTGTTGGGTCTGGCGTCTCATCTTCCTCTTGATGATACCCCATAGATTCTCTATGGGTTGTAGGTCAGGTGAGTTTGCTGGCCAATCAAGCACAGTGATACTCTTGTTATTATACCAGGTATTGGTACTTTTGGCAGTGTGGACAGGTGCCAAGTCGTGCTGGAAAATGAAATTGCCATCTCCAAAAAGCTTGTCAGCAGAGGGAAGCATGAAGTGCTGTTAGACTGCTGCGCTGACTTTGGTTTTGATAAAATACAGTGGACCTACACTAGCAGATGACATGGCTCCCCAAACCATCACTGATTGTGGAAACTTCACACTAGACCTCAAGCAGCTTGGATTGTGGCCTCTCTACTCTTCCTCCAGACTCAGGGACCTTGATTTCCAAATTTCCTCCAAACACTGCGAGTGGAATTTATGCCATAAAGTTCTATTTTGGTTTCATCTGACCACTTGAGCTTCTCCTATGCCTTCTCTGAGTCATGCAGATGTTATCTCAATCTTCAAACAGGCCTGAAAATGTGCTTGCTTGAGCAGGGGGACCTTGCGTGCCCTGACGTCCCATGACTGCGTAGTTTGTTACTAACTGTTATCTTTAAAATGGTGGGCTGCCATATTCAGGTCATTGACCATGTCCTCCAGTGTAGTTCTGGGCTCATTCCTGACTGTTCTCAGAATCCTCCTTAACCCACGAGGCGAGATCTTGCATGAAATCACACTCTGGGGACTGAGTAAGATTGACATCCATCTTAAGTTTCTTACATTTTCTAATTGTGCCAACAATTGCTGCTTGCCTATTGTCCTGTAGCTCAGCTTGTGCAGGTCTACCCTTTTGTCCCAGGTGTCCTTAGACAGTTCTTTGGTCTTGGCCATGGTGGAGAGGTTGGAGTGTGATTGAACTTGTTACCTGTATGAAAAACACCTGTCCCCACAATCAAACAGGTGCAATTAATACAGGTAATGAGTGCAGAGTAAGGAGGGTTTCTTAAGGAAAAAATAACAGGTCTGTGAGCCAGAATTCTTGCTGGTTGGTAGGTAATGAAATACTTATTTCACACACAAATCGTAAAATGTGATTTTCTGGCTTTTTTTTTTTTTTTGTTTTGGAGGGGGATTCTTTCTGTCGCTGAAGTGTACCTACGATAAAAATTAGACCTAACCACACACCGTGACTTTTCGGCCTATGGGCCTTCGTCAGACTGGACTTTATCTAGAAATGCAACAATACAAAAAACAATCAAAATCAAATATAAAGTAATAAATGATACAATCAAGACATATTACCATAAAGAAAAGTTTTGACAAACAATATGTACATTGAAAAAGCTCTATCATTGTTTACCAAGTACAACATAGAAATATGCAGGAAAAAGAGTAATGAGACAAAGCATTGTTGTTAGCTAATGATGGAAACTGCAGAGTAACAGCAATCATGAAATACAGTATTTTTCGTTTTATAAGACGCACTGGATTATAAGATGCACCCCAAATTCAGAGGGAAAAAAGGTAAATAAAAATATATGGGGTCTGTTTTATAATCCAGTGGTGTCTTACCGCTGTTCTGGGGCTGCAGGCTTTGCTCCGCGCTGGCTCTGCTCTGCTCTGTGCTGCTCTGTTCTGTCCTGGCTCTGCTGTGCTCTGCGCTGGCTCTGCCCCATGCTGGCTCTGCCTTAACCCGTGCTGGCTCTGCTCTGCCCCATGCCGACTCTGTTCTGTGAGGGGGGCGGCGAGGCACGGGTTATTCTGAATATGTACTTCAAACAAATAGCTCCCAGAGGCAGCGCATGCGCAGATGGAGCTGTTAAGCCAAGAGCTCCATCTGCACATGCGTGGACTCTGGGTGCCACTATTTGAAGTCCTTACTACTGACATCGTCAGAATGGCTTGTACCTCGCCGACCACAGCAGCTGCACCGGCCACTGCCGACCACAGCAGCTGCGCCGGTCGCCGCCGCACACAGCATCTCCGCCGGCCACCGCACAGAGCCCCTGCCTCATGTGACCCCTCTCAATCACAAGCTGGTAAGCTACATTCGAATTTTAAGATGCACCCCCACTAGGCCTGTGTGAGGAATGGATTACAAGTGAATTCGTGATAACTATAGGGTGGAGGCTGCTAACTAAAGAAAAAGAAAGAAGGAAATAAAAAAAAGAAATGAGAAGGAAATAGTATAACTGGAAGGCTTACCAAGTCAGAAGAGAGGAGAATTCCTAGAATCAGTAAAGAGTGGTTCACCACTGTGGGATAAAGATAGCATAAAAGTGTAAAACATGTACTACCTGGTATATACCTAGTGAATCAAACATGTCCAGGAGACATAAATGGACAACATATGCTAGAATCAAGCAATAGAAATTGGCGCAGAATTATTATACTAATATATATCTGTAATGGAAACCTGATTTTTCTGCGCCAATTTCTATTGCTTGATTCTAGCATATGGTGTTCATTTGTCTCCCGGACATCTTTGAATCACCGTAACACTAGGTATATATCAGGTATTACGTATTTCACACTTTTATGCTACTATATATTTGCTCTTCATTACTGATAACCCACCTTTATATCTTTGGTTATGACTAAGATTTTTTTTTTTTTTTTTTTGAATGCACATACTACCCACAGCGGCAAACCACTCTTTACTGATTTCTAGGAATTCTCCTCTCTTCTGACTTGGTAAGTCTTCCAGTCATACTATTTCCTTCTCTTATTTCCTTTTTTCTTTTTTTATTTCCTTCTTTTCTTAATTTGGCAGCCTCTACCCTATCATTATCACGAATTCACTTGTAATCCCCCAAACCGGATTTTAAAAACCGGATCACCGGGATCAGCTGGTCTCGGTTATCTGCGAGTCCGCTCATCACTAATCCTGACCAAATCCCAAACTTACAAGAAACCTCCATCACTGTTCCTGCAAACACTCATTTTTGTACCAATATCTCATCCTTCAGAAAACTGTCTTCTGTTACAACCAAATATTATACGTTTTGAATCACTCCAGAGCACCTGCTGCCATTTTGCAACACCCCAGTTCCTCTGTTATTGTGCAGAGCTGAGTCACTTGGCCTGGTTTCCCCATCAATTGTATGGCCAAAATACTTCCATAAAGACCACTTCTGGCCATATTTCTGTGAACAGTAGATGGGTATAGTTGGGTCCTACTGGTTGCTATCAGTTCTGAGCTGATGGCACTGCTGGACATCTGAGTTCAAAGGAAAGTAAGCAGTAAAGGGAATCTGTCACCAGGTTTTTGCTACATCATCATAGAGCAGCATAATGTAGAGACCGAGCCCCTTATTCCAGCGATGTGTCTCTTACTGAGCTATTTGCTGTCATTTTGATAAAATGAATGTTTTCTCTGTTGCAAATGTAGCAGTTATACAGAGCTCATAAATATTGTGGACTACCTGACAGCACGCCAAATAGTCCTCTAATGATAATCTACTGCTGATTAATCAGTGATTTTTATCAAAACTACACTAAACAGCCCAGTAAATGACACATCACTGGAATCGGGATCTCTTGCTCCTACATTATGCTGTTCTCAGGTTAGGTGGCAAAAACCTGGTGACAGATTCCCTATAATGTTGAGTAAGCACTAAAGTGCTCAGGTGCTCGTTAATCGAATAGAGTAGGTTGGATGCTCTGACTGGTTTGACTGGAGTAACGAATATAATGAAAGTAAATTTGTAATTGGCAGTCCGGTTCTCCATCCAAATACAGCCTTCCATAAACAATTCTTTTTAGGTTGAAGGGTGGGCGTTTTTTTTTGTTTTGATTTTTTTACACACCGCATTCAAAAACATTTTTACCTCCAGTGAGAGCCTTTCAGAGACTCCAAGCTGCTCTCACTAGGGTGCCTGCTCCCATCATCCACTGAAGGGAGCTGGCTCTTTGTGTCAGATCACTCATTAATGACACATCCGAGCACCCGCGATACTCGACCAAGTAACGAGCATACCCGAGCACGCCAATGCTCGATCAGGTATCGACCAGTGGCGAGCACGTTTGCTCATCATTGGTAAGCATGACTGATCTTTCATAGATTTTGGGAGAAAAAGGTGGCACTTGATACTGAAAAGTGCCTTGAGAAAGCAAGGTGTTCACCTGAAATGGTGTAGACTGGTGGGTTTGGTGTCCACCCAGCTATGCTTTGAATTGTTTCAATAAAGTAAGAACATTTCTTCAGTATGAGTGCTGCTATTTTCTCCCAAACTCTATGGACTATCTAACTGTAAGCTGCACACCATTACTTGTGCGTTGTATGTCTGATATGGAGGCAGTTCGTGGACCTTGTTACATTTGTCCTGTGGACTTGTCTGTGTGTGCAACTCATAATCCCAGTGAGAAGATTACTTCCTATTTGTTTATGATCTGACTTTCATCTGCTGCACTAAGTTTCCTAGGTTGACCACTGCTCCTATAGTCCTCAATGTTGCTCATTTCTTAGTGCTTCCTAAAAAGAGCTTGAACAGCAAACCTTTAAACCTGCTTTGAAATATTTGCCTTTGAGAGACCTTGCTGATGCACTATAACTCCCTTGTGTCTTGTTGCTTAGCTCATCTCATGATCTGTGACATGAAACGGTCTTCCGCGACCTCAACTTTTGTGGCAAAACTTGGCTGTTCCTCACCAAGTTTTAAACCTCCTCCAGAGCTGTTTCCGTTTCAGTTAATGACTTTTTCACACTACAGATGAACATTATCATAACCTGTTTGGTATAATTGTTTATATACCTGACTGAAATGTCACAAAATCGCTGACTGTGCAAGTGTACTTAGAAGAATTAATGCTTTGATGCAGTCTTGAAGGCAAAGGGCAGTCACACAGAGTATTGCTTTAATTTAGATTTCTCTTTTGTTCATTCACTTTGGATATTGTTAATTTTAACATGTACTAGCTGTAGTATCCGGGCATTGCCCGAGATAGTAACTGTCTCTCTGTCTCTGTCCCGGTGTCTGTCTGTCTGTCTCTGTCTGTCTGTCTCTGTGTGTCTATCAGTCTCTGTCTCTGTATTAGTCTCTGTCTCTCTTTCTATCTCTGTTCCAGGTCTGTCTCTGTTCCAGGTCTGTCTCTGTTCCAGGTCTGTCTCTGTTTCGTTCCAGGTTTGTCTCTCTCTTTCCCTGTCTCTTTTCTTGTCTCTCTCTTTCCCCGTCTCTTTACTTCTGTCTCTTTCCCCGTCTCTTTACTTCTGTCTCTTTCCTATCTCTTTTTACTTCTGTCTCTTTCCCGTTTCTTTACCTCTGTCTCTTCCCCCATCTCTTTACTTGTTTGTCTGTCTTTTTCCGGTCTGTCTGTCTGTCTGTTTCTTTCCCTGTCTGTCTGTGTCTGTCTGTCTGCCTCTGTCTGTCTCTTTTACTGTCTCTCTGTCTCTCTCTCTCTTTCTCTGTCTGTCTGTCTCTCTCTGTCTCCCCACCGACATCGTATTACCTCACACATAAGCTTCTTATACTAACAATTTATTTTGTTCCTATAGCAACCAATTACAGCTCCTATTAATAACCTAATAGCTCGCAGCTCCATTGACTTCAATGGAGACAGGTTTTATGAAGAGTAACTGTAAAGCGCGGGGTTAAATTTTCCCATCAAAACATAGGCTATGACGTTCCCTGAGTCACAAGGGGTGTCTGTGCAAAATTTCGTGATTGTAAATGCGACGGTGCGGATTCCTTTAGCGGACACACTGACACACACACACACTGACACACACACACACTGACACACACACACACTGACACACACACACACTGACACACACACACACTGACACACACACACACTGACACACACACACACACACGCACACACACACTGACACACACACTGTTTTATATATTAGATTTTTGAAAGTAGTCTTATTTTGAAGCATAATTTCCACAGCCGAATAACACTTTTGCAAAGCATTGCATGCATAGGCCTCATCAGGCCACTAGGCCGAACAGTCCACAACTTCTCCTGATAGAAATATCAGCTTAGGCTGGTTTCACACTACGTCTTTTTAACATCCGTCGAAAACGTTTTTTAACGGAAGTACGGATCCTGTGCAAATCCGTTTTCATGTCAATGCTTTTTCAATGGACTTGCGTCCACCTGCGTTTGCGTGCGTTTGCG